>NC_083095.1:75708638-76013293 GCF_949774975.1 Lagenorhynchus albirostris | reverse complement strand
AGCCTGTGGGGTAGGATGGTTGTCCTGGACATTCTCTTCCTTCCAGAATATGTGTCAGTAGTTAACAGTTCCCAGAAATCTGAGTATTACCTGGTGATACTCAAACACCAGCGAATTTCCTCCTTCAAGGTTGCTTGAGATGTCCTTAAGCAAACCATTTAATTCCAACAAAGCATGTGACTTGGTGGCAGAGCTATTGCTCTGGGGTCAGAACACAAGCCTTCATTAGAAAAACAGTAAAGACAAAGCCAGACTCATTCGGTCCATAGACTGAGGTCTGGGGATCAGAGCCTGCTACTGACATTAACGTCCCACGTGGTGAGGGGAGAGAGGCAGCCCCCTCCCTGAGAGGCACTCATAGCTTATCCTGTACTGGGAAGAGACACCCCAGAGCCACCTTTTCCTCTGGACGGCCCATCAGGTCACAGCTGGGGAGGACGATGTGTTCATTAATGAGGGCTTAGCAGGCAGGTGAGGAAGTGAGAATAACTGGCCCCATGTAGATCCATTAACGTGTTTGCAAAGTTACTAGCTCCTCTACCCTTGAGGAATCTGGTGATTGGGAAACTGGAAATGAAGGGAATGGTTCCACACCAGATCCCTGACAATACACTGGTCATTAGCCCCAAAGGACTTCTCTACCTCAACTGAACTCTTTTGTAATTATTATCTGTATTTCTTCTACACTGGAAAACCAAGTTTTTACAGTTTTTCTTTCTTTTATTCCAGTTACCCAATGTACACTGGGACCTAGATTACAGCTGAGGACCTCTATACCCATCAAGATCATAATAAAATTAGAGGTATGTAATTTACTTAACAAATACTCGGGGATTTTCTAGAGATCTTTCGGTTATTGATTTCTAATTTAATAACATGTGATTAGAGAACATACTTTGTATGCCTTGAATGCTTTTGAATTTATTGAGATTTGTTTATGGCCCACCCAGAATATGGTGTATTTTGATGAATGTTCCATGACCACTTGAAAAGAATTATATTCTGCTGTTGTTAGGTCAAATGGTCTATCATTGTCAGTTAGGTCATGTTCCTTGATAGTGTTGTTCAAGTCTACTATATCCTTTCTCATTTTCTGCCTACTTGTTCTATCAAGAGTTGAAAGGGGAATATATTGAAATCTCTAACTGTAATTGTGAATTTGTTGATTTCTCCTTGCTGTTTTTCAGTTTTGCTTTATGTATTTTGAAGTTTTGTTATAAGGTGCATAAACATTTAAGATTGTTATGTCCTCTTGATAAATTTCCCCACTTACATTATAAAATGACCTTCTTTATGCCCACTAATATTTTGGCTCTGAAACATACTTTTCTGAAATTAATACTGTCACTACAGTTTTACTTTGATTACTCAGCATGGTATATCTTTTTTCATTTCTTTACTGCTAACCCTTTAGTCCCAACTTTTCTGCACCATTACGTTTGCAGAATTTCCCCAGGCAGACCTGAAATCTTGGTCTTCTAGGTTGATGATATGCCTGGAAAATTGATTTCAGATGTACCTTGACACACAGCAAGCATTCAGAAATATTTGGGGGCTTTATCAGAAGAGCTGGTATGGGCTAGGCAGAAATCAAGCAAACCCTGTGAAAGGCAACTTTGCAAAGGATGGGATGGTATCATAGGCAGCCTTTGTGGAGCCCTGAAAGCCAGAGATGATTGTCGCTTTGATAGAGTGCTTCTGTATCTTCTCCATGCAGGTATCTTTATTCAGTTGATTTCTCACATCCTTTACTTACAGTAAAGGAATTTTTGCCCTTTATTTGCGTCTGTTAGCTTGTTTCACATTAAAATCACTTTGGGGAACCAACACTCAAAGTTTCAGGTGTGTGTGGCTTTTGTAAACAGCATATATCTAGAATATTCTCTTTTAACTAATCAGAGTATCTGTTTTTATATAGGTGAGATTTTGGGGTATTGGTTTTTTGCTTTTCAACTTTTGGGGCTTTCAGGTATATTGAGTTTGTTTTACTTCTCACCTTGAGTTTTCCATTTATCACACTTTTTCCAATTTGCTTCCCTCCCCCACCCTCTGATCCTGTTCCTGTTTCCTTTTTTTTTTTTTTTTTTTGCGGTACGCGGGCCTCTCACTGTCGTGGCCTCTCCCGTTGCGGAGCACAGTCTCCGGACGTGCAGGCTCAGCGACCATGGCTCACGGGCCCAGCCACTCCGAGGCATGTGGGATCCTCCCGGACCGAGGCACGAACCCATGTCCCCTGCATCGGCAGGCGGACTCTCAACCACTGCACCACCAGGGAAGCCCCCTGTTTCCTTTTGGATTAAGTTTTCTTTGTTTTGTAGTGTATGTTTTTCCCCTTCTACTGATTCCTCTATTTCTATTAGTAGCTATCCTTAAATATCCAACAATAATATTTAGTTTAACAAAGTCTATCAAATATGCTTAAATCCATAAGTTCATGATGATATTTAAATTAATTGGTCACTGGATTAGTTATCTGTTGTCACACAACAGATTATCTCAATAAACATTCATTTTCTTATACTTTTGGAAGTGACACAGTACTGTAATTTTTGCAGTATCCTCCTGGTTACACAGGTCAGCCCCATGCACTGTGGGAGTGGACTACACAAGGGCATCAATACCAGGAGCTGAGAATCACTGGGGCCATCTCAAAGACTGGCTATCGTAGTCCTCCCTCTGGCCCTCACTGATTCATGTCCAACTTACACATGAATATACACTCAAAATATACTCACCCCCTCCCAAGAATCCCGAAAGTCACGTTCCATTACAGTATCAGCTCAAGGTCCACAATCACATCATCTAAATCAGGTACAGGTATGGATGAAGTGCATCATATGTGGTTCCTTACGTAGAGTTTCTTGAGTACAGTTCCTCTCAATCATAAGATTGGTGAGCTAAACACACAAGTTACATCTGGCTTCTACACACACAAAACACATAATGGCAGGACAGGTATAGGAAAACCACTACAGACAAAAGGGGGGGTAGAGGAAGGTGGGCACACAAGAGTCACTGAGTCACAAAAACTCTAAAATCCAGTAAGACACTTGTTGGCAAGTCCTTGATTAGGACTCAAATCCTAGGATTTGAGTCCTAATTCTCTGTGGCTCTTGGCTCCACTCTGAGATTATAGCTCTGCCCACTAAATTATCCTTCATTTTATATGAAAGCTAGCCTGTGTTTGTAGTTGAGTAGTTTTCTTAGCTTGCTTCCTGTCTGAAGGAGTTTGGGGATTGAAAGGCTTCTCTTCATTTTCTACTGTCTTACAGTTCAAGCTGGTGGTGATTCTGCATCATGACATTCTTAAAAACTTAACAAATCTCTGAGATAACGCTCTACCTTGAACCTCTGCTGAGACAGCTGAGGGCCTACACTCTGAAGCTTCCTGGAAGTCCTATCATTTGTCTGAACTGTTCTCTGAGGCACCACCTTGGATCTTCCTAAGGCCTTAATGAAAGATTTTACTGTCACCCTCAGCTTCATCTTTATTGATTGATTGATTGATCGATTGATTGATTGGCTGCACGCAGCTTGCGAGATCTTAGTTCCCTGACCAGGGGTTGAACCTGGGCCCTCGGGCAGTGACAGCATGCACTCCTAAGCACTGGACCACCAGGGAATTCCCAGATCACCCATTTCATTAGGTACATTTTCTACCACCTAATTACTGTAACAACAGAGTTGCTAAACTCTCTGCCACTGCATAACACAGAATTTTTTTCTCCAGTTTCCAGTAACACTATCTTCATGTTTATTTAAGTCCCATTGGCAGCCTTCTCAAAGGCTATCCGAATTTTCCTAACAGTCTCCTCAAAGCCTTTTAGACTTTCACTGATACTTTCCTCAAAGTTCTTTCAGCTTCCTCCCACCGTACTGTCAAAGACACTATAACTTTTCAATGTCTCAATTCCATGTACCAAAGTCTGTATTACTTATCTATTGCCGTGTAACAAATTGTCCTAAAATTTAGCAGCTTAAAAGAACAATAAACAGTATTTCACATGATTTCTGCTGGTCAGAAATTTGAGAGACCTTGGCTCTCACCACCAGGGAAGTCCGTCAGGTGGATTCTTAACCACTGCGTCACCAGGGAAGTCCGAAAAACATTCTTAAAGAACATAACTTACCAAAACAAAGAGGAAATAGATAATCAGAATAGTCCTAAAGCTAATAAAAATTTTATCCATTATTAAAAATTCCTGGGACTTCCCTGGTGGCGTAGTAGTTAAGAATCTGCCTGCCAATGCAGGGGACATGGGTTGGAGCCCTAGTCCGGGAAGATCCCACATGCTGTGGAACAACTAAGCCTGTGTGCCACAACTACTGAGCCTGCGCTCTAGAGCCCACGAGCCACAACTACTGAGCTTGCGTGCCACAACTACTGAAGCCCACATACCCTAGAGCCCGTGCTCTGCAAAAAGAGAAGCCACTGCAGTGAGAAGCCTGCGCACCACAAGGAAGAGTAGCCCCCGCTCACCGCAACAAGAGAAAGCCTGTGCACAGCAATGAAGACCGAATGCAGCCAAAAAAAATAAATTAAATAAATAAATAAATAAAAATTTTAAAATTCCCTACAAAGAAAAGTCTAGGCCCAGATGGCTTATCAGTAAAATTTCCCAAATATTTAAAGAATAAATAACATCTATATTACACAAAAAATTCCAGGGGATATAAAAAGATGAAATTCTGTTCACTTCATTGGAAGAGGCCAGCATAACCTTGACCACGAAACTTGAAAAACACTGTAAGAAAGGAACCTACAGGTCAATTTCTCTCCTGAACATAGATACAAAAATCCTAAATAAAATATTACTAAAGCAAAGACAGCAATATATAAAAAAGGTAAATCTTACATCAAGTTGATTTTATTCTAGGAATGCAAAGTTGATTTAACATTCAAGATAGAATCTAAAGAAAGGGTACAAATGAACTTATTTACAAAACAAAAGTGGAGTCACAGATGTAGAAAACAAACTTATGGTTACTGTGGGTAAGGGCGGGGAGGTTGGGACTGACATATACACACTACTATATATAAAACAGATAACTAATAAGGACCTACTGTATAGCACAGGGAACTCTACTCAATACTATGTAAGGGCCTATATGGGAAAAGAATCTAAAAACAGAGTGGATATATGTATATATATAACTGATTCACTTTGCTGTACATCTGAAACTAACACAACATTGTAAATCAACTATACTCCAATAAATTTTTTTTTAAATTCCAAATAAAGGATAAAATATATAATTGTCACAATTGATGGAGAGTAAGCATTTGATAAAATTCCATATCCACTCATGATTTTTAAAAACCTTTGCAAACTAGTGATAAAAAAGAATATCCTTAATCTAACAAAAGATAAATACAAAAACTTTACAGCAAGCATCATATTTATTGGCTTTATTAAAATCCAATAAAGAGTAAAAGTTTTCTCCCTGAGATCAGGAATGAAGCAGGGTTGTCCTCTATCACAGTTTTGTTTTGATATTGAACTGAACAATTTGTATTCAATAGTGTGTAATAGGCAGGAAGAAGAAATAAGAGGTATTGAAAAAGAAGAAACAAAACTTTTATTATTCACAGACATGATTGAATACATAGAAAGTCCAAAATGAATCTACAGAATTAATAAGTTAATTTTACAAGGACCTGAATACAAAGTTAATGCATAAAAAATAAATTATTAGAAAAGATCATTAGAAAATGAAACATCAAATGATAGCATTTCTACTGGTATCCAAAATTAATGAATTCTAATGAAAGATGTATATGAAAGCTACTACATAATACTAAAACAACTAAAGAAGACTAAATAAATAGTTGTATTATTTTCATAGATTGGAAGATTCAAAATTATAAAAATTCATTCCATTTTGATCTATAGATTACATTCAGTCCCACTCAAATTCCCAGCAGTTTGTCTTTGGAAATTGCAAGCTGATTTAAAAATTATTACATATTTTGGGGGCTTCCCTGGTGGGGCAGTGGTTGAGAGTCTGCCTGTGGATGCAGCGGACACGGGTTCGTGCCCCGGTCTGGGAAGATCCCACATGCTGCAGAGTGGCTGGGCCCGTGAGCCATGGCCGCTGAGCCTGCACGTCCGGAGCCTGTGCTCCACAACGGGAGAGGCCACAACAGTGAGAGGCCCGTGTACCACAAAAAAAAAAAAAAAATTATTACAGATTTTTTAAAAAGGCCCTCCCCAAATCCTCTCTTTAGCCAAAGGAATGGCAAAGGGTGGCCTAGGAGAATAGAAAATCTTTGGACAATATTCACACTACCACAAACCACCATATCAAAAATTGCAGTCAGCAGTCCCAAATGAGGAACCTAGAGTTCCAACCCATCCAGCAGTAATGAGGCACCATTCTCCCTCCCTGCAGAAGCTGAGTGGAGGGTCTAGACTTCCATTCCTGCCTGACAGTAACAAAGCGCCCCTCTGGATACCCATGATGTCAGTAGAGGCTGAATCAAAAGTCTAAATTTCTACCCCTACCCAGCAGTAATGAAGCATTTCTCCTCATGTAGGCAGAGGCTGAGTGGAGAGCATAAACTTTCACCCCTACCCAGTGGAAAAAAGAGGTGTCCTCCCTTACCCCACCAGCAAGGTGTCATTGGAGGCCTGCTAAAAGACAAGATTTAAATAAGATCCAGAAAATCATAAAATAATACCCAGTATGTCCAGGATACAATTAAAAAAACAGTTGTCATACCAAGAACCAAGGAAAGCCTCAACTTCAATGAAGCAACACCAAATGAACACCAAAATGACACTGTTGGAATTATCTTAGAAAGATTTTAAAGCAACCATCATAAAAATACTTCAATGAGAAATTATAAACATGCGTAAAACAAGTGAAAGAAAGGAAATCTCAGCAAAGAAATAGAAGATATAAATAAGGACCAAATTCCATTTCCATGGAAATCTAAATTTCCAATTTAGAACTTAAAAATAACTGAAATTTAAGACTAACTGAATGGGCTAAAATAGTACAAATTCAGATAACAGAGGAAAGAATATGTGAATGTGAAGATAGAACAATAGAAGCTACCCTATCTAAACAACAAACAGGGAGAAAAGGGACAAAAAAAAAAAAAAAACCCAAACTAAACAAACAAAGAAAACACCACCAACAACAGCTAAAGAAAACAAGAAAAACCTCAAAATCCCCAAAACCTCAGGTACTTGTGGGACGATAACAAAAGATCTAACATTTGTATGATCAGAGTCCCAGAAGAACAGAAAGAGAACGAGAATTTTTAAATTAAAAAAAAAAAGCTAAATTTCCCCCAAATTAGGTGACAGGCATAAACCTACAGATTCAAGAAGGCTAGCAAATAATTCCTAACAAGATGAACCCAAAGAAATCCACACAGAGAACATCATAATCAAAACTTTTGTAAACTAAGAATGAAGAAAACATCTTGAAAGCACCTAGAGAGAAAATATACATTACCTATGGGGGAATAAGAATTCAAATATTAGACTTCTCATGAGAAATCATGGAAGCCAGAAAGGAGTGGCACACTTCAAGTGCTGGAAGAATGGTCAGCCATGAATCTTTATCCAGGGAAAATATCCCTCAGGAAGGAAAGTTAAATAAAGATATTTTCAACTGAGGTAAAACTAAGAATTTTTGTCAACCAACCTATTCTAAAGAATAAAGCAAGTTCTTGAAAAAGAAAGGATCTTGAAAAAGAAACTTTGGAATATTAGTAATGAAAAATAGGAAAATGAAAAGGGTAAAAATATGACTAAAGGTAATACATTATCCTCCTTTTGAATTAAAAAAAATTCTGTTTGATGGTTGAAGCAAAAATAAAATTGATATGGTTCTCTGTGCAGGTAAAGGAAATATTTAAGACAATTTTATGATGAAGGAACAGGGTAAAGGGATCTAAATAAGGTTTCAAAATTTTGCTCAAAATGGTAAAATAAAAGCAGTAGACTGTGGGCTTCCCTGGTGGTGCAGTGGTTTAGAATCTGCCTGCCAATGCAGGGGACACGGGAGCCCTGGTCTGGGATGATCCCACATGCCATGGAGCAACTAAGCCCATGCACCACAACTACTGAGCCTGTGCTCTAGAGCCCACGAACCACAACTACTGAGCCCACATGCCGCAATTACTAAAGCCCACATGCTTAGAGCCCGTGCTCCACAACAAGAGAAGCCACCACAATGAGAAGCCCACACACTGCAACAAAGAGTAGCCCCTGCTCACCGCAACTAGAGAAAGCCTGCACACTGCAACAAAGACCCAACACAGCCAAAGATAAATAAATAAAATAAATAAAATTTTTTTAAAATGCAGTAGATTGTGATCAGTTTTGTATGTATAATGTAATATCTAAGCAATCTCTAAAAATCACTACAGAAATGTATCAACAGAGTGAAAACACAATCCACAAAATGAAAGAAAATATTTGAATGTAGCTCATAAGGAACTGATATCCAGAACTCATAAAGGACTTCTATAACCCAACAAAAATGAAACAAACAAGTCAATTAAAAAATGGGCAAAGGAATTGAATAGACTTAATCCAAAGAACATATAAAAATGACCAATAAGCACAGCAAAAATGCTCAACATCATTAGCGAAATGCAAATCAAAACCACAGAATTCCCTGGTAGTCCAGGGGTTAGGACTCTGCACTTCCACTGCAGGGGGCACAGGTTTGATCCCTTGTCAGGGAATTAAGATCCCACATGCTGTGGTGTGGCAATAAATAAATAAAAATAAAAAACATTAAAAAAAAGAGACTTTATAAAAAAAACACACATTGAGATACCACTTCACATCTTTTAGGATGGCTATTATCAAAAAAAGAAAGAAAAAAAATAACAAGTGTTAGTGAAGATGTGGAGAAATCTGAACCTTTGTGCATTGCTGGTGGGAATTTAAAATGGTGCAGCCAAGGGAATTCCCTGGTGGTCCAGGGGTTAGGACTCGGTGCTCTCACTGCCAGGGGTCCGGGTTTGATCCCTGGTTGGGGAACTAAGATCCCACAAGTCGCATGGTACAGCCAAAAAATGGTGCAGCCACTGTAGAAAATGGTGTGACAACACCTCAAAAAATTAAACAGAATTCCCATATGATCCAGCAATTCTACTTCAAAGTATATAGCCCAAAAAAGTGATAGCAGAAACTTGAATAGATATTTGTACATCCATGTTCATAGCAGCATTATTCACAATAGTCAATAGGTAGAAGCAAACCAGTGTCCATTAAGCAGATGGATAAACAAAAGTGGTATATGAAAAAAAAAAAAGTGGTATATATACCTAGGAATAAACCTACCTAAGGAGGCAAAAGACCTGTACTCTGAAAACTGTAAGATGCTGATGAAAGAAATTAAAGATGACACAAACAGATGGAAAGATACACCATGTTCTTGTTTTTTTTTTCACCTTTTCAAGAACTTTATTTTAGAATTGACCTTTTTCCCCCTATATATATATATATTTTTTTTAACATCGTTATTGGAGTACAATTGCTTTACAATGGTGTGTTAGTTTCTGCTTTATAACATAGTGAATGAGCTATACATTTACATATATCACCATACCTCCTCCCTCTTGCGTCTCCCTGCCACCGTCCCTATCCCACCTCTCTAGGTGGTCACAAAGCACCGAGCTGATCTCCCTGTGCTATGTGGCTGCTTCCCACTACCTATTTTACATTTGGTTATATATAAGTCCATGCCACTCTCTCACTTTATCCCAGCTTACCCTTCCTCCCTCCATGTCCTCAAGTCCATTCTCTACATCTGCATCTTTATTCCTGTCCTGCCCCTAGGTTCTTCATAACCATTTTTTTGTTTTACATTCCATATATATGTGTTAGCATGAAGTATTTGTTTTTCTCTTCCTGATTTACTTCACTCTGTATGACAGACTCTAGGTCCATCCACCTCACTACAAATAACTCAATTTCGTTTCTTTTTATGGCTGAGTCATATTCCATTGTATATATGTGCCACATCTTCTTTATCCATTCATATGTCAATGGACACTTAGGTCGCTTCCATGTCCTGGCTATTGTAAATAGAGCTGCAATGAACATTGTGGTACATGACTCTTTTTGAATTATGTATACTGTGTTCTTGGATTGGAAGAATCAATAGTGTTAAAATGACCATACTACCAGGAATTCCCTGGAGGTGCAGTGGTTAGGACTCTGCGCCTCCACTGCAGGGGGGCATGGGTTTGATCCCTGGTCAGGAACTAAGATCCCACAAGCCATGCAGCACAGCCAAAAAAAAACCCAAGGCAATCTACAGATCCAATTAAATCCCTATCAAATTACCAATGGCATTTTTCACAGAAATAGAACAAAAATTTTTTAATTTGTATGGAAACACAAAAGACCCTGGATAGCCAAAACAATCTTGAGAAAGAAGAACGGAGCTGGAGGAATCATGCTCCCTGACTTCAGACTTACTACAAAGCTACAGTAATCAGAACAGTATGGTACTGGCACAAAAATAGACATAAAGAGCAATGGAACAGGATAGAAAGCCAAGAAGTAAACCCATGCACTTATGGTCAATTAATCTATGACAAAGGAAGCAAAAATATACAGCAGAGAAGAGACAGTGTCTTCAATAAGTGGTGCTGGGAAAACTGGACAGCTATGTGTAAAAGAATGAAATTAGAACATTCTCTAACACCATAAACAAAAATAAACTCAAAATGGATTAAAGACCTAAATGTAAGACTGGATACTATAAAATTCCTAGAGGAAAACCTAGGCAGAACACTCTTTGACATAAATTGCAGCAATATTTTTTTGGATCCATCTCCTAGAGTAATGAAAATAAAAACAAAAATAAACAAATGGGACCTAATGAAACTTAAAAGCTTTTGCACAGCAAAGGAAACCATAAACAAAATGAAAAGACCTTGTGTTACACTGGGAGAAAGTATTTTCAAATGATGCTACCAACAACAGATTGATTTCCAAAATATACAAAGAGGTCATATAGCTTAATATAAAAAAAAAACACAACCTAATCAAAAAATGGACAGACCTAAATAGACATTTCTCCAAAGAAGACATATAGATGACCAACAGGCACATGAAAATATGCTTGACATTGCTATTTATTAGAGAAATGCAAATCAAAGCTACAATGAGGTATCACCTCACACCGGTCAGAATGGCCATCATTAAAAAGTCCACAGGGCTTCCCTGTTGGCACAGTGGTTAAGAATCAGCCTGCCAATGAAGGGGAAATGGGTTCGAGCCCTGCTCCAGGAAGATCCCACATGCCATGGAGCAACTAAGCCCATGCGCCACAACTACTGAGCCTGTGCTCTAGAGCCCGCGAGCCACAACTACTGAAGCCCACGTGCCTAGAGCCCGTGCTCTGCAAAAATAGCCTGCGTACCATAATGAAGAGTAGCCCCTGCTCACCACAACTAGAGAAAGCCACGTGCAGCAACGAAGACCCACCACAGCCAAAAGTAAATAAATAAATAAATAAATTTATATTTTAAAAAAGTCTACAAATAATAAATGCTGGAGAGGGTGTGGAGAAAAGGGAACTTTCCTACACTTTTGATGGGAATGTAAGTTGGTGCAGCCACTATGGAAAACAGTATGGAGGTTCCTTAATAAACTAAAAGTAGAGTTGCCATATGACCCAGCAATCCCACCCCTGCGCACGTATCTGGAGAAAACTCTAATTCGAAAAGACACATGCACCCCAATGTTCATAGCAGCACTATGTACAATAGCCAAGACATGGAAGCAACCTAAATGTTCACTGACAGATAAATGGATGAAGAAGATGTGGCATATATATACAATGGAATATTACTCAACCATTAAAAAAGAATGAAATAATGCCATTTGCAGCAACATGGATGGACCTAGAGATTATCATAGTAAGTGAAGTAAGTGATACAGAGAAAGACAAATATATGATATCACTTATATGTGGAATCTAAAAATAATAATACAAAGGAGCTTATTTACAAAACAGAAATAGACACGCAGACATAGAAAACAAACTTATGGAATGGAGGGGTGGGGTGGGGTGGGAGATAAATTAGGAGTTTGGGATTAACATACACACACTACTATATATAAAATAGGTAAACAACAAGGACATACTGTATAGCACAGGGATCTATACTCAATATCTTATAATAACCTATAATGGAAAAGAGTCTGAAAAAGAATATATATGAATAACTGAATCACTTTGCTGTACACTTGAAACTAATACAACATTGTATATTAACTATACGTCAATAAAAATTTTTAAAGCAATGTATGTATAGATATATATGTGATATAATAAAAAATAAATATTTGTACTTTGTTCCTAGTTTCTGGCATAGATTTCCTAAAACTCTTGGAATCTCCTACGTGAAAAGAGTGTCTCTTGTATGCAAGTGAGATTACTCATGGGGTGGGGGGTTGCACCTAGATATCTTCAGGATGGGGACTGGTCGTCAAAAAAACTAACAGCTGATTAGAAGGCTAAAACTTTCAGCCTCACTCCCAAACCTTGGGGAGCGGGGAGGGGCTGGAGATTAAATTCAAGCATCAGTGGCCAACAATTTAACCAATTATGCCTATGTAATGAAAACTTCATAAATATCTCTAAACAACAAGGTTCAGTGAGCTTTCAGGTCAGTGAACACATCAGTGTGCTGGGAGGGTAGCATACCTGGTAAAGGCAGGGAAGCTCTGCATCACCCCACCCCCACGTCTTTCCAATACATCTCTTTCATTTGGCTGTGCCTGAGTTGTATCCTTTATAGTAAATCAGTAAAAGTAAGCATAGCACTTTCCTGAATTCTGTGAGTTGTTCTAGTGAATTATTGAACCTGAGGCAGGAGGTGAGGGTTGTTGGAACCCCCAAATTTTCAATAGGCCAGGCAGAGAGTGGCTAATTTGGGCACTGCATTTTCAGCTGGGGTCTGAAGTTGGGGCAGTCTTCTGGAATTAAGTACTTAACCTGTGGGGTCTGCACTAACTCCAGGAGTTACCGTCAGAATTGAATTATTGGACATCCAGTCAGTGTTGGAGAACGAGAATGAACTGGTTGGTGCTAGAAAAAGACACATATATTTAGTGTCAGAAACACTTTACACCATACAATGGAATATTATTCAGCCTTAAAAATGAAAGAAATTCTGACACATGCTGCAACATAGATGAAACTTGAAGACATTATGCTAATAAGCCAGTCATGACAGAACAAATATGGTATGATTCTACTTATATGAGGTACCTAAAGTAGTCAAATTCATAGAGACAGAAAGGGGCTGGGAGGAGGGAGACAAGGGGAGTTAGTACTTAAATGAGTAGAGTTTCAGCTGGGGAAGATGAAAAAGATCTGGGGATGGATGATGGTGATAGTTGCACAACAGTGTGAATGTATGTACTTAATGCCACAGAACTATATGCTTTAAAATGGTTAAAATGATAAATTTTATCTTATGTATATTTTGCCACAATTTTAAAAAAAAGACTATTTCTAAAAACATTTTAAGTTAACCAAATTATCCACAAAAACTACCAGAGCTAAATCAAGATGAAATTCTAAAAAGTGTTCAAGTAACCCATAAGACGTCAGGAAAATGGGGAGGTGGGGAGAACAAAATAGAGAGGAAACAAACAGAAAAAAAAAAAAAGCAGATTAAAGCCCTAACCTACCAATAATAATATTAAGTGTAAATGGTCTAATCCATCAAGAAGACATAGCAATCCTAAACATGTATGGTCCAAATAATAGAGGTTCAAATGCATGAAGCAATAACTGATGGACTGGGCTTCCCTGGTGGCACAGTGGTTAAGAATCCACCTGCCAATGCAGGGGAGATGGGTTCGAGCCCTGGTCCAGGAAGATCCCACGTGCCGAGGAGCAACTAAGCCCACGCACCACAACTACTGAGTCCACGTGCCTAGAGCCCATGCTCCGCAACAAGAGAAGCTACTGCAATGAGAAGCCCACGCACGGCAACGAAGAGTAGCCCCCGCTTGCTGCAACTAGAGAAAGCCTGCATGCAGCAATGAAGACCCAATGCAGCCAAAAATAAATAAACAAAATAAATAAATTTATTAAATAAACAAAAAACTGATGGACCGAAATGAGAAATAGGTAAAAGCATAACTATAGTTAGAAACTTCAATATCCCTCTCTAAACAATGTACATAACTATTAGATTAAAAACAAAGATATGGAATATCTGGATAACACCATTAACCAAAAGGATCTAACTGAAATTTATACAACACTCCACCAAACAATGGAGTAGAATACACATTCTTTTTAAGCATCAATGGAACACCTACCAAGATGGACCATTTTCTGGATCATAAAACAAACCTCAGCAACTTTAAAAGAATTGAAATAATACAGAATAGGCACCCTGATCGTGATGGCAACAAACTAGAAATCAATAGCAGAATGATAATAGGAAGACATACAAACACTTGGACATTAAGCAACACAAATCTAAATAATCCATGGATGAAAAAAGAAGTCTCAAGAGGAATTAAAATTCATTAAACTGAATAAAAATGAAAATACAACACACCACAATTTGTGGGACATAGTTAAAGCAGAGAGAAAGGGAAATTTACAGCAGTAAATACTTATATCTCAAGAAACTAGAGAAAGAGCAAAACAAAATCAAAGCAAGCAGAAGAAGGCGAATAATAAAGATAAGAGCAGAAATCAATGAAATTGAAAATACAATAAGAGAAAATTGAACAAAAAAGTGCCTCTTTGAATAGATCAACAATCTTGATAAACCTCTAGCAAGACTGACAAGGGAAAAAAAAAGAGAGAAGACACAAATTACCAACATCAAGGATGAAACAGTGGCCACTACAGAGCCCACAGACTTCAAAAGGATAGTAAGAGAACAGGTCAAACAACTCTACACACATAAATTCAACAACTTAAATAAAATGGATTAATTCTTTTAAAAAAAATGGATTAATTCTTTAAAAAAAAACCAAACTATTAAAATCACCCAAAACAAAATAGGTAACTGAGTTCCTAGTTTAAAATAATCCTTAAAAGTAAATCTCTAGGTCTAGATTGTTTCAGTGGACAATTCTACCAAATATTTAAATAAGAATTCACATCTATTCTACATAATCTCTTCAAGAAAATACAAGAAACCCTTTCCAACTCATTTTATGAGACCAGTATTACCATAATACCAAAACCAAAACAAACAAAACAACAAAAAAATGGAAAAAAAAAGAAAAAGACCATACTTAAAAAAAACCTGTCAAGGATATAGACACAAAACTCTTCAGCAAAATATTAGCAAACAGAATCTAACCATATATAAAGAGAATTATGCACTATGACTAAGTGGTGTTGATTCTGGGAATGCAAGATTGGTTCACTATTTGGAACACAGTTGTTGGAATCTACCATATTAATAGGCTAAGGAAGAAAGTCACACAATAATATCAATTAGTGCACAAAAAGCACTTGACAAAATTCAACACTCATTCATGAAAAAACACTCTCAGCAAGTTAGGAATAGAGGGAAATTATCTCAACCTGATAAACAGCATCTGTGAAAATCCTACAGCTAATATCATAACTACGACTGAGTATTTTCCCCCCTAAAATTGGGAACAAAGCAAGGATGTCTGCTCTTACCACCCTTATGCATCATAGTACTAGAAATCATAGCCAGTGCGAGAATGCAAGAAAAGGAAACTAAAGGCATACATATTGGAAAGGAAGAAAATCCCTATTTGCTGATGACATGACTGTCTAGGCAGATAAATCTACAAAATTCTCAATGCATTGAGAAAATTCATTTCTCAATGAGGCTACAAAAAAACACACAAAACTCCTAGAATAAGAGAGTTCAGTAAGGTTGCAAGATGCAAGATCAAGATATAAAAAGTAACTATATTTTACATACTAGCAATGAACATGTAGAAACTGAAATTAAAATAAAATACCATTTGCAATTGCTCCAAAATACTTAGATGTAAATTTAGCAAAACCTGTACAGAATCTGCTTTGCTATATGCTTAAAACTACAAAACATTGATGAAAGAAATAAAAGATCTAAACAAATGGAAAGTCATGCCGTGTTCATGGATTGGAGGACTCAACGTGGTAAAGGTGTCAATTTTCCTAAACTGATCTACAGATTTAACACATTTCCTATCATAAGCCAAGTAAGATTTTTAACATACAGACAAGCATATTCTAAAATGTATATGGAAATGCAAAGGAAATAACTAAAACAAGTTTGAAAAAAATAAAAGAATAAGTGGAAGGAAACATTCTACCCAATTTTAAGACTTTCTATACAGCTACAGTTAACAAAAGTATGATATGGACAAATGGATAAATACACTGAACAATGGAACAAAAGAGAGAACCCAGAAACAGACTCACACAAGTATGCTCAACTGATTTTTGACAAAGGTGCAGAAGCATTTCAGTGGAGGAAGGATAGTCTTTTCAACAAATGGTGCTGGAATAATTGAATAGACATAGGTTAAAAACAAACAAACAATAACATCCTTCAATCTAAACCTCACATCTTATACCAATACAAAAAATTTTAAATGGATCATAGATTTAAACTTAAAAGGTAAAACTATAAAACTTTTAAGAGAAAAACATAGGAGAAAATTGTCAGGACCTAGGTCTTGGTGAAGAATTCTTAGAAATGACACTAAGGGACTTCCCTGGTGGTCCCGTGGCTAAGATTCCGTGCTCCCAATGCAGGAGGCCAAGGTTCCATCCCTGGTCACGGAATTAGATCCCACATGCTGCAACTAAGAGTTCATATGCCGCAACTCAGACCTGGCGCAGCCAAATAAATAAATATTAAAAAAAGAAAAGAAAAGAAATGACACTAAAAGCATGACAATAAAAGAAAAAAATTGATTACTGGACTTCACCAAAATTTAAAACCTTTGTTCTACAAAAGGCTCTATTAAGAAGTTGAAAAGACAAGCTACAGACTGGGGGAAAATATTTGCAAACCATCAAAAGGACATGTATCTAGAATATATAAAGAACTCTCAAACCTCAGCAGTTTAAAAAGAATCCAATTATAAAATGGATAAAAACATGAACAGACATTTCACCAAAGAGGGATGTATGGATAGCAGATAAGCACATGAAAAGATGGTCAACAGCATTTGCCATTAGGGAAATACAAACAACCAAACAGAAACAGAAAACCACTACATACCTATTAGAAAAGTGAAAATAAAATCTAGTGATAATCCCAAATCCTGGCAAGAATGCGGAGAAACTGGATGTCTTATACACTGTCGATGGGAATGTAAAGTAATATAGCATCTCTGGGAAATAGTTTGGCACTTTTTAATAAAAATAAACATATACATACTTACCATACTACTCACCAATCACCACCAAATGTTCACAAAAACTGATACATGAATATTCATAGCAGCCTTGTTTGTAATAGCTCCAAACTGGAAACATCCCAAATGTCCTTCGACAGATGAATAGTTAAACAAACTGGTACATCCACAGCAATAAAAAGGAACAAATTATTGATACACGTTAACAACTTGGATGGAATTCAAGGGCATTGTGCTGTGGGGTAAGGAGGAGCCATTCTCAAAAAGTTACACACTGTACAATGCCATTTATATAACTTCTTGAAATGGCATAATTATAGTGACCAGGAACAGATTAGTGGTTTCCAGCGGTTAGGGATGGTAGTGGGAGGATGGGGTGTGTGTGTGTGATGAGACAATAAATAGTATGAGCGGTCCTTTGTGGTGATGGGACACTTCTTTATATTGATTGTGGTGGTGGTTACATGAATTTATACATATGATAAAATTGTGCAGAAACACACACACACACACGTGCATGTAAAAACTGGTAAAGTCTGAATAAGGTCTGGAGTTTAATAGTATTGTGCCAGTGTTGGTTTCTGAGTTTTGATAAATGTGCCATGGTAGTGTTAAGATGTTAATATTAAGGGAAACTGGATGAGGGATATACAAGGAGTTCTCTGTACTGTCTTTGCACCTTTTCTGTAAATCTAACATGATTTCAACATTAAAAGCTTTTTTTTTAAAAAAAAAAAATAGGGCTTCCCTGGTGGCGCAGTGGTTGAGAGTCCGCCTGCTGATGCAGGGGACACGGGTTCGTGCCCTGGTCCGGGAAGATTCCACAGGCCACGGAGCGGCTGGGCCCGTGAGCCATGGCCGCTGAGCCTGTGCATCTGGAGGCTGTGCTCCGCAACGGGAGAGGCCACAACAGTGAGAGGCCCGCATACCGCAAAAAAAAAAAAAAAAAGAAAAAAAATTTAATGCGATTCCACTAGGCACCTTTAAAATTAGAGAGAATCTAGGTAGGCAAGGGTGTGGGGAATACTCTTTATCCCAGTGATTTCATTCTTAGTTTCATAACCAGAATAGATACATATGTTCAAAAAGACATGGTCTAGAATGTTCGTAGCAACTTTATTCATAACAGCTAAAATCAAAAACAGTCCAAATACCTATTCACAGAACGAATAAATTGCAATATATTTTTACAACATAATACTATACAACGGTATGAACTACAACATGTAACAATATAGATGAATTGCACAAACATAATGTTGGATCAAAAAGCCAGACACAAAAAACTACATAATATTATATATTACACCATTTATTTGCAGTTCGAAATCAGGCAAAAATAATCTATGGTGTCAGGATAACATGTTCCTGGGATGGTGGTATAGTGATGGGAAGAGGGCATGCATGTATGGGGCTCTAGTGCTGATTTTCCAATTCTTGATTTCTACCTATTGTGTGTGTGTTCAGTGTGTGAAAAGTAACAGCTATACACATTATTTGTGCACTTTTCTATATGTAAATTATACTTCAATAAAAAGTTTACCAAAAAGCAAACAAACACAAAGTGAGATACCACTACATACTCATCAAGAAAACCTAAAATTAAAAGGACTAACAATATCAAGTGCTGGCAAGGATGTGGAGCAACTGAAAATTTTGTTTACAGCTAGTAAGAATATATATTAGTACAATCACTTTGGAAAAGTGTTTTGCAATATCTGTTAAAGCTAAATATACACATAGCATATGATCCAACAATTCCACCCAATTATATACCCAACAGAAATGTGTACAAATGTGTACATATGTGTTCTCCAAAGACATTATCCCAAACTGAAAATAATCCAAATGTCCTTCATTGCTGCTGGAGCCTAAGATCAATTACAGCCCAGAATTGTATAGAAGTTAACCTTCCTGTGGCATCTCTCAGTGAATGGGGAAGAGGAGCCCATGGATAAGTATTCCAGCCTCCCATTCTCCCAACCTTCAGATAATTCTGGGAAGCATTATGTGTCCAATCTCAATAACACACCTTTATATTGGCGTTTCCTTCTTAACTGTCTCACTCTCCCCACTTCATCACTCCTGTCTCCTGGGATCATCCCCCCCAATAAACTACTGCATCCAAGTGTTTCCTCGGGGGAGCCCAAACTTCTACGATACAATACTATTACATCTACACATAGTTCAAAGACAGACAAAATCTATCTATGGTGACAGAAGTCAGAATAGTGGTTACCTAGTGCTGTAATGATTGGAGAGGGCATGAAGGAGGTTTCTGGGGTACTGGTAATGTTCCATATCCTGATCAGGGTGGTGCTTAAACAGGCATGTTCACTTTGCAAATCTTCACCAAACTGTATGCTTAAAATGTATGCATTTTATAGTATATATGTATAATTTTAAAAATTAAAGAATGCAGGTGTTGAGGAGTAGAAGAGATGCTTACTAATGGGAGAGTGGGCTATGTAAGGGAAATCAGACGTAAAGGTATTGAAAGGTTAATTGCAATAGGTACATCCATCTTTCTGGATAATGCCCTTTCTCTCTCATCCTTGGCATCAGACACAGATTACTGAGGGATTTGTTGCAGGCTAACACTGGGAGAGGATTGTGAAACATTACAGTGGAAGCAAAGGCACCGAAATTCACCTGTTAGGAAAGCACCTCCTTGAGACAGGCACAGGCATTACAACATTCTTCCAGGTGTGCAGTGAAGTCAGTTCTTCAGCCTTGCTTGGCATTCCTGCTGCCTGTTTCCAAGACTGCCTCACTCAGGGCTAACCCTCCCCACCTTCTTCCTTTCCCTTCTTCATTCATTCATCCAACATATATTTGTGTTTCAGATACTATGTTAAGCACTTGGGATATACTGCTGAACAGTAATGGATGTGGTTCCTGCTCTCACCGAGTTCCATTCTAAAAGAAAAACTTTTAATCAAATAATCAATACAAATTGATGAGTGTGACTGTAATCAGTGCTACAAAGAAGAGATTCCTGGTTTTTGAGAGCCTATTGGTCTACTTAGGAAAGGTAGGGAGTGACACTTGAGCTAAACTCTAAGGATGAATAGAAGTTAGCTAGGGACAAATGGGCAAAGGTGGAGGGGGAGAGCATGGGGAATAAGAGGGACAAAGAAAAGTCCCATATGGTTGCAAAAGGCAAAGTGCAGGAGCAAATGGTAGAGAGGCTGGACAGATCGGCAGGGGAAGACCATTTTTGTCCATGTACACTGTGTTAAGAAGTTTTGTCATTATCCTAAGGACAAGTAAAGCCAGGGGGGTTTTAAGCTGAGACGTGCCATCATTACATGTGTGTTTTGAAAAGATTACTATGGCTGGTGTGTGAAGTGACGGGAAAAGGATCACAGTGGATGTGGGTATACAGGATGGTACTAAGCCTGGAGAAAGGTGATGGTAGCATGGACTGGGATGGTGGCAGTCAAGATGGAGAGAAATAAAACAGTTGAACAGATATTTAGGAGGCACATGAGCTTTCAAAGTAGCTATTAAAATGTGGTGTGTCATCTTTATTTCTGAACAAATATAATTATGTGCTTACATAGCTAGATGCAAAAGCATACATATTGTTAACTTCGGTTGTTATTGTTTCACTAGCACATTTCTTAGGAAAAAAGGTGTGTGGCCATGTTGCAACTGAATTGTGCCTGGGATATTCTGAAGCTGCTAAGTACCAATATTGCTTAAGGAAAAGAATTGAAGATTGCCATAAAGTTGCCAAAAAAGGGAGCAGGGGGAGAACATGGCTAGGGAACCACCAATGAAGAAAAAAACACCCAAAGGGCACAACGCAAGGGAGGCAAAATGAAAAACAAGTGTACAAAGGGCAGGCAGGAGGCTGCCATCTTGGTGGAAAAATGTTGAAACAGGACTCCAGATACACCAAAGCTAAGACAAAACTTCTCAAGGTCTGTAGAGATTTTGGGAAAACGAACCTTTGAGTCATTTGCAGGAAGAATGCCGAATCCTTGAGAAAGTGAGGGACTCTGCTGAGGGTGTTAATATTTTGAAGGAAAGATGGATATACTTACACTCAGGTGGATGCTTAGGAGGACAAGACTGTACTTCAGACAAGTGCCTGTCACGTGCCTGATCCCAGGCTGAGGGGGAGACAGCAGGGCCCCACCAGAATGGATCAGGATTGTATGCCCAGTTAAGAGGGAATGAAAACACAGCAAACACTGAGGCTGTCTCCAAAAGTGTCATGAGAAAACAAAGTGAGGATGCTGCTAGACTTCCCCTGGGGGAGTAGATGCTGCCAAAGGCTGTTCCTCTGCCCAAAGCAGAGAGAGTTGGAATACCTCTAGCTGGAAAAACACTGCGGGTCAGTCCAAGATGGGGGACCTGGAAAGGACAGTGCAGACCATCACAGCATTTCCAGCAGTTATGCAGACAACCTCCTGGCAATTAAACGCCAGCAACTTCTGGGACCTGGGAATGACCTAGCTGCTGCTACCCAACAGCTTTTGTGAAGGGTGCATATAAAATTCTGGGGAAAGAACAAATTTGGCTGGATGAGGAAACTAACAAAAAGTCATCACACGCAGGTTCCAAGCAGGGAGAGGAATTTTGTGGGTGAGGTTGGGCTGGAAGCTAGCTCTAGACAGCTATTTAGCAGACCACCTGGTCCACTACAAGCTCTCTGGTTAGCGTAATTTCTCCCAGCAAGACCAAGACAGTGTTTGAAGTATTATATTCATAACTCTGGAGCAAGTATCCTTGAAGGCAGAGACAAAACAGGCAAAAAAACAAAAAAACCATCAGACGTCAAGGTCCACTTCTAAGTTTGGATGGGAACTAGTAAAGCTGTTAACCAAGGACCAAGCTGGAAATCAGCAGGCTCACCTTCCTCCCACCCCCAATGTGTCTCATAGCCACGCCAGCAACTCATTATTGTGGCTTGTGTGGGTCTGCAAAGGTGAGTCAATCTGTGTCATTGAACCCCTTCCAGATGAAGAAGTCCTTTTGGGAGGGACTCATCTTGCAATGGCGCTGCCAGGTGCTTATGAGTCATGCAGCCTCAAGGGATGTGTAGTCGTTGTACTATCCTGACAAAGAATAAATTTTACAAGGTATTTGGAAAGTTTATATTGTCCGAAGTGGAAGAAATGGTCTAAAATAGGGGTTCTGGGTGCCCCAGGAACAGCAAAAGAAAATGGGTGAGAATGTATTTTCTGTATTCTTCCTACATTTCTAAAGCCCAACCATGTAGCATAAAACAGCAGCATTTCAGCTCTTAGCCAGGCATTTTTCAACAATGTGCTTTTCCAATGATTAGGTCTATGAACCACTCTAGTACTCAGTGGACAGAAAGGAAAGAAAAAATGAAGATTTTTTTCCTCTTTTGTTAAGAGAGTAGGTGCTGACAGTAGGTTACTGTAATTTGGAAATAGTTTTTGTCATTTTCTAGGATTTGGGATGTGGGTTCAAATACACCATTCCCTTTCCTAAGGTCCGAAATCCATGGATGTTAAGTCAGATCACAGATTGAAATGTTGGCATCATTTAATAACTATGGGGCTTTAAAGATATTTAATCTCTCTGAAACCCTTTGGAACAGCAATTACCACTTCCATACATATGTAATAGAATTGTGTGAGAATGAAGTTAAGATTGTATATGTTAAAGGCTTGCCTAGCAACACGCTGGATGCATTTAAAACTCTCTATAAATGGTAATATCTGCCTGAGCCTTGGGCCACCCAGCCAAGTCAGTTTACCACTTAAAAATATATTTTATTCTACAAGAGGCCTCGCTAAATCAAGGCGTGAGCAACATGGATTAGGCCTGCAGTTGTAGATGTTCTCATGCTAGGGAAATCTTCAGTTTAGGGTCTAGGGATGTTCCAGGCAATGTTCAATGTTCTAGGGAAGTCTTCAATGCTAGTGCCTAGGGCCTGGAAATAATGAACTCAGGATATGAAACATCTTGGAAACAGTCACATTTGTTCACATAAGTTTGTTAGTAATCTGTATCTGTACTTGTTTAGAAACTGCTCAGTATTCTCTGATACTACACTACCCAAGAAGGTAGCCACATACTATATGTGACTATTTAAAAGTAAAGAAAATTAAAATCCAATTCCTCATTTTTTTTTTTTTTTTTGACTGTTTGGCTTGCGGGATCTTAGTTCCCTCACCAGGTGTCGAACCCGGGCCCCCAGCAGTGAAAGCCTGGAATCCTAATCACTGGATCGCCAGGGAATTCCCCACACTAACCACATTTCAAGGCCTCAGCCACTGGGCTATCATACTGGTCAATGCATGATGAAACATTTCCATCATCACATAAAGTTCTAGTGGACCATGCTGCAGTTTCTTATTCCCCACACACCTTGGGCTACAACTCCTTCCTATTAACCGCTCTGTCTTATTTGGCATTACATTATCCCTTCTCTCTTCCTACTGTGTTTTATAGTTCTAATTTAAGAGGTGGGGGCAGAGTCCCAATGTAGCTCACAACAGGGCTTTAATTCTTCAACACTGTCTAAACAGGTCCCGCTTTTCTAACTGGGGTTCTAAAATTTTTTTGATAAACTTGAAAGTTACTAATGAAACCACCTACTGTTTTTGTTTTTGTTTTTTTTTTCCGGTACGCGGGCCTCTCACTGTTGTGGCCTCTCCCGTTGCGGAGCACAGTCTCCGGACGTGCAGGCTCAGCGGCCATGGCTCACGGGCCCAGCCGCTCCGCGGCATGTGGGATCCTCCCGGACCGGGGCACAAACCTGTGTCCCCTGCATCGGCAGGCGGACTCTCAACCACTGCGCCACCAGGGAAGCCCCCACCTACTCTTTTGAGGCTTTCTCCTTGATTTACTTTAATTCTAATGATTAATTTGATTAGAAAAATCAGACTAACTTGGAACTTCCAAAACCCCTAATTTAGTCTCTTCTCTGAACATTTGGAATTGTCATCCCAGAATATATATATACCCAGCCTTTTCTCTACACAGCTTAACTGCCAAGTTTTTACTTTATTCCTAAGGTCTTTCTAAACACAGAAAGTTCTCCAACATAGCGTCCCTTATTAGTCAAATAAACACCATGGTATAAATACCTGTTCTCTGTGAGGCAGAGCATTGATAAAGCAAGTGAGGTACTTTAAGTTACTTAGTAGCCCTACTCCACATATTATAACATTTACTCATCACTAATTTCTATGTCACATCTGTTTACTATTGTTAAGTGGTTTCTGCAAGTAATCAGGGTACTGCTACCTTTTCTTTGATCCCTCTAAATTCAACTGAAATGCATTTTCTTGGTCAAGCTGATCTGAACTAGGGTCCCAAAATTCAAACCCCACTTGACATTGGTGCAGCTGCATTCTCCTCATATTTTCCTCATATTAAATAAAAAGGTCAATTGTCACTGAATTTTATCTGGCTAAGTCCTTCATTCTCCCAGGCCACCACAGTCAATAATGATGCTTCCTGGTTCTCTCCTGAAAGTAAAATTAGCCCATAAATGGTCAGTCAGTGCGGTCACAGGCCAGCCATGTGTTCTCAGAACAAAGTACATTTTTAAACTGTTCTCTTTAAATATACAGCTATTTCCTATTCCCCAACTATTTCCATAACACATCCCATCATTTCATCTGGGTTAACTAAAAAATACTAGTACTTGTGAAGTATAGATTGTGTCCTGTTTCTTTACTTTCTGTATCATACCCCTGGGTCTTTGCTATCCCTTATTCTTTTGAACATACTGCTAAGGTGTCCAGAAGATTCCTTTATGGATATTTTATGTTTACTGTATGACTCAAATGATGGTTATTTTTCTTCTACTCTTTCCATTACATTCTCAATCCTCATCTGACTTCAGTTTATTCCCTTCCAATTTACCATAATCTTGTTGTTCCTGTTTGCATTATTTCCCTTTTCTTTCACATCCAGTTCCCTCTATAAAACAGGGGCTTTAAAACATACATTGACTGGTACTAGTCTATTTATAATCCTTGCAGGTTTCAGATGCTGGAGTAACATCTGAAGTGAAATCTAATGGGAACCCCCTTCCAAGCATTCCAAATTTGTCATCCACCCCAACTGGACATCAAGTTTGCTCCTTTCACTGGTTAGATAACGGCAAATTACAAAGCACCCTAAGCCAGTGAGCTCCAAAGAACAGTTTACCAATTAAAAATTACATACCATTAGAAATGTTTCAAAGGGATTTCTTTTCAATCATCCAACCTCCTCTCTTGCATTCCAACCTTTGTTGGAAACTGCACTCTTAAAATCTTCCAGGCTATTTTCTTAGATTTCATGGCATACTGAGAAAACCCATTATTCTAAATTTTATATCCAAACAAACGCATCACTGTATTTTACTTTGTTTTGAGCTTTCCACAATTTTTTCAATACCTGGTTTCATATGCAATTAAAAATAGACAATTGCACGCCTGGGGTAATTGGTCCAATACTTCTAAATACTGATGGCTAACATAATCTCAAACAGGTTTTATTAGCATCTTAGTCTTAGAACTTTGACTCTTCTTCTAAGCATCTAGTTTATTTTCTTGTCATCAGTTACATGCTAAAAGTGAGTTTGTGTAACATGAGAACATATAAGATTAGAAAACAAGGTGGTTAAAAGTATTTTTGACCGAATCATCACACAAAAGCTACGTATATACTGTGAATCTGAGATCCAAGGGCAGTCCACAGATCAGCCTTTCCCTTCTATTCTACTTTGTCATCTATTATATAAAATGATTTATGAAACCTTTATAAATAGGATATGACTTCTGCCCATTACTAGGTTGTATATAAACACCTTTGAAACAGCAGCAACTTTCTGGGGAACCCAAGGTTTGTGTGAGTGATAACAGCCCAAAACTAACTGTTTTTGTCCTGCTCTGCACGAAAAACTGAAGTATAAAACAAATAAACTGGACCTTTCAGGACAAGGCAAGCATCACAAAACAAAGCTGTTTAATAAATCCAGCCTTAGAAGTTTGGGTGCTAACTAGTACCATGCCTAAAATTAGTTTATATGGATTGAATTAATTGAAAGTGAAATAAATGTGTAACTCTGTGTCCTCAGTTACCTAGGAAGGCACAGGCTACAAAAAACCAGGAAATAAAAAGCTCTCCTATTTTCAGTAACACTGAGGCACAGACTCAGAATCCATTTGGTAACTGGGGCTATAAACAGCAATTAAAAGAACAAAATGGAAGAAAATACAGGTTTTATTCTTCAGTTGTTTCACTTTTCCTAAAATCTTGACATGTTTGAGCCTCTTTCTATTTAAGGTTGAAACAGTTAAGCACACGACAAAAAATAACTCTAAAAAAGGTGCCAACTGGACCACAAAACATTGAAGAAAAGGCTTAATGCAGTTCCCGAACTTTTTCATTAGGATCTAAAAGCCATTTTTGCAAAAGAATCTCCACTTTACATCAAAGTTACTTGTCTCCTTAATTCAACACCCACCCCAATGAAACACAATTTGAGTAGTGTATGTTGGTATGCATAATAATTATGACTCAAAGAAAAATATATCTAGTATATTCTAGGGGTTTTGTGGAGGCCGCTGTGAAACAAAGAATTTGAAGTAAACAATTATAAAATACAAAAATAAAAAACCAGGGTGTTTATTTTTTCTCCAAATTCCTGGTTTAATAAGGACTTGTTTATTTTGAGAAAAAAAGGTCCCAAACATCAGGCTATTCACAAAAATAACCCACAGTATCAACTTTAGAAAACAAATCTTAAGACTATTACACTAATTATTTTTCTAGAGGATCCATTTGACATGCCAACTCTCATTCACAAAAATACATTGTTACATTTGTGTTGAACAGCCCCACACAGCACTCTTACGTGGGGTATAACACACACACCTCTAATTCAAAGCTGTTCTCAGGTGCTACTCAACTAATGAGACTGCCTTTGTAGTTAGGGAAGCAACTACTGAACTTATGTATGAATGGAAAGAACTGTACTCCCTGCATAACAAGAGATTATTTTGGAGACAGTTGATAAAAATCATACATACTTTTTATTGTTAAGTCATAAAGAGGTATCAAAATTAAAAGCAAAAATTACAGGGTAAGACTTAACATAACTACTAGGAGCATCAAAGGAAGTGAAAACGGGACTAGGCGCAGGGCAATGTGAATTAATGAACATGGGAAGGACAAGGATGGGGACAACAGTGAGCATGTGCTGAAGATACTAGGGGAGAGGATCTGGTGAAAATTTTGATCTTAGACAAGCGCCTAGGTAAAGAAATAATGGGACAAGATTTCTAAACCCCACTATGTGCTTAAGAGTCATCCTCGCCATTGGCGCTGTCTCTGTCATCCTCTCCTTCCTCAGCCTCTTTTTCATCATCCTTGATCAACTCCAGCTGTGAGAAACAGACACAAATAGGATGGAGTTAGAGGCACTCCATGTGTCCCTGATCCCCCCTCCACCACCTCTTTCTTTCCTTTCCCGTGGTTTTCACCTGGTCATCCCCCCGATCTTCATTATCATCATCATCCAGTAGGTCCCCCTCCTCAGCAGAGTCATCTGCCACCCCCTCAGACTCCATCTTCACATTAGTCTCATCTTTCTTCAGGGAGCTGCTGCTCTGCTCCTCTTCTGACTTATCATTCTTCATCTCTACTGCGGATGAGAAGGACAAGTCTGTCTAGGGGCAAGTAATGTCCACAGGATGTAGACAATCCCCACTGATGATCATAGAACTGCAGCACAAGTCTATATCCTCCCACACAAATGTCCTTCCCAATTCAAATTCCACAAGTTTCCAATTAAACTGCTTTCTATCCCACTATTCCAACATACACTTTCAACTATCTTAGATAGCTACCTCTACTTTACACCCAACAAGCAAAAGGACCATTTACCTCCTTGTTTGCTGCTCTGTTCCTTTTCGATTTTTTCCAGGTTTTCCAGTAGAGAATCCACTTTTTGTTTTATCTGAGTCAACTCCTTCTTAATGGCCTGAAGGTCATCTCCTTTCACTTTAATACAAACAAAACCCTAGATTAGAATCAAATGTACCAGAAGCTACCAGTTAGCTATACACACACTCCCCCACTAGACTATACAATACACTCCCCCACTAGACTATACAACAGTAGTCAACATGAGATCCTTGGAGAGAAATGGAGCCTGTACCAGACTGTCCTAGTTATGGGGTCCACCGATCTTTTAGTTGGTAGCTGAAAACTGAATCTAATGTGCCTAGTTCCTTAGCAACAGCATTCTTACTTTTGTAAGTCTGCTAAAGACCTCAATTCTATTTTAAAAGCACTTTACCAACATATTTTACACAATGAATGGGCGCCCCTCAACTCCCTAAAATCTAATGACTTTTTTCAAATTACCAAGGTCTTAAGGATAGAAGGCTTCCTAGAGTTGGCCCCTTAATCACTATTTTCTCATCTTCTATTATTTTGATTATGCAAAGTTATTTGTACAAAACCTGAACATTAACTGCACTAATTTCCATATTTCAACATACAAGAAATATCAGAATCACAAAGCTGCAATAATAATACATACACTTTCCAGACTTAGAAGATCCCCGCTGTCCACTCTTAGAATTGAAGCCACTTTTGCCCCTTCGTGAGGTGTTTCCTGATACACGCTGGCGTTTTGAGGGCACTACAGCCCGAGCAATAGGAGGAGGAGGAGGAACACGTGCTGGGTAACTGTACATCCTATTGGATAAAAGGAGAACAGAATTCCTTCACAACAAGTCAGGAAGATTCCAACAATGGTGTCCTTGTAAAATGATAAATCATTGTCCATTGTTCTGCAATTATTTTTTTGCTAAGCTAATTTCTTTCAAAAGGCCAGTTTACTCTTTGATATATTTAATACTGCAGCTACTTTTCTTCAAGAAAATACTACATATATACACACATATCCAATGGTTGGTTGCCTTAAGCACTGGACATAAAAGGTTTCTGTGTACAATGGCAGTATTAACAGAATAGTTTTTACAGTATTTCTACTTTTTACAATGAATGGCCTTTACCTTGATCTTATTCTTTTCACATATACACTACAATAAGCAATCCATATAAGCCAAATAAAGTACTTACAAAAGACTGCAATTAACCAAGTCTGCAAACAGAGCTATTGGTCGCTAAATCCCTGATCTTTTCACCCACAGAAGCATACAAGTAATTATCACTAGTTTGTAGTATTACATTAAACCATATAAAATTGCCAATATTAACCATTTTTGGCCTATAGAAACCGGTATTTCATGTGTTGTTAACTGGGTGTACACAGCATTATCAATTCTAACAACATTTAGCACTCTCCACTCAAATCTCCAACAGGACAGAGAATACTGTCTATGTTGTTCACTATTCACTACTGCCTAAATCCACTGCCTAGCACACATTTAGCTTTCAAAAATCACTGATTGCTCAATTGCTGCTTCCACTGGATAAGTATCCCAGTGATTGCTAAAGATATACCGAAGTGATGGCCTGGTATTGAGGCTTCCATTTGTAAAGAGAAAAATCAAAATACAACAAAAAAACTTCCCACATGGACATCAGATCTAGACAGTCTCTTTATCCCATGCTGTTACTTTTACAAAAGCCTGTGGCAGCATATGAAGCTAAGACATACCTGTAGGAAAAAAACTTGTAATTCTAGTTCTGAACCTTTTTGGCTATTAACAACCCACCAACTGTTGCTCTGCCTAACCGCAAAGCTTTGAAATTTTATAATGCATCAGTTAACTTTTTTTTAAGGATTATTTATTTATTTATTTATTATTTATGGCTGTGTTGGGTCTTCGTTTCTGTGCGTGGGCTTTCTCTAGTTGCGGCGAGCGGGGGCCACTCTTCATCGCGGCGCACGGGCCTCTCACTGTCGCGGCTTCTTGTTGCGGAGCACAAGCTCCAGATGCGCAGGCTCAGTAGTGTGGCACACGGGCCCAGTTGCTCCGCGGCATGTAGGATCTTCCCAGACCAGGGCTCGAACCCGTGTCCCCTGCATTGGCAGGCAGATTCTCAACCACTGCGCCACCAGGGAAGCCCAGGATTTTTTTGATGTGGACAACTTTTAAAGTCTTTATTGAATTTGTTACAATATTGCTTCTGTTTTATGTTTTGGTTTTTTGGCTGCGAGGCAAGTCCCCAACAGTAACTTTTTATTATCACTACCTCCTTCCATTTTTATGTATAGCTTTTCATCTTCTGGCCCGAAATTTTCCAAAGTATAATGATCCAGAAACTATAAAATATCAGTGTTCAGAAACTACTTTCCTTTGTGTAAGGTGATGCTACTTTGTACAATTTCTGGGGGTAAAAAAGTGAGTTATCCACATCTTTAGGTATGAAACATCTCATGCCTCAGCCCTGTTGAATTCAGAGATCTAACCTACCTTCCAATCTACTCACTCTCACTGGCATCAGTCTCCAAACCAATGAGCTAGCCATTCCACATTCCCTACACTCCAAGGCATTGGAATTTCCTTTTGAACCATACTAGTTCATCTAACCGGGGTAAATCGCCATAGCAAAAATGAAGAAATGCAGTCTACTTTCAATCTATGTAATGGCCTCCTGAACACAAATGGAAGTCAAACGCTCTAGTTCTCTAAAGAAAAATGTATTTTAAAAGATCAACTAGTGATGCTTTTTAGTGCCACAGAACTTAACTGCTGGTTAAGCAAAAATGGGCTCTCAAAAAACTCACAAGGATTCCTCTAAGGAAGTTTAAGTAGACTTTGCCTTATAAAATGCCAAAGTGCATCAATGTGAAAATATGAGGCAAAAACACAAAGAGAAAAACCATACCTACTGTGATAACCCTTAAAGTCAAAGGAATAGATAAGCGGAAGCTCAGTATAAAAGCTTCAAGAACCAGCTACAAATTAAGTAACCATTTTCCCCACAGGAAAGCTATACAAGTAAATCACAGGAGGCATCAAAACAGCTTCTGATCCTCTAATGATAAAGCCCCATCTTCATGGAAGTTTCACTATTACCAGAGGAACAAGCACTCAACACTAAGAGAATTATGGCTGCACCTTGAATCAGAAATCTGGACACTAAGTGTTGGTATAAAAACTAGTCAGAAATAAAAGGCAATTAAAATACCATTTTAAAGAAATTAAAACATTTCTGGACACACATTAGCTAATAACATAAACAGATGAGACCAAAAAAACCCTCTATCCTAATCTCCAGGCTAAAACATAAGCATTACAAGGCATTTATTAAATGTACACGTTTTCAAAGGCAAGCTTCTTAAATGACTAGATGTAACACATAGTGATCTTCGGCCTCAAAAACCCTGATTAATAATAATACATTTCAACCACTATGAAAGTATTGATAGAAACAACTAGAATAAAGTATTAGTGGGCTTCCCTGGTGGTGCAGTGGTTAAGAATCCACCTGCCAATGCAGGGGACACAGGTTCAAGCCCTGGTCCGCGAAGATCCCACATGCCACGGACCAACTAAGCCCGTGTGCCACAACTACTGAGCGTGCGCTCTAGAGCCTGTGTGCCACAACTACTGAGCCCGAGTGCCACAACTACTGAAGCCCACGAGCCTAGAGCCCGTGCTCTGCAACAAGAGAAGCCACCGCAATAAGAAGCCACAACGAAGAGTAGCCCCCGCTCGCTGCAACTAGAGAAAGCCTGCACACAGCAACAAAGAACCAATGCAGCAAAAAAAAAAAGGTATTAGTAAAAACCTACGTTCTCCTGAATGTTTATTTAACGTACTGTAACTGTTTCCACTCTTAAAAATTGGATAGATAAAAAATAATTTTAGGCATATTCATTATCAAATTCTGAAAACCAACTAACTTTCAGGTATCGTTGCCCACAAAAAAATTTAAATAAAAAATAAATGCCATTGGGCTTCCCTGGTGGCACAGTGGTTGAGAGTCCGCCTGCCGATGTAGGGGACACGGTTCGTGCCCTGGTCCGGGAAGATCCCATATGCTGCGGAGCGGCTAGGCCCGTGAGCCATGGCCGCTGAGCCTGCGCGTCCAGAGCCTGTGCTCCGCAACGGGAGAGGCCACAACAGTGAGAGGCCCGCGTACAGCAAAAAAAAAAAAAAAAGCCATAATGTGAAATAATTTATAGGTGACAGCAATCTAGTAAGATCACCCCCCCACTGACAATACTGATTTATCAAATTCACTTTAAACATGCAATCTCATAATTTCATTCAAGGGTTAGGAGATATTTTTTCTTCCACTTCATTATTTTTCATCTACAACAGAAAAATTTCAAGAGAAGTTTCTTCCTCATTACCTTTGATTTTCCTAGAAAAGGGATTGATTTTATAGGGTACTATGTTTTGGGGCTTTACAATGTCTGAGACTCCCTGAAATTGTCTGCTAAAATTCTGTGAATGCTCCGACTTAGAACAATCTACAACTTCTACAATTTCAATTGTAAGTTTCCCAGTATATCATCCAGAGTAAACCTTCAGAACACACCCCTTATGTAACATTATGCTGTACAGTTTTGTAGAAAAGGACTTTACAAAATTTATTTATCTTTGGCCTTGTGTGGACTGAAGCATTATACTGCATGAGCAGAATATCAACTACCGATACTCATGAATACCAGAATTTAAAAAACTGTTCCAAGAATCAAGGCCTTCAATAACTGGCATCTTTGAACATTATAAATGTATTCCTGGATATTTCTTCCTCACTCTTTATAAAACCTTCTGAGAAACCATATTTGAATGATTTAGGTAACTATTTTGCAACCTTTTTTAAAACTACCAAAACTTCCACCAGATTATATTGACGGTACAACCCCATCAAGTAGACTTTATATCTTACCATTCTTTTTTTAGTAATTAACACAATGAAATTATCTTAAGTTTATTATTGAAGACTATCGTATACAATTCTAACATATAAATACTTATTAAAAACTAGTTTTTTAAGTTCACCCTAATCTAATTTTAATAGTATATATTTCTTTAAATGTCAAAGCTTTATTTTACAAATGAGTAGACTACTGACTTTAACTACATAAGGGAAAAGTGCAAAAAATGACAATGTGACATGTTTAATTCAGGTTTATATTAAAATGAAAATATAAAACTCTGTTATGTCAAATACTGACCCTCAAAACCCATTTTCATGATGTAGTTGGAATTCATCCTGTTGAGCTTTAAAATAAACTAGCGAAATTCTTAGAATTTGTGTTTTATTTCTAAGATACAATTTCGAAAATTGTTATTTGTAGGCACCCCTCCCCAAACGTTGCCTTGAGGAGTCTGGGAGAAGCCAAACTAGATACAAGGGTTAACACTTGTTTTGCTAATACAATTTGTAGATAGAGTTCCAAATACCAAGGTAAATTTGCATAGTTGCCCTTTATGGTCCTTAACTTTCTTCAAATTGCCCTTTATGGTCCATTTAAGGATACAGATTATCTGTATGACAGTTAAAATTAGTAACAGCAAGTACTTCTGATCTAAATGATAAAGGGACTAAATGATAAACCAGTCTGCTGTACAGGATTCATTCAATATATAGGGTCACCCAAACTATCAAAATTTAACTAAATAACAATTCTTTAACTAAAGGGGAAAAAAACACATAAAGAGGTTATTAGTACCTCTGTAAGGTTTAAGAAGCTTGCCCAAAGTTTGGGGAATACCACATGCACTGCTGCTTACAAAGAGCAGGAATCAACAGCCTCTATATATGTAGAACCAATGGTAGCAATCAATAATTGGTTCTGCAATCTTCTTTTGAAAAGAACTGTTGATATTAGTATTTAGAGATATTTTTGCAAATTCAAAGATACATTTGATTAAAAATTGTCCCACTGATTTTTTTTTTTTTTTTGGCAGTACGCAGGCCTCTCCCGTTGCAGAGCACAGGCTCCGGACGTGCAGGCTCAGCGGCCATGGCTCACAGGCCCAGCCGCTCCACGGCATGTGGGATCTTCCCGGACCGGGGCACGAACTCGTGTCCCCTGCATCGGCAGGCAGACTCTCAACCACTGCGCCACCAGGGAAGCCCTGTCCCACTGATTTTTACAAACAGTTTTGCAAGAGAGGGAAGAAATACCGAATGTACATACTCATTTTAAGATGCATCCAATCTCACAACTTTTAAAATATGAGAAGTTGCTTCTTAAAATTAAGCAACTATATTGAACTTTCTTGATGGATTCATAGGAAAGCTATGTTAACATAAAACTATATGTTTCATAGGAAGGCAATTTGAAAATTCACTTGAAAAAAAATAATCTGGGTGATAAAATGCAGATTGCTTTGAGTCCTAAATCAATCTTTTTAGAAACAGGACTGGATCCAAGAAAATATTAAGGAAAAAAACCTTTTTAATCCCTGGCTTTGCTTCTGTTTATCAAACTTTCCATCCAGGTGATAATCTTTTCAAGACTCCTTAATTTCCAAAAAATTATACTATTACTCATTTGTCATGATGTCCTCAACATATCCAAAAGATAATGTCTTAAACTCAGTGTGGTCCAATTTTTACTTTTTTAAAAGCTGAAATTAAAAACAGTATTTATGAAAAATACTGTTTATAAACAGTAAGTTAAGAACATATAAGCTCATTCATTCCTATATTCTCATATTATCAAGCCAGGTCAGAGTACAATTCTCTCTTTTCACTTACAATAAAATTTCTTTTAAGGAGTTGTCTGAGAAAACAGATTTGTGGTTGCCAGGGGATAGGGTGGAGGGAAGAGCTGACTACAAAGGAGCTTCATGGCGAATTTTTGGAGGTATAAAACTACCTATATTTTGACTGTACTGGTAGATACATGGGTACGCATGTAAAAACGGTACACCGAAAGAGTAAATTTTACCGTATATATATATATATATATATATTTTAAAAGTTTTCTAAGTTGTCTCCACAATCTGTCTTTCCATTCTCTCTTGAATCTCCTTGTAAAGTTTTGTGCCCCCACCATTATCAAAACCTACCCTTATCACTAATGATTTCCACACATGCTACTGCCTACTTTACATCTCTCAAAGTGGATATCTAATAAGGAGGTTAAGTTAACATGTCCACAACTCATCTGTTATATTCACCCCTCACCCTGGTTCCTTCTATGTTCTCTCCCTATCCACTGTTTCTATACATTCCAAGCCAAAACTTTGGTGACATCTTTGATTCCTCTCTTAGCCCTCACATAGATCTAGAAGCAAATCTGTCTGCATTAACTTCAAAAAATTCAACTACTTCTCACCATTCCCACCATCACCTCCCTGATCCTTCCCCAAATGACTGTATAAATAATTCCATCATCCACTTATTATCTATTTTCAGAATAATCTTGTTAAGACATTACAATTAAGATCCTTTCTGGGCTTCCCTGGTGGCGCAGTGGTTGAGAGTCCGCCTGCCAATGCAGGGGACACGGGTTCGTGCCCCGGTCCGGGAAGATCCCACATGCCGTGGAGCGGCTGGGCCCGTAAGCCATGGCCACTGAGCCTGTGCGTCTGGAGCCTGTGCTCCTCCAACGGGAGAGGCCACACAGTGAGAGGCCCGTGTACTGCAAAAAAAAAAAAAAAAAAAAAAAAAAAAGATCCTTTCTGCTCACAACTCTCCAATGGCCTTTCCCTCATTCAGAGTAAAAACTAAAGATACACAACATCTTAACAGTGCTGTATATGTGTTCAACCCATTCATCATCTCTGAGACCATCTATTTTCCACTAGTACCCCTGGTGCACACAACAATGCCTCATAATAAGATCTTAACAAATAGTTGTTGAGAAAATAAGTGACTTTCCTAAACTGGCCTCTAGGAAAGTATTTATCAAAATTCATCAACAACAGATAACAAACCAAACCTACCCATTTAAGGAAAGCCAGTAGGATTAGTCTGCCTTTTTTCTAGCTTTAAAGACTACTGGGAGAGTTTTTCCCTAAGAAAATCAGACAAAACTTGAATAATAATCTACCACAAAACCGAATCCTTTTTCAAGCTATTTATTACAAAATAAAAATCAGATCTTGTGCCTATAATGTATGTAATTTGAGCCTATTATGCCATGCTTCCTATAAGGAAATCACAAAAACAATTTTCCATAGATGAGTTTCTCCTGCTATTATATTATACTTTTTGTACCTTATGAATCTGTTCCCCTTGCTAAACTCCACTAATCTCACAGTAATAGCACACTTATCACTGTAAAGTAATAAAGGTCTTGGAAAAAAAGTTTATCCACCTAAACAAGTCAAATTCTGTTTGGTAGACTCTGTTTCTTATTCCTTGGATTACAGTTTAAGAGGGTATCAAAGTAAAATCTTATCCTGTTTATCAAAAGGATATGTCCTCTTTCTTTCCTTGAAAAATAACACTGGTTTCCTGGATATTCTTTCACTATTCCCAACAGCTTTGTTCCAAAACTACAGCCTGGGTTCTCTAACTTCCGTAAGAGCAGTCTTCACTCATTATATTTCTCATATCAAACACTACTCAAAATTTGTTATACCTAGTCAGGACTAACTTTGTAGCACTCCAGACGTGTACTGTCCAGCTGAGTAGTGACTGGCCATGTGTGGCTAATTTAAAACAAATTTAAAATTCAGTTCTGCAGTCATGTTAGCCACATTTCCCATATGTGGCTGTCTACAACAATAGTGCACATATAGAATCATCACACAAAGTTCTATTGGACAGCGCTGTTCTGGTTCGTTCCTTTCAGACATCTACCTATACCTATATATAATTTCCAAAGAGAGCCTAGAATTCTATAACTTTAAGTCTATAACAAAAACATAACAAACTAGCTAAATGTCCTTAGTATAAATTGATAGTTACACATCTCCTATGACCACAAAACAAAATGGTGAAACTATTAAAAAAAGCTAAAAAGATTAATAATAAACTTCAAAAATGATATTAGATACTGTATCCAGAGACTTATATCCAGAATATATGAAAAAGCTTTACCCAATATAAAACTGGGCAAAGGATCTGAACACATTTCTCCAAAGATGAACAAACAGGCAATTAGCACATGAAAACCCAACATCAGCTTTTAAGAAAATACAAATCAAAATCACAATAGGATAATCCTCACACTAGAATAAACAACAAAGATACATAATAAAACAAATGTTGGCAAGGATGTGGAGAAATTAAAACCCTCATAACGTGGCTGATAGGAAGGTAAAATGGCACAGATGCTTTGGAAGACAGTATGGCAGTCCCCCCAAAAGTTAAACAGAATTATCATTAAGACCCAGCAATTCTACTCCTAGGTACACACCCAAGAGAAATGAAAACATATGCCCATGCAAAAATGTGTATACCAATGTTCAGAGCAGCATTATTCAAAATGTGGAAACATCTCAAAAGTCTACCAACTGATGAAGGGATAAACAGAATGTGGTATTATCCAAGCAATGGAATATAATTCAACAATAAAAAGGAATGAAGTACTAATACAGGGTGTAACATGGATGAACTGTGAAAAAGTCACGGAAGAAACTGGTCACAAAAGACATCTCATATGATTCCACTGACATGAAATGTCCGCAATAGGCAAATTTATAGATAGAAAGCGGATGCTAGGCCTCGGGATAGAGGAAGAATAGGGAACAACTGCTAGTAAGTTGTTTATTTTTGCGGTGATAAAATGTTCTAATATTAGATAATGATCATGACTGCACAACTCTGAATATATAAATTGAACTGTATACTGTAAAATGAATTACATCTCAACAAAGCTACGTTTTAAAAAAAAAAAATTAACATCAAGGAGCTTGACAAAGTATACCCGGATGGAGAATGTCCTGAAATAGATTCCTAAAACAGCAGAGGTTACCTTTCCATTAGGTAATAATGTACCCAAAACACCACTTAATTAAGAGCCAAAGCAGATTCTTTGATCTAGACTCAAATGCTTCCCCTTCAAATAAATATCTCCCACTTACTCAACAAGAGTCCAGGACACAAATTTAAATCCAATAATATCATATTTATGTTCAAAGTATAGTCATACTAATATATGCACGCATCTAAAATCTTTCTGCCAACTACAACATGATCAGGTTCCCGTAAGAAAGAACCAACAAAAGGGCTCTAAGCAAATGAAAAATTTTACCCTATGCCTAAAATGACATCTAAACTGTCACCTAAAGAGGCATCTCTTAGCTTTTCCAAGTAGCCAAGAACTCTCTTGCTCTCTGAATCACATGCTCTTTCCAAGCAGATGGTCGCACTCAGTTCTCCAAAACCTAAATATTTCATGTACTCTTCCTTCATACACACATACAAAGCCCATCTCTTGGGTCCAGTGTTGCTCAGGAATATCAGAGAATTGGAAGAAAAGGAGGGAGCCAAGAAGACAGCTCCTCTAACACCAATAAGATGGGTGGTGGTGCCTCCAATCCATGTACTGTATTTTTTGACTTCTTAATTCAAAATCTAAAACACTATGCCTAGAACAAAATAAGGGCTCAAATATTAGTTTAAGGAATATGATGGTCAGCCTCTTTTACCTGTCTTGCATTTCAATGGAGATTCCCCCACCTCAACTTCTTTTCTCCACTCTCTATCACCAGCATACCTTAGTGGAAAAGATCTGTAGGGTAAGTATCAACAAAATTGCTTATTTCCCAAAATTCTAACAACTAACTCAAAGCTTCCAAACACTTGTCACTTAGCAAAAAGGTTATGCCTTTGATGGCATAATTCTAGTCATAAAAGATAAAAATCTCAGCTTTACTTGACTATTTTCTCCCTACAAAGCACCTGCTCTCATAACTTTGACCCAATAAATCATGCCAAGAGCAGTCTACCTCAGAAATTTCTCCCCATTCCAACATTTACAATGGTAACTACACATCTTTTCCCCTCCAGTTTCTCTTTTCTAGTCATGGAGTTGTTTATAAGACATCACTGCTAATATGACACAACTAAATATGCCATACAACTGCCCTTGACAACCAACATTCTTTCCAATCACAGCTGGCTGCTTCCCCAAATATGCTAAGGATATTCATAACTGTGTATCTTTATTAGAGATGTACCCTCACCCTACCCGCCTAAAAAACCTCCTGCTTAATACCAAAGGCAGGTTCAAATACTGCCCTTTGTGAAACTACCTGGAGCTCTTTAAAATTTAACAGGGGAGCTTATAGCTCCCCAAAGGGCAACACAATTCATCTTTCTATGAGACAATCCTGTACAAAGCAGGACACACAGCAGCCCCTATTAATTTCATAGCACTTTCTTCACTGTATAATATAGTACATATCATACATGTACCACATTTGATCTGCTTGTAGATTTACTTCATTCCTCTATTCATGGTGTACTAGCAATATTTACTTAATATATTTGTATGTAGAGTAATAGCAGCACTCTGAAAAATCTCTAGTGGAACAACTTCACAGTTCAGTCACTTATACATTGTTGACATTATTATCCATATGCAACTTATGACAAGTTATGTATTATAAAGTCCTCAAAGACCACTGAACTAAAACCATGGTCCTTTTGAACCAGATCTTTTGCTTACCAGGTGTTTAACATGTCTCAGCTATCATACTATAGCCTATTATCAAATCTGACTAAGTGCTCCCAAGTTCTTTATAGAAGAATGACTGAGAAAGAATTACTCCACTGTCCGTAACTGATATTTCTTTTATTCAAATTGAGACACAATTCGCATACCAAACCACAAAATAAACCCTTTGAATATGTACAACTCAGTGACTGTTAGTATTCTCACAAATTTCTGCTATCATCACCACTCTAATTCCAAAACATTTTCCCTGGGTGACCTTATAAAGGAAAGAAAAGCGGGACTACAACTGATTACAGAAAGTACATCTGAAAGCTTTTCCTAAAAATGGATATGTTTTTACACTCAAGAAAACACTGTAAATATTTGTGGCACAAATCAAACACTTATAAATCAAGCTTGATAAGAATATTGCCAGGTTAGCTGTGACAAACAATTTCATACATGTTAGCCTACTGAAGAACTTTCAGATCTACTTTTAGTATATTCCAATCCTCTTGCGTGAAAGATAAGATTCCTCAAAAACTATAGCTTTAAAAAATTTTTTTTATTGGAAAAGAGTTGATTTACAATGTTGTGTTACTTTCTGCTGTACAGCAAAGTGTATCAGTTATACATATATATATCTCCATTCTTTTTTAGACTCTTTTCCCATATAGGTCATTACAGCGTATCAAGTAGAGTTCCCTGTGCTATACCAAAAACTACAGCTTTAATGCCTGTTAGATATCTCCAACAATGTGCCAATTATTTTTATTACAACACTTTCGGTACAACAGCACAATGTGCCTTCTAATGATCAGTAATTTCAAAAATAAATGACTAAATATCAATGTGGAAAGAGAATTTAAATAAAGAGAAATTAATTTAAGCATTTGAAAGAAAAAACACTCAAAGGAACTGCTTCACACAAGAAGTCCTCTGACAGGAACTATTCCAGCAACAATTTCCCTAGAAGCAACAAGAAGATTCAACAGGACACAACTCGAACTGGATCTTTGTCAGCTTACAGGACTTATCAGACTTTCAACATCAATGAACAATATGTTTTGTAATCAAGGGTAACTGATGCAACTCTCCTAGTTTTATACACAGACCCCCATGAATATTCACCCAACTTTGAGCCTTGTACTCCTACCAGAAAAAAAATGTTAACAGATCTCTGAGTAATTATAAACTATGCATGACAGTTTATAGCATATTTGAAAGAGCTGACAATGTATCTGAGTGACATTAACAACTCTATCTAAAATGGTAGTTTTACGTATGCTGGCACAATTTATGTTAAACTCATTTAAGAACTTCCAACATCTATTACATCAGGAATGGCCTTAAGAACAAATAAAAAGGCCTAATTTACATAATTTATGAAAAAGATAATTTGCGTTAAGACTACAGAATCCAATCTGCTGTCTCCTCAGAAGACAGCATACTAAAATATAAGCGACTCAGTTAAATTTTAATATTTGATTATCCTCCAGTTTTTTTTGCAGTACGTAAGCCTCTCACTGCCGTGGCCTCTCCCGTTGCAGTGCACAGGCTCCAGATGCGCAGGCTCAGTGGCCATGGCTCACGGGCCCAGCCGCTCCGTGGCATGTGGGATCTTCCCAGACAGGGGCACGAACCCGTGTCCCCTGCATCGGCAGGCGGACTCTCAACCACTGCGCCACCAGGGAAGCCCTATCCTCCAGTTTTAAAGATAGAGTATTTATAATCTTTGGGATTTGATCACCAATACCCACAAATACCCAAGCAAAAATACAAATCACTCTAATTCTCCTAACAAAACATCATTTATCACTTACTTCCTGATATCTAAAATATATATATCTCCTTAAGAAACACCCAATGCCTTCATTCTTAAAGCTTCTAACAAAAGTCAGGCTAATGATGATTAAAGTGCGTAATACCTTCATGAAATATTCTGGTCTCCTCTCCCACCTCTCCCATGTCAAAAAAGAGAAAAGAAAAGAAGAAAATAGTACTTGAATCTCAACTAGCCTCCAAATCTACCCCACTAGTTCACAGGGAATACAGGTGGCAGAGGAACATGCTAAACAACACAAAATACAACCTGCAAAATCTGTGGTCTAAAAAAATTTCCAGTCTGTGGAACACTGATGAGATTATTTTAACTATTTTAATTATAAATGGTATTGTCATTATATTTATAAAAGCAGTCTTTATATTTTACTGATATACTACTTTCTTATATATGTATATTTGAATTAAAAAGTTCCATAACACAGAGTAAACAAAAAAGTTGAAGTAACTACTAAACAGCATGTCTAGAAAACAAACACCAATCAGTCTTCATTTCACTATGAAGACTTCTGTCACATAAAGAACTCTAATTATGCTAGAGATGTTAGTTTTTGTGGAGAGGAATGGTGGGGTGTCCATGATTCCCTTCATTTTGATATTACAGGAATATTCATGCGCTAAAAAGATTGGGAATTCTTGACTGATTAAAAGCATGATAATATTTGAGGGTTATTTTATAATGCAATCTATCTTCCACGTTGCCTGTAGTCTTCATAACAACTCTGTTAGTAGGCATTATTATCTCCATTTTAGGGATAAGAAAACTGAGATGACATATATTACTCTGGTCATAACCTTTTCCACTAAGTGATTAAGTCTTTGGATTCCTCAATTATTCTTTTCTCTGCTCTGTATCAGCTGCCTCCCTAACATAACAATAGGTAGTAGAAATGTCAAATTTATGTCTTGAAATATTCATGTGAATTTCATGTTCTTCAGGGTATGACTAAGGACTAAAGTGACTAAGTAGACAGATTTAACCTCCATTTACATAACAGGAAGCAGAGCTTTCAGCACATCTCACAGCCAATTTCCTATCTTCTTAAGAATCTAACAGCTGATTCAGGATGTCTTAATCTTGTGAATAAAGTATCTTCAGGATGACTTCTGAGAGAAAACTATACCATTTTCCTGAGAAGTTTTTCCATTCTTAAAATGTTCGTTTCCCCAACAGACCTCAGTATATATTTAAATGAGCTCTTTTCCAGGTACTATTTGGTTACTCCATCACTCATCAGAATTCTTTTTCTACTGGTTGAGATTAGAATGGAAGATCAAAGACATTCCTTTTCACTGACACTCCATAATATCAAGCAATACAGAGAATAACTAAATGTCTCTCTTGCCTCTTGAAAAACTAAAAAGTGAGGCCAACAGTGGTAGTGTCACTTTTTTTTTTTTGCTGCGGTACGCGGGCCTCTCACTGCTGTGGCCTCTCCCGTTGCGGAGCACAGGCTCCGGACGCGCAGGCTCAGCGGCCATGGCTCACAGGCCCAGCCGCTCCGCAGCATGTGGGATCTTCCCGGACCGGGGCACGAACCCGTGTCCCCTGCATCGGCAGGCGGACTCTCAACCACTGTGCCACCAGGAAAGCCCCCATGTCACCAATTTTTACGACCAAATAGCAGTGGTAAGAAATTTGAAGATATTTCTGCAAACATCTAAATGATTTCACTCTTCTCTGCTGTCTCTAACTCTTTTACTCAATTTTGAAATTCCTCACTTAAAAGAGCTTTTCCCAAACTTATTTAGAGTAGGATGATAAAGGGATGGTCAAAGTTTCACTGCCTCACCAAGACAACTAAAAGTAAAACTTTAGAGGACAATTCTCATGAAGGTAGAAGTGTACACTGTTAAAATTTTCTATACACTCAAAGTCATACATAACTTATCCCTATCCACACATCTACCAATTTTCTCATGACTTTTTCAAATACGAATGCTATTCTGTAGGCACAAGAAATCATAATCATTGTTCCAACCTCCCTGCCTTTTAGAACTGTATCACCCCCAATCTACAATACAAACACTTCAACATTAACTTCTAAAGCAATCTGTATTGTTAATTCATTATATATGCTTATTGCATCCTATTTCATATTGGTTGGTTTGCTCAAAGGAGACTTGGATTTTTAAGGTTAGGAATCATTTTTTACAGTTTTGCTGCAATCCCTTACAATGCAAAACCAAGGGGCCACTATGCAATAGGGAAATAATGAAGAGAACATGATACTGCTAATTTAGTCCCATTTCAAGGCAAGTCAGTCCTTACTTTTATGTGGCAAACAAATTAAAACATTTTCTCTGACAATATATATAAACTGATTCTTTGAAATCAACAGAAACGTCACCTTAGCTAGTCTACCTCTGACAATTTTGGGGAAGGTATTTTTTCATTATGTTCTGGCAGAAAGAGGGGGTTTTATTTGAAAACATGTCTGTTATTCATTACTACAAAATGGAACATTACTACGCAATAGAAAAATAAAATGGTTCTCACTAGACAACTTCTTTCTGGAATAGACAAAACATTTTAAACATACCTGTCATAATAATCCCGTTGAAAGTCATAGTCCAAGTCAAAAGAGGAGCTGAAAAATAAATACCAAAGAGGATTAATTTGGAACTGTTGATGTAAATTCACAACAGCCGATGGGAAAAAAAAAAACCCACGCTAAACCAACCCAACAAATAGATCAATAGATTAGCATGAACTAACATCCAATCATAACACAACAGATCTCTAAATTCCAATCACCTTAGGTCACTGGCCATTCAGTGGCCAAACTGCAAATTTAGGTGTAAGATTGCTAAAATGTCAACACACAACATTAACAGCTAAAATAAGAACATGGAAAAATACAATAGTAAATTAAACATTTTTATGTCATCCTCCTTCCCTCTCTCCCTCCCCAGCTTCTTAGAAGCTAAATAACTCCTCCTGAAGGACTGTAATTTATGCTTTAAATACCAAACTACTCTTTAATAGTAAAAACCTCAGGGAATTCTAATAATTCTCTGGGAAATGGGGTAAAAGGAGGTATATTAACACAAAATTAATAAAGCATTACTTTCGCACATATAAAACATACTACAGTTAACCCTCCCCACATCCAGAAAACAGATAGAGAAGATGCCCACTGATGGACACAATGCAGTTATAAATAATAAAGTTCCGGACCTGAGTAGAGGGGACGGAGAAGGGTGTTCTGGTACTGACCCGTACATCTCCGCTGCAGATCGTTTCACACCTGCTTTTCCTCGGTTCACTTTTGGCTCTGCAGCCAGATTAATATCTGAAAAAAACAAAAACAAAAGCTTTAATGACACCTCCGTTGAGGGGGTAGGGTGGGGTGGGGTGGTCCTCAAACTGCAGCTTTTTAAAGTGTACATGGCCATACATATCAACAAAGGTCAAAAGATATACCTCACCATTCCTTGTCATATAAAATAGGCTCAAGAATTTTTCACAAGGTTTGGACTTAATCTTCCATTTCTTTGTCCTCTGTTCTGTACCAACAAAGCATTCATTATGCAAAACACATTAAGTTTGTCTCTGGTACCTTCTACCCTCAGCTCGCACACTTCAATGAGAAACTCTCACCGTTCAGAGAGTGCTCACTCAGTTACTATCAAAGAAGAAAAGTATCAGTGACCAACAGTTGCCTTTCCAGAAATGATTCTGTGTATTTAAAATAAGCACAAATATTAGGAATGACCTCAGAGATATAAATATATAGCAATACATGAATTAATATGGTTGAAGTACGGCACCCTCAAAATTATCCCCAAAGAGGAATTTTTAATTCTCCTTACAAACAGGATAACCTGAAAAGTTGCATATAAAATACTTAAGAAATACTGTGCAAGGCTGCCCTGGTAGAGCAGTGGTTAAGAATCCGCCTGCCAATGCAGGCGACACAGACGGGTTGAAGCCCTGGTCCGGGAAGATCCTACATGCCGCGGAGCAACTAAGCCCGTGCGCCACAACTACTGAGCCTGTGATCTAAAGCCCGCACGCCACAACTACTGAAGCCTGCGCGCCTAGAGCCCGTGCTCTACAACAAGAGAAGCCACACAACGAGAAGCCCACGCTCCACGATGAGGAGTAGCCCCTGCTTGCCGCAACTAGAGAAAAGCCCGTGCACAGCCACAAAGACCCAATGCAGCCAAAACTATAAATAAATAAATAAATTTATAAAGAAAAAACAAACGAAACTCTATTTGGAGAAACTACTAAAAAAAATAGAGAAATACCGTGCAAACAGCGAGATGCTTAAGTAAACAACCTTTACATGCATGCATACACACAGTCCAAGAAAAGGGAAACACGCAAAAAAAAAAAATCGTAGTTTCCATATACAGCATAATTTTTAAAATACCTATGCCAGAGTACCCAGCTGCTTGCCATGCCACCCACTATTTATGAAAGAGTTCATGTTCTCCCTCCTATTTTAACAGAAGAGACCATTTGTCAAAAAACAATTAGCCAAAAGCTAGCCAGCTCTCCAAAACTCAGTTTAAATGACTAATTGAAAAACAGACGTTTAAGTACACTGTCTATTTGCTAAACACCATTACATTTATGAATAATCTTCAGAGTTCTTCGCTCACTAAACATTTCTAATTTTTAATATGTAATGTTTATTAACAACCTTGCTTTTTACAGTTTTGACTTTGGAATCTTAAGATTTTACAAAACTAAATACAGAATTTTTAAATCAATTTAAAAATGTAATAAAATGAAACAGAACTAAATTATATATCAGTTGATTATACAACCTTATAGAATAATTATTTCATGTGATTCTAAACTATAGTATAGTTGACTCTTGAACAACATAGGGGTTGGGGCGCTGACCCTCTGCACAGTTGAAAATCTGCATATAACTTAACAGTTGGCCCTCCTTATCCATGGTTCCGCACTGGGGGATTCAACCAACATTCCTGTAATACTGTAATACATATTTATTAAAAAAAAAAAATTCCACGTATAAGTGGATCTGCGCAGTGCAAACACATGTTGTTCAATCAAAGGAATACTGTACTAAGTCAATATCCAAAATAGAATATACAGTAATAAAATGAACCTCAAATCTAAAATAACATTTAGTAATCTTAACTTTGGTAAAAACACCTATGATTGTTTGAAACTGCGGTACAAGGCGCACGTAAAAGCATACGTTTTGTTTCTTAAAAAAGTAATGTGGGGCTTCCCTGGTGGCGCAGTGGTTGAGAGTCCGCCTGCCAATGCAGGGGACACGGGTTCGTGCCCCAGTCCGGGAAGATCCCACATGCCGCAGAGTGGCTGGGCCCGTGAGCCATGGCTGCTGAGCCTGCGCGTCCGGAGCCTGTGCTCCGCAACGGGAGAGGCCACAACAGTGAGAGGCCCGCGTACCACAAAAAAAAAAAAAAAAGTAATGTGTCCCCTATTCTGCCCAAGATGCAACTGAAATTCAGTAACGATAAACACTCCTGGTATAACAGGTTTCTAAATAACTCCCATTAAAAGGAGCCAACAGTCTTATGAAAAAGGGACAAACTCCAGGATAGATCAAGAAATACACAGATGACATGGAGTATCTTGTAGTACCAGAAAGCAAGGAAGCAATGCAATATTAGAAGAGTAAGGTCTCAAGGACACAGAAACCAACTTGAAGGTTATCGATCCACTGGCCAAAGACGAAATATCCTGAGCTCTAAAGAATGATTTGCAATGGACTGAACATATGTAATGCGATCTAAAGTTTAGAATATAAACTGTTTATCAACAGAGATCAGATCTCATTTCTCAAAATTTGAACATGCTAGATCACAGAGAACCCTACTGGGAGAAACCAATATCTAAAACAACCTTTTATTGAGTGTAACATACTGAACTAGAAGCTTCTCGTGAAACATCTCAATTAATCCTCTCAATTTATCTAATTTCTCTTGACACCCCGAAGTATTATTACTCAGGTAAGAACAGATAATAAACTGAGGTCCTATTACCTTCATTTTAACAAATGAGAATATTAAAGGCTCAGCCAAACTAGACAGACTGCCCAACACATAGTTGTGAGGCCCCAACATACAGCCCAGCAATCTAACTCTAGAATACATGACTAAGCTATACTGTCTTCACCCAGTCGACTGTGCAGTAAGACACAGCCATTTAAAGCAGCAATAGTACCTTATGAAATATCACTCCTATCTCCCCTACCTTACTCAAGACTGCCAACTAAGAGATATCCAGTCTCTACTATCACAAAACGGCCTAATAAGTATAATCCTCTTTAGCCTATGAAACCTATAAACCCAACATTTTTATTAGGCTAATGTCAGTCATAACATCCAGAACACCTCAGACTGTTAAGTTTATGAAGAGGGAGACAAAGAGAAGACATGAACAGAAAAACTCTCAGATCTGAATTATATAATCAATGATATAATCAATATAATCAATGAAAAATTAATTCAACCCAGACCTTACCTAAAACCTGGCCAGCAATCATTCTGCCATCTTCTCCTGCCACAGCAGCCCGGGCATTTCTCTCATTAACATACTGAACGAAGGCAAAACCCTTATGAACAGAGCAACCCACGATTTTGCCATATTTCGAGAAGATTGCCTCCACATCAGATTTCTTCACCACAAGAGTATTGAGATTCCCAATGAATACACGGGAGTTCATGGAGCGAGGATCCGTCTTGTTGGTAACATTGCTGGCCATTGTCTTTGATGGTAAGGTGCTTCACAAAGCTGAAAAACTGAGAGAAAAAACGGCATTCAGGTGAAAAGATGTTAAAAACAAAACAATCCTTGATAAAAACCTGTTCTACTCTTATTTTGAACCACTGTGACTACCTACTACCTTATTTTGAACCACTTTCAGTCAACTGAAAAGGATCTCATAGCAGCAAGTATATTACTATTCAGAGACTAGAGCCCCCTGAATAAATCCTTATAGAAATTCAATCTCCTCTTCTGTAGTATATTCCTGCTAGATTATCCCTTGTGGCGGGGGGGGAGTCCTCTTCACAGATTATTGGCAACACAATCTTCTTGGGCATTATTAATTCCAAGTGACCTCCCTGTTTTAAAGTCCTCAAGGAAATTAGAACCCCCTAAGCTCTCTACCACTGACTTTTTGTTTTTCACCTTCCCAGTCATGCTAACCTAACTATTTCTTGCCATCTATCATCAATAACTCCACCTTCTTGCACACTGTTTTTACTAAAATCAGTCTCACTCATTCCCGCGGATACACAGAACTCCAAATTCTGCCCGCAAACCCTTCTTCAGCTAGATGAATGTGGACCTAACACACTACCCTTCAAGTGTAATTCACTTTATTATACAAAAGCAATAAACAGAACCAATTGATTCACTCTGGAAATACTCTATTTCCAGGTACTTCAACTGATTTATAGTATGCCATAGATTATCAATACCATCTTTTTTACAAAATGTAATGATTCTTTAGTTTTTATGTGAAAATATAATACAAAATATAGCTGGGACATTTAATAATGCTGGATGGTGATGATGATAAAACTACCAGGTAGAACACTGCGTGAATCAAAAAAGAACCAGGAGATCGGCTTCCCTGGTAGCGCAGTGGTTGAGAATCCGCCTACCAATGCAGCGGACATGGGTTCGATCCCTGGTCCGGGAAGATCCCACATGCCATGGAGCAACTAAGCCCATGTGCCACAACTACTGAGCCTGCACTCTAGAGCCCGTGAGCCACAACTACTGAGCCTGCGTGTTGCGACTACTGAAGCCCGTGCGCCTAGAGTCCATGCTCCACAGCAAGAGAAACCACCGCAATGAGAAGCCCACGCACCACAACAAAGAGTAGCCCCCCGCTCGCCGCAACTAGGGAAAGCCCACGCGCAGCAACAAAGACCCAACGCAGCCAAAATTAAATAAATTAAATAAATTTAAAAAAAAAAAAAGAACCAGGAGAACCAAGGAAGAGGATACAACTTTCCTCAGACCGTTTCAAAACAAAAATGATCTTTATGTATGTTATAGAGGCACAATCCTGTAATTACATGGAGACTCATGATATCATTTTAAAGTGCAGATGTTTTGACATTCTTTAGCTTTTGTATCAGTCTACTGCTCCTTCCCACACCAAAGTTAAAGAGTTTAAGATGGATCCGCCTTAGATTTAGTGTAACATTCTTAAGATTATTTCCCATTCATCCCTTTGAAAGGTTCCGACAACAAATTAAACAAGATACCAGTGTCTAGTATCTCTTAACTTTCCAATCCTCAAGATAATCGTAACAAACTAGTTTTCGTGGATTATGTAAAAATGTTTTATATATACATACATGTAAAAAAAATACAGTATAATATTTATACATGACCACCACCATTCTGACCCTTAAAATACCTAGTCATTTATTTCATAAGCATACTGATTTTAAAGCTGTAAAGCGCCTATCCTTTCTGAAATTCAAGAAACAGCCTGTCTTTACTTTGCCTTCTAAATTACACCTTTATAAACAGTTAATTTTTTGACTAAGCAGTAAAAATTTACCTCACAGTGTCTAGTGAGAATCACCAACAGCCTTTCAACTTAAGTGGGAGCACCAGAAAGTCTTAGAACACCAAGAGGACTCAAAACAGAAACCTACTAAAAGGCCTAACTGGTTTCAAATACTTCTGCTTGGCTCTTAAGGTTTGCTACTAAGTGGGGACTTAAGCCAGTTTTCAGCAAATGTTTTTCACAAACAATAAATATACCAATAGCAATTACACGTAAAATCTCCCTTTTTAAAAAAAATTTTATTTATACTTCGCTCCGTTGGGTCTTCACTGCTGCGCGCGGCTTCCTCTAGCTGCGGCGAGCAGGGGCTACTCTTCGTTGTGGTGTGTGGGCTTCTCACTGCAGTGGCTTCTCTTGTTGCGGAGCACGGGCTCTAGGCACACGGGCTTCAGGAGTTACGGCACGTGGGCTCTAGAGCGCAGCCTCAGTAGTTGTGGCGCATGGGCTTAGCTGCTCCGCGGCATGTGGGATCTTCCCAGACCAGGGCTTGAACCTGTGTCCCCTGCATTGGCAGGCGGATTCTTAACCACTGCGCCACCAGGGAAGCCCCCTCCCTGGGTTTTAAAGAGAGTAACAACCATGGGTAAAGCATGGACAGCATTTACAACAGAACTTTGTGTCAAAGCATCCATCCCAACCAAAACTCCAAAATGCACGCTGCTGAGGGCAAGCCAACAGCTAACACACACACGGTATCTATCACTGTGGGAGAAGCAAAGAGAAGCAACGGCGAGCCTAAAAGACCCAGAAATTGAAGAATACCAAAACACCCAGGTAGTATTTATTGGAAAGGAAAAGGGAATCAATGTCAGGAAAAGCAGTTCCAACAGGGAGAATTTTGCCTGCTCCAATAGTGGGTGAGTACAAGGTACTGCAGCTTAACGGTCTGAAGGTGCTAGAGCAGCTGAAGTCTCTATAAAATCTCAATACCAACTCAGAAACCCCATATGCACCATTCCTTTCTCAATCCCTTTCGTCTCCCTAAAACTCCTAACTTTACAGTAAAATCACTTTCCTCCTTTTAAAGTAGTTCTATTACCTAAATGTATATCCCTGCATAGTATAGTCTTACCCATTAAAACAAGTTTGGCGTGTTTTTTTGTGTGTGTGGTACACGGGCCTCTCACTGTTGTGGCCTCTCCTGTTGCAGAGCACAGGCTCCAGACGCGCAGGCTCAGCCGCCATGGCTCACGGGCCTAGCCACTCCGCAGCATGTGGGATCCTCCCGGACCAGGGCACGAACCCGTGTCCCCTGCATCGGCAGGCGGACTCTCCAACCACTGCGCCACCACCAGGGAAGCCATGATGTGTCTTTTAAGGCTCTTTTTATAAGTCCCCCTTTAACTTAAAATTTATCTGTTGAAGAATCCCGGGCATTTGTCCTGCAGTTTTTTCCAGAATTTCATACCCTCAGTGTAATTCCACATATACTTCTGTCCTTTGTATTTTCAGAAATTGGAGGCTGGGACCAAAGGCTTGATTGATCAGACTCATGTGTAACACTTCTGTAAGATTATATATAGGTGGCATTATCTTTTTGTGGTTAGTAATGCTAAAATTCTACCAGATCTCTCTAGGCATTATGGTCCCTCAAGATTCTAATATATTACTTAGAAAGAACTTGGAAAATAGTTTATCAGTTCTTGCATCTTAGTAACAGTTTGCCTGTGTCCTTTATATTTGTCAGTTTCACTGGGTATAAAAATCACTGAATAACATTTTATTTCCTTAAATATTTTATTCCATTTACTTCTGGACTGTCACAGAATCATTCTAAAGTGTAAACCTTGCTGGCAAAGTTGTATTTTTCTCAACTTAAGTAGAAACTGCAGGGTTTTTGCTTTATGTAACTCATTAAGCTTTTTTCTTTTTCTTTTTAAAGACTTAACAGAAATGGAATAGTGTATCTGAAGCTGCCTCATGGGTCACAGAAGTTTACACTTTGGAGTCACACCCTCATAAGACAGGTCAATTCCTCCTAGCTTTTTAAAGATAGTATCAGTGAAGGAAGAAATGGGAGAAACTGTTCTGACTGGGTTAAAACTCAGACCCAGAGGGTATATAGTCTTAAAGAACTATATCAGATTTTAAGTGTAAAAGCAAGTTGCAGAGAAAGGGGTCAGTTTTTGCTTTTTACTTTATACAGAGCTGTAGCAGGTTGCACTGGGTTGGCCAAAAAGTTCGTTCCGTTTTTTCATACGATGGTATGGAAAAACCTGAATGAACTTTTTGGCCAAGCCAACATTCTACATGCATTTTTGTAAAAGATTTTAAACTCAGTATTCTAATTACCAGCAATTGCAGTCTTTAGAAAATTCACAGATTACTTTAAATGACACGAAAAATTACGATAAAATGTTTACGTTAGAAAGCAGTATATATAATTGTACAATACTTAACAGGAGGCATATATACCTACCCACATAATAATTGTGTGCTTAGGAAACACAGGGCAGAAGTATTTAAAAATATTGTTCCATGGGTACTCTTGTGGTTAATCAACTGTTACCACCTGCATAGTTTTTTATATTACCAAATTTTCTACAATGAACATGTAAGTTTTTTGTTTTGTTTTTAGGAAAACATTTTAAAAGTCAAGCACCTAACTCCTAATCAGGAAATGCATTTGAGAGAAATAAAAAAGGGCCTGTCACATTAGTAACAACAATTCAGGTTCTTTAAACATTTATTTTTTAAAAACTTTCAAATGTTTTGAGAACATCCATGTACTAATGTACACTAACAGTCTTAACAACACTGTTACATAATGAAGTAACGTTAATTCAGATGAATTAGTTTTAACTTTAACAACCTATTCTACTGTCTCCGTGAAGAATGTCTAGTTCACGGATCCAGAGTTTATAAATCACAACTTCTTCCACTTTTTGAAAATCAGATGTTTCTGGCACATCATAAACACTCAGCAATTTCTGAGTATTCTGGTCACACCCTGCAAAAGTTTTCTCAGCAAAATCATTAAGATAAATTCATTCTTTTAAAAACTCAATACTGAATACTACAGAAGAGCTAAGTAAATAAAAGTACATAGAATAAAAAATATACAGAATCAGTTTCTTTCCTAAAATTGGTTTCAAAGAGTAAAACCAAAGGGGGAAAGATTTTTGAAATGATTATGGTCCCCTGGATACTCTGCGTCCTGTTTAATTCAGTAGCAGAGATCAAGTGGATCTGGTTACCAGAAAAGCAGAATTCCACCATAGCACAGACAACAGAAAAAGACTGAGTATTTTCCTAGAGGCTATTGGGTGGCAGTACTCAAACCTCTAGCTCATGGATGCATGCACATGTGTGTTTGCATAATATTTTTGTTGTCATCCCAGGTTCTTACTTCCACAATTTTTATCATAAAGGATCACTAAGACTGGTGAGTAAAAGTCAAAACCAGGAATGTTGAGTTACTTTTATTGCTTTATTACACCAAAGGATCTGTGTGTCCATTTGACCATGTTTCATGTTGAAGCAATAAAAGCAACAAGAGATTTTAGTGGCAGCGTGAAGGACAAGAATTATAGAAATGTATTTCTATTCCCACTTCTACCATCCCAGTCATATCCTAAAACAGAAAACACAAAATCTTACAACTAATTGGAATGCAAGCAAACCTGTCAATTCTATTTCCAACTGTTCATTCTGAACCTGAGCTACTGTGCTCTCTGCCCTCTTAAGAGGCAAACCTAGCTTGGATTGTCAATCCAGTGTAAAATCTGGGAAATGTTTATAACAATTACTCCATTTCTCTTAAGTTCACATTAAAGAGCAAGTAAATTCTGCTGGGAAGAAATATGACAAGGTGGAAAAGGCAGATTGTGCTGACAATCATGAGACGTTAAGTTTCAAATGGTCCGGAAATGTAGGTTATGAAGGTCCTGGAATTTGCTGGGAGCTGGGCAAGAATCAATTCATAATTGGAATCAAGCTTTCAACTCCCTTGTCTTTATGTACTGGGCACTGGAACTCCAACTTTAGTGGAAAGGGGATGGACGATAAATACTTGACAAAGCAGTGCCACTCATTCAGACTGTGTTCAGTATCATATGTAGGCATATTTCCAGGGAGGATGGAGGCGGGGGGAAACACACAACAGAAAGTAAATCAGCCACAAGATATTTCTACTGAGCTTTTCAGTCAGTCCTCTACCAATTTGCCCTATTCAACAGGCTACTCACATTATACTTACTCATATCACATTATCCGTTGGACCAGAAAAAAAGAAATTTAAAGATGGCATCAATACAGCTTATCAAATGTCAGATATACTAACTAGAGAACAAGGGAAATAACTTACCTCGGACTAGGAAATTCAAAACCCCACCTTAGAATTTTATCCCTATCCCTTAAAACCTAAAATAGCCTCTACATTCAATTTAAATTAGATGCAACTGCCATATGCCTAATACGCTATTTTCCATCTTTCTTTGAAACCTTTTAAAGAGAAAAGTGTCACCAGATGGCAGCAATGAGTTGGCAAATTTTTAAGATGATGGCAATCAAGTCCAAAGACTTCCTATTTCACAGTTTTCCACAATTTCTTATCAAGCATTTCTCAGTACCTTTTGGATACTATAAATACCTCTGCCTACTTAGAGCAGCATCTCCTGGTCTAAATTATTTTCCTTTAACACTCTTAAGCTCCTATTTTACCCCTTAAGGACCCTTGTCCCTGTTCCACACTACTTTCCTGTTACTCCCTTCCCCACACCAACCCTGTTCTCTGCTTCCTATGTGTCTTTACTGCATTCATCAACTATTTCCCTCTGGCCTCTTCAGAGCGCAACAATAAACTGCCCATATGTCTGCAAAAAGTTGGCCAGTGCAGGGGCTTCCCTGGTGGCGCAGTGGTTGAGAGTCCGCCTGCCGCTGCAGGGGACGCGGGTTCGTGCCCCGGTCCGGGAGGATCCCACGTGCCACGGAGCGGCTGGGCCCGTGAGCCATGGCCGCTGAGCCTGCGCGTCCGGAGCCTGTGCCCCGCAATGGGAGAGGCCGCAGCGGTGAGAGGCCCGCGTACCAACAACAACAACAAAAAAAAGTTGGCCAGTGTACAGTGGGCCCTCTGTATCAGCAGATTCTGCATCTGTAGATCCCAACCAATCATGGATCAAAAATATTTAAGGGAAAAAAATTCTAGAAAGTTCCAAAACGCAAAACTTGAATTTGCTGCACACCATTTACATTGTATTTCTAACTATTTACATTACATCATGGTATTATAGGTAATTATAGTATTGTATTTAGTATTGTAAGTAATCTAGAAATGATTTAAAGTATATGAGAGATTGTGTATAGGTTATATGCAACATTACACCATTTTATATAAGGGACTTGAGCATCCCCAGATTTTGGTATCTGTCAGGGTCCTAGAACCAATCCCCCTCAGATACCAAGGGACTATAATTTGCTCCACCCCCAAAGCTATAATTATTCATCAAAACATAGACGTGATCTCAAGGTAAAGACTATCACACAGAGGCTACTAAAGACAGTACATGGTGGTATTTTCAGGCCACAAGAACACCAAAGTTGGCCATTTTAGATAAACTATGCTAACTGCTATGGTCTAAGCATTGAAACTAAGAATATTCAAGATAAAAATTAGGCGGAAATGCAGAATTCAATAAATGGTACCTGAGTGTGTGTGTGTGTATATACACACACACACATATGTATAACTAAATCACTTAACTGTATACCTGAAACTAATATAACACTAAATCAACTATACTTCAATAAAAAAATAAATTAAAAAAACATCATAAATATAAGTGAAAAATAAATAAATTAATAAATGGTGCCTCACAGCCATCTAAAAACAAAAATTGGGGACCAATCTCATTCTATACACAAAAACATTAACAGATCAAAATCTAAATGTAAAAATTACATATGCAACTGTCAAAACCTATATAAGACAAAAAAACTCAACAGTCCCCAAAAAAGTATGAGTAACCGAAAAAAATAAGGGCAGGAATAAAATAATAAACCATAAACATGAAAAACTGTTTTAAGAAAAGCATACTGAAAAAGACTTAGACCACTTAAACTGTTAGATTGGTGTAGATTATATCAATATAAGAATTGATTCAGACAACGGTCAATGTATGCCAAAGCACTGGGTGAAAGCTTGGTGGGAGGGAAACAGGGTTTACACGGTTTCAAAGTACTATCCAACAGACTACTCACTGATTGAAAGAGGAAATAAACGTACCTTTACTATAGAAACATGGGTCACCACTTAAACCAAGTAATCTGACATCATATGCTTCCTGATTCCACAAAATAAGAAACATACATTCCCCTATGCAATATTCTTGGTAAAATATTTGACTTGAACCTATACAACAGGGAAACAATCAGGCAATTTCAAGATTGTGGACACTATACAACACACCTGGTTGGGACTCCTCCAAAAAAAGAGCAGGAGGCCATTTCTAGATTAAGAAAGCAACGTTGTGGGGAAGAGACTTTTTTTGTAAAAACAAGAATTTTAATGTGGACTGTATACGAGATAATATTGAACTAATGTTTATTTTCATTGCTTTGATAGTATAGATTATCTTTATTCTTAGGCGATACAGCCATGAAATTGAAGTTCCCATGTGAAGTATCACACTTGTAACTTTAATATCATTCAGGAGGGAAAAAAACATACAGAGAGCAAACATGGTAATTTAGACAGTTGCTACCAGAAACAAGAACAGGAGGGCTGAAACACAAGGACGGTGTATTTTACAAAAGTACATATTACCTGTTCAAGTTTTTTAAAAAGACCCTATTATAGCAAATGTTAAAATGATATATACCATGTCACACACTCTTGAGCAAGTTCCCAGAAAATATTTTTTCTGTCAGATTTGCTAATATAAGGATGATCATCCGGTGGAGTGGAGGAAGAAACTGGCACTTCCACTGCTATAACTAAGTAAAACCAGTACACGTTTCTGTAAGTTCATTTGAAAATTCTTAATTAAACCTAAGTGCCAAGCAATGGGTAGGTCAACAAATTTGTATTAAGCAACTGACAATGTTAAATAAATTTCAGGTTATCCTATTCTGGAACTGAAAAAGAAACTTTGACCATCTTTAAGTTTTGTAAATCCTTGTGACAAAAAACAAAAAAAACAAACAAAAAACCCCCAGCCACTTAACAAAAAAATTGGAGAAAACTAAGTGGAAAATGTTTACAATATAAAGGTTCTGAAATGATATAATGATTCCATGTTGGTAAAAATATATTATAAAAATATAAAACATATATAGGGAGGGACTTCCCTGGCGGTCCCAGTGGTTAAGAGGGTGCAGGTTCGATCCCAGGTCAGGGAGCTAGATCCCACGTGCCTCGTGGCCAAAAAACCAAAACATAAAACAGAAGCAATGTTGTAACAAATTCAATAAAGACTTTAAAAATGGTCCACACTTTAAAAAAAAATAAGTCTTAAAGAAAAAACCACATATACAGGGGTACAGGTACATCTGTAGCTAATGAGATATGAGAAAGGATCAAAACATCAAAATACTGAAAGTGGTTATCTTTGAGCACTAATGCTGTAAGTAAATATTTTCCTTCTCTCCATGTTTCCTTCCAAGTTTTCTTTAATAAGCATTTTATAATAAAAAAGGATTGTTCCTATCAAAGTATAAGTAATGCAACAGAAAATTTTAAGAATGAAGTCTTTAAGAAAATATTCCCAGAACCTCAATGATGAAAAAACTAAATCATGTAGTTCAATGCCACCAAATTCTTCAGAGGATGTTAAAATTCCCTTGCAACCTCCTTACTCACCAATTACCAAACTTCATGAACTGCCACTAAAGTCACCGAATTCACAACCTGAAGACACTCAATTCTAAAATTTAATTGGCTCTTAACTAATTTCCTCCCTTAGCTCTTCTCTTTAACGCCCATTCATTAGCAATCGAATAATTTTTTTTTTTTTTTTTGGCTGCGTGCTGCGCGCGGGCTTTCTCTAGTTGCTGTGAGCAGGGGCTACTCTTCATTGTGGTGCGCGGGCTTCTCACTGCTGTGGCTTCTCTTGTTGCAGAGCACGGGCTCTAGGCACGTGGGCTTCAAGGCATGGGGGCTTCAGTAGTTGTGGCACACGGGCTCAGTAGTTGTGGCTCGTGGGCTCTAGAGCGCAGGCTCGGTAGTTGTGGCTCACGGGCTTAGTTGCTCCGCGGCATGTGGGATGTTCCCAGACCAGTGCTCGAACCCATGTCCCATGCATTGGCAGGCAGATTCCTAACCACTGTGCCACCAGGGAAGTCCCCTCGAATTATTTTTTATTTGACTGAAAACATCTTATGCAAACTGTTCCCTATCCTATCTTCCATAAAAATAAGACATGGTGCATTATAACCAATACAACTTAACCTGTCAATGTCCCTCTGAACACAGCAGTCCAAGTTTGGTTGCTCTTGCAAGAGTGGAACACATTGCAGATGCTATCACGTCTGCTAACTTTGGCATTGTCAACACATGCAGAATTCACTGGTAAGTGCACAGCTTTGCATTTCAGATACTATTTAATCCTCTTGTATCTAGTTCACAATCCCTGGGGTTCCAGCCTGAAGAAAATTTCAAATTTTGATTTTGTTGTGTAAAATACTAACAATCTCTCCCAATTATATACCCTTCACTGATTTGTTCAACATACTGTAAGCAGCCTCACCCATCCTTTTAGAAAGTTCAGTAAGGGCAACACAATTTTCCTTCAACAGTGAAAATTTTTCTTCATGCTATATATTAGTTTTGAAACAGTGATAATTAGTAAGATCAATCTCAACTGAGAAATCCTTCTGCATATGTCTGTACACTGAAAAGCTCCACCCTGGTTTACTGCTGAACAGGACCCAAGTTAATAACTTAAATTGTAAATGTTTAGATACACCTATTTTTTAAAAAAAATTTTTTAACTGAAAAGGTAGATACAAAGATACCTGTTCCCACAGTCATGCCACACCCACCGTGACCAAACTATGTTTAAAGTAATGACTAACCTTGAGATGAGAACTTCCTAAATAACATAATACAAAAAAATCCCCGTACTAAAATATACCATAAATAAAAAGCAAAAAACTGATGAAATGTATGCAATACATATTTGTCCACAATTCAAGTTCTTAATACTGAATATAAAAATATAAAAATAAACACATCCTAATGGTTAATAGCTCAGAGGCTTTGGAGTCAGACCTGTTTCAATTTCAAACTCAACCACTTCTGGTGTGCATTTCCCTCTGGAAAGCCAACCCCTTCAAACACCAGATTCTTCTATCATAAAATGAGTACTGTTGATAGTACCTGTCTCACAGGATAGGTATGAATGAGGTGTAAGTGAAGTAAGGTATAGAAAACAATGAACATAGTGCCTGGCACACAGCAAGCATAGCTGCAGCAGCTGCTCCTACTACCACATCATTTACTATTATTGGTACATACCAACAAAAAATGGGACAATGACAGAAGGACACAAAAGATGATTAACAAATAATTCTAAAGGTCTATGGAGATTAGCAAAAAAAATCAGTATCACCATAAAGGAGACAAAAATTAAACCAAACATTCTACCTACCAAACAAGTAAAAACATTTTAAATTGAAATGATCACTTCCATACATTATTTCTGACAGTATGAACTGGTAACCATATTTTCAGAAAACAAATGGACTATTTTATCAAAAACCTTAAAATTGTGCATGTTCTTTAAAAACAAAACAAAATACCCCCAAAACAAAACCTGTGCACGTTCTTTTGACTCAGTAATCTCACTCTGAGAACTCATCTGAAGGAATCAAGGATGTGGACATGTTAACAGTGAAAAATGAGAAAACAGGTTCATAATACTAAGAAACTGACTAAATGAATTTCAGTAATAACTGGATACAAGCAGCAACATTTGAAAATAACTTATTGACACCAAGAGATGTTTAAGATGTTAAGGAGCATACACAATATACAAGTTATCTAGAAGATTATACACTGAAGTGTTAGACATCTCAGGATGTGGCAAGATTGTGAGGTTTTAAAATACTCTTTTTTTCAGTCTTTAATACCGTATTAGTTTCATAATTCTTTCATTCTGTAAAGACAGCTTCATCCCCCCTGGAATTTAATGACTACAATATATGGCTTGGCCGAAAGTCAGCAAAGCTTTTCTATAAACCCCGTAACAGAAGTTAGAAAGTTGTGTGCTTCCCTTCCTCAAGAGCAATTCAGAACTATATAAAATCAAGGAAATGGGCATCTCTAGGACAACAAAACTTTCACTGGATATTGCATTCCATAATTTGGGGTCTCTCATTCATTGGCAGTCCTAACAGACATAGATACTGGGTATAATTCCCTGTGCTATACAGTAAATCCTTGTTTTATTTTATGTATAGTAGTTTCTATCTGTTAATCTCATAGTCCTAACTTAACCCCTTCCCCATCATTAAATGTTAAGTCACCTCTATTCTGAGTGTTACATCACACTTAAGAGGTGGGGGGGGGAAGACAGCATTTTAGAACCCAACATACTCTTAACTAGGGCAGCTTCTATACAGTAAAACTCCCCATCAACAAACATCTATTCACTCTGGGAACATTTTAAGCCATTTGAAAAAGAATTTCCTGAATCTACGAGTATCAAACAAGCATTAGGAATATGTAAGAGAATGCTTTTCATAGGAAAAGAATTAAGCTAACATTTCAAAATTACTTCAATAAGGTCAATAAATCTTGACTGTTTTCAGCAAAAAACACTGAAAGAAAAAGCAAACATGGCAATCTAAGTGAAAAATAGAAATTCATTATTCTGTTTTACTTGCTTAAGTGGCATTGCCATTTATCCAGCCTGCCTGTTGGAAATTACTTGATTTTTGATTCTATTTGTAATTTAGGAAGAGTCATTATTCAAATTTTGTATATATAATGGTCATTTTAAATACTGCATTATTTCAAATTTATGTAAAACATGGCTACTCTATGACCCTCAACTCTGCTCCCCAAACATCATAAACACTCTTGCCAGAAACTTTACCGAAATTTCCAACTCCCAAGCAAGCAATAAAAAGGAGTGAAAGGATAGGGCATGAAATTCTGTATTTCTAAGAAGCTTCCAGACGATGATGATGATGATGATGATGATGATGATATGCTGTTGCTGTAGCACAGACCATATTCTGAATAGCAAGGGTCAACAATATTTATTCATAAGACTTCATTTCTTTATTATCTTGTAGAAAGCTTCAGTTTTATCAGTAAACTCAAACTGAGCATTGAGTTATAACAAATACACTTTTAAAAGTCTCCCCAGGAAACACGTTCGGAAAAAAATCAAGATTTTTCAGGTTTTACAAAGATAATACCGTGGTTTTGCTATGTAACACCCAGTGGGATCTGGGCAAGCATTCAGCTATCAAATAAAATACATTAATATTTCTGCATTAATACATATGCATAGTCACTCAATGTAACAGATTATAATCTCATGTCAATTGAAGTCAGGTTTTGTCATCAAATGAGTCTGTCAAACTGATGAAAAATCTTTGTTGTCATAGATTTCTGAATTGCAAACAAAAGACTTCACGAGTACAGCAAAATAATTTTTTATAAGAAAATAAATTTTAATAAGGAAACCCGACTTAAAGTTACTATATCATTCTCCATCACTCAGATCCAAGCAGCTAAAATTTAGAATTATTCCTAGTTTCAGAATTTAATAGTAAAATGTATATGAAATATAGTGGAATCCCATTTTTTGCTATCCTGAAAACTCAATTTTATCACACGAGGATAATCATACCAAGATTCTCATTCAAAAAAATTTTTTACACTTATCTCTAATAAACAGAACTTCCCAAATTCTAGGAAGAACTAAGCAAAACATAACATGTAAGCAAAAAACAATCATCCACATTACCATTCCCACAGAAATAAAACACAACTGGAGAATGCCTTCTTAAAATATCTATTACATGTTTTTGTGTGATAATGACTGGTTATTTTTAAAGCCCTTATCTTTAAAGAGACACTGAAATACCTAAGATGAAATATATCAAATATTTATTTACTTCAAAACCACAGGAGGGGAAGGGACTGGATGCAGGTATAGATGAAACAACATCACCCAAGAATTGCTAAAGCTGGACAAGTTCATGGAGACCAATTATACTATTCTTTTTTGCATGTTTGAATTTTTTTCACAATAAAATTAAGATAGCACTGAATATATGCATATATACACATATATACATATCTGAGAAAAAGAATTACACGTAAATCTCAAAGTATACACAGAAATATAATCAACTTGGTAGCACCTCGATAAATATTCTTACTCTTCAATTTATACTTATCAAACACCAAGAACACTTAAATTTCAGGGTCAAACCCTGAAACACAAGCAAAAGATTCAAGTAATTCACAAAACTAGAAGTTAATTATTAGTGGTCACTTACATTGCCAATAAGTAGATAAACTGTTTTCACCTTCCTGGAGAGCAACCTAGATTGAAAGTTTTTAAAACATTCATGCTCTTGAATAATTGTACTTCTGGGGCATAATTCTAAGAAAATAACTAAGGGTATTAACAAAATCTTAGTTGTAAGACTGTTCAACTGTTTATAAAAATTGTTTGTAAAAGGGAAAATTGGGGGAAAACCTAAGGGCCCAACAATAGATTACTGGTTAAGTAAAATATTGTACAAGTATGCAATGTAATACTACATAGTCATGAAAATTTTTAGGAGAGCTGTTATCTAATAACATTTTATGTTATGTTTGTGTTGAAGAAAAAAATTATTACTTAAATGTACATGCCATATGTAGGACATTACTTTTTCAAACGCCTACATATGCAAAAAAAGTCTAAAAGGAGACATCAAAACCTTTTATTTTGGATGGTTAAGTATGTCTTTTTTGAGGGGTCTGCATTACATTTTCTAAAGGTTATGTGAGCATGTACTGCTTAATTCGGATTAAACCTAAAATAAAGATGGGGGTATCTTCTCTTAAAAATCCACATCAATCTTAAGTCATTTGATTAGTCTTCCTCTTTAATTTCAGTAAAACTATATCTTAAACAGCACAAATAACTGTAATTCCAACATAAGAAGCCAACAAAATTTCAAGGACAAGGGAAAATTTTTCTTTAGAAAGCACTTCGCTACCTCAATTTTAGCCATAAAGTTTTTTAAAGTTATCACAAAACCACTTAGGTGAAGATGACTATATAAAAGATTAATATAAGGAATTATAGCACACTATGAATGGTTACATCATTTTCAGAATACAGAATTTTAATTAGAAGGCTAAGGGAAGATATTCATTTAACATGTATTCTACTAAACTATTCCTAAATGTCATTCCAGACTAGTTAGAAAAGCCTAAGACTGGTTCAATGAACTTCAGGGAGTTATATTAGTTCTGAAATCAACTCAAAAGCTGTAGGTTAATCTAAATAAGAAGCAGGAAGAATATTTCAGACTGGTGAAATTGGAATCAGATTAGGTAGGAAGAAAAACTCAGATGTCCTTTAATCTGCTATGGCTACCTCTTAAAGATAGCGATGCATTCCCACTGGAGAATAAATTTTTAAAAAGTGATAAAGTTCTTCCAAATTTTGATTACAGCTCCATCACAGACAACACAGCAGCCTATGCCCTCAAATGCTAACATGACTCATTCATTCCATCACAGCCAAACCTATTTTAAGGCTGTTTTTACAACTTAACTATAAAAACTGCTTACTAAACTACTACACAGGCCATAGTTATGCTATTTATACCCAGACACAAAATCCGAAGAGTTGATGTATCCCTACAACAAGGAGTTTTAAGTTTAATTAGAAGCAAAATAATGCTGTGTTGCTCATTAAGCCTTTGAGCACACAAAAGTTTTCTAACCCTCCTAAATCCCTCTCCCTTGTCCAGAAGTAATCGATCAATGTTGATTCGCGTCTAACTTTCCAAATATTTCTCTGTATCTTTACGTAGTAGAAAATAAACTTCTATAACATGAGAGTTGATGAAAAGAGCTAAAGAGTATTTAGAAGGCTAAGTGAGGGAAAACAGCACTGAGGCAGTGGCTTTTGAGTAAGAACCTAAACGAACTGAGGAACCCAACCGTCTCAATGTCTAGGGGAAGAAAATTCCAAGGAAAGGCTTTGAGGTAGGAACATCTATTATGTTCAAGTCTCAGTAAGGAGGCCAGTGTGGCTGCAGCAGAGTAGTATACCATTAACAAGGGAGGAGGGGCACAACAGATCAGGTAGGGCACCTTGTAAATCACAGTGAAATTTTGACTTCAACACTGAAATAGCCAGCTATTAAGTGAATTTCAAGAAGGAAACTACTCAAGCAATACATTTTTCAAGCATTACATTTCAATGGGATCAATCTAGTTACACATTGGTGTAGAGGGGCAAAAGAAACATAAACCTATTGCAATAATGCGCAAGACAAATGATGGCTTGAAATTGGATCAGGCCATAGCAGAATGGGTGGAGAATTCCTGTTATATTTTAAAGGCAGAGATGACAGCATTTTCTACAATGCCAAAGGTGAGGTATGAGAAGAAAAAAAAAGTCAAGGATGGCTAACCATCCTAACTGACATGAAAACTGGAGTTTCATTAACTGAAATGGGCAACACTGCAGAAGAAACTGGTTTGAGGGAAGAACAGCAGGAGCCCAGTTTCATACTTTTAAATTGATATACTTAACATTCAAGGGAGTTGTCAGGTAGGTAACTGGACAGATGACAGTATGTCATTCAAAAGAGAAGTCCGGGATGGTGATATATGCATGGGAATCATCAGTTTACAGATAGTCTATAAAATCATGGAACTGATTAAATGACCCAGGAAGTGTGAATAGAAAAGTGGAAGAGCTGAACCACAGAGCACTCCAGCTGAGTGGGAGAAGGAATAACCAGAAAGAAAATAAAAACCTGGAAGTTAAGTTAAAAAATGTTTTAAGGAAGAAAGTGGCTCGACTGGTTAAATCACACCAACAGGTCAAATGTAATTGATAAGGACTGAAAAAGAACCACTGGATTTAGTAACATCCCTCTGGGTTACATATTTTTTAAAACCATAAATAATACAATTATTTATTTTTTCTCCCAACTGAAACTCACTTTTAAACATGTTTACTTCCCTAAAGAATGCTGTCACATCCAAAGAGTCCATAAAATTATACTACAAAGCTATATCTACCTAAACAATTACCTTGGATATTTCATGCTATTTAAACTGTTGTGAATTGAACAACAAAATATTTAACAATGACATTTAGCTTAAAACTTGCCAAAAATAGAAATCCAGAGCAGTTTATTTTTTCTTTTTTGGCACTTTAACCAAATTAAAGATTTGTTTTCCTAGAATACTTCACATGTCAAGTAAAGCACAGTCCGTCTAGTATGACTAAGAGTTGAAATCTGCAGGCTTAACTGCCTGGGTTGAATCCATGCCTCACCATCTATTAAGTGTGTCTAACTTTGGGCAAATTATTTAAATTCTGTGCTTCAACAGTCTCATCTCCAAAACGTGAAAGACAATAATATTTACATAAGGTTACAATGATGATTAAGTTAACACAAGAACTTTTACAGTGGTGGACACATGGTGAAGTGTCCAGATTATTACTTCCAAAAGGAAGAAATTCAAGTTTTTCTACTTCATTTTTCCTTTCAAACAGGAAAGTTATTATGTCAAGTCTGACCCAACAGGGGTGTTGCAGAAATAACTAGTAACTTCCTAAAGCCTAACTAACCTATCCTCCTCAAACTCATTACATTTGCTCATTAATACACACATCTGGGAAAAACCAGGGCAAGTGCCCTCAGGCCTGCGATTACTACTTTCTTCAAGAGGTGAACAGATAGTGGCCTACTATAACAGGTCTTCTAACCTATTTAGTCCTATTAGCACTTAGTCCTCATTACTAACATTCCCCACACAACAGCCTGAAGGAAATTCCAAGAAAGTAATCAGATCTCTCCAAAGTCCTTCAACAGATTCCTATTGTGCCCAAGACAATCTAGATCTTAAACGTGGACCTTTTAAGGACCTGTACATTATGCTTGATACTTGCCTACTTTTCCAACTTCATCTGCTACTCTATGCATTCTTGGTGACTATTCTCCAGTAGTATATCTTGCTCTGAGGCCAAGATTTCCCCCCCAATACCTGTGCTTTCAGGTAAGATAATCTACTGCCAGACCTCAATTTCAACATCAGTTCCTTTAAGGTCTCTTCGCTAGCAGCACCCTCCCACCTCCATATTCTAAATTTGGTTCCCTTAAATATCATCTCACTCTGTTCTTTTCCTTCAAGGATCTAAACTGTGAAAGTGCTATTCACTTTATTTCTTCCCTCAATGGTCTATAATAATATTCAAGAGGGCAGGAGACAGTATGTTTTGCTCATCTGTATGTGCCCAAGTCTAATGGTGATTTTCAGAATAAGCACTCAAATGTTTAATGAACAAACATCTCTAACTTGAAACCTGGGAGTCATGCCAAATCCCTCACTCTTCCTATCACAGCCACCACCAAATCCTCCTAAATTTACCCCCTTCTAATCCCAATACCATTGCTTTTGGCCAGGCCAGGTCATTATTCTTCCTATTTTAGTACCTTCCTTATTTATCACCTACTCCAATCTTATTCTCCTCTATGCCATTTCCACACTGCTATCAGATGACATTTCTAAAAATGAAAATCTGATGTCACTCCCCAGTTTAGAATCTTTCAATAGTTCACCACTGGTTTCTGGATAAAATACAAACTTCTTAGCATGGTATTAAAACTTTTATAATCTGGCCTTACCTCTCTAAGATTCAGTTCAGCTCCCTTTCTCTTAAAAGCATTTCCTGACCTCTTAAAAAAGTCAATTAGGTACCCACCTTTGCATGGCTCTAGCCTGTGCCCACCTCTATCACATGGTGACATTATCTCATCCATCTGTCTCCCTCACAAGGCTATGAGTCCCTGAAGAACTATTATACCTTTTTGCATCCCCAAAACCAGAAGAACATGACCCATAAAATAATGGATTTGTAAAATTAAGAAATAAATTAAGCTGAACCTATAGCGAACAACAGCCACACAATGACAGTAACAGAAACACAGAGGTAGAAACAGCTTTCATACCAAAGAGGGTATCAGTAAAACTTGGACCTATAAAAGAAAATTTTCCATTCCTCTTCCAGATAACCTCAGGACATTTTACTTAACTTTTTCCCATTGTTTTCCTTTGAGGTTGCCTTCAGTGTTCACTTTAGATTTTACTCTCTCAGAATGAGCAAGGGAAGGAGTCAAGAATGTGATTTACCCTAGTACCCACAGAACTAAATATACCTTTAAAAATCACTCTACTTTTCCTCCCTGCCCCATCCCAGCTCAAAATCTATTAAAGCAACTCTAAAGTGAGTTATCAAAATACTCCACTGTTGTCAGTAAAATACTACAGGTTGCTAATATTCTCAACTCCTTGGCTATCCACATCCTTATTAATCTCTGCATTTTTCTTGTGAATAGACCAGATTCATTCTTTCTTATTACCCTTGGGAACACAGTGGATTCCCCAATACCTAGCTGGGCCACAAGTCATCACTGAAAAAGAGGTCACTCCCAGATCTTTCCAGATTTGGACACAGAGATTATACAGATTTTCCTGCTTTCTGAGGTTAAAAAGTCTATTTATCTTTCTATTTTTAAAAAAACCTTCCAGTGAGATAGCATTTCAGTATCACAGCATGCTTCTTGTGGTCTGATTCATGTTAACTTTTAATGATAAAAAACAGTCTAAACAGAATACAATCCAAAATTGTTGTCACAGACCCAAGGAAGATAACTCTAAATGACAGAAAATTTTTCTGATTTGCAATCATCTAAGAAAAAGTACCACCTAATATGTCTGTCTTGTTGCTAATCATTAAAACAAGTCGTCTTCATTCTAAAGTATATGCGAACTTCAGCTGCTCTTTCCATATATGAAATACTCTCAGCAAGCCCCAGTTTGACACTCATAATTCCATTAGTTTACAAAACCCTGAAGTGGTCTCCCTTAGGAACATCTCTTGAGATACGCACAAAAGCCTTAACCCAAACATTTCCAGGTAGAAGTTATCACCTACACCACATCAACTAAACTTAAACCAGTGTATTTCCTAGTCTTTCCAAGGAAACCAAGTGGACCTCACACCTCTTACCATCACCCAGGAAGGGTGTGCATCTGTTCCGAAGGCCCCCCTGGCTCCAGGTCATCCTGGCTGCTGCTGCTCCAGGCTGGGCATCCATGTTGCTGCAGCTTGTGGTTTGTGAGGGGTAGTGTACAGGAAAAGCAGGATGGGATTTCAAGGGAAACAGGAGGGAGATGGCTTTCTGGGAAAATGCCATCACCAACTTAGGTGTTAAGTAGTACCACACACATTTTATTGCAGCACAGTTTAAAAATTTAACAAATGAAAGATTAAAAATAAAAAAAACAAAAATAAAAAAATTAAAAATACAGACGACGTCCAGAGATGCTCTAAAACAGTTAAGTTAAAGATCAGGAAAAATAAGGTCACAGACTTAACAGCCAGTAAAATTCTTTCGAGCGTGGGGAAGGGGATGGGGGGGGAGGGGGGGAGGGGGGGGTTGGGAGAGAAAAGGTTTATGTGATCAATCCACTTAAAAATGCTAATGCCTTCACTTTCTCTCCCAAGATGCAAAACTCCAAAGTCAATCAGGAGGCCGGAGAAATTCTTATGAACATTCAGAAAAACTCGATTTTAATCCGGTTAAAAATCATCAGTGTCATTATCATCATCATCATCACCATCATTAAGTATAATAATAAATAATAATAGTAACTAGTAACAACAATAAAAAGGAAATCAGCGGAAAGTCAGGAAAAATGTAAAAACAAAAATGGAATAACTTACTGTAGCTGAAGATCAAAAAAATCTCACTGTAAAAAAACAAAAATAAAAATAGCCCAGATTAGAAAAACGGGAGGTGCAAAAATGTCAAGTCAATAAAGTTCATTTCTTTTCTCTTTCCAAAAGCAGTTTCCACAAAAACCGCAAGGGTAAAGTTCTCAGTAGCAGACAAGCAAAGCCCTTTCCACATCATCAATCAAACTTAAAAATACACGAGGAAGTTGAGAGGTCAGTTTATGAGAGGCTAAAAGGCTCCTCCTCCTCCTACCCAACTGCTGCAGAAAAAATAGAAATAGAAATTTAAAAATTACATCTTAAATCCAAGTCCCGTTTTTGGAAACAATTAAAAAAAAAACACCTGTAAATCTGCTGTAGTGCACACCAAGTTGCATCATTATGTTTAAAATGTCTTTATAAAATCAGTTTTGGAATGGGAATGTGTGTGTTCTGGAAGGGTGGGGAAGGGAGGTTAAAAATCAAAGCTGAGCTCCAGTGAGTAGGGATGGGGTTCGCCTTGCTGCCCTGTGAAAGGAGAAGGGACAGATTGAGTCAGAGTTCCTCAGAAATGTTGTGCCCTAAACCCCCAAGACAGAAACATCTGTCCATTGCATCTAACACATTTTGGTAAAGCGTACATCCCACTGGGATGGGGACAGCTTCTATAGAATCATCGCCTCTACCAGTGACTGTCCTCACAATTCTTCAATGTCAGCAGGTGCCTAAAGTTGACTAAATATGCACCTGTATTCCCTTAAGGGTCTCAAAAAAAGGTCCACATTCCAACATTCAATTTGATAATCAGCAGTTTGGGCAAAGAAAATATAGAAAAACCATGTCAGCAGAGATGAAGAAGTGAGCAAATGTCAAACATCAAGATTATGAAGCAGATTAGTGGGTTTTAAGTCCATGTAGCTTTTACTATGATACAAATTGAAGGGGAATGGTCTACCCTGAAGATACATACTAGAAATGACATCTAGTTTCAGAACCAGTGAGTGGTCAAACCAAAAGACCTGACAGAACCTATCAGGGGGAAAGATGATTTAAATAAGGAGCACATTAACACTCTCAATAACAGAATGAAAAAAAAATCAAATGAAGGAAAGAAGATTATTATGGCTACTGAATATTTAATGTCATAAAACAGATGAAAAGTAAATTATGGTCCTTAAAGAATTTATTTCTGTGGTTCCACTGTTTATAAACTAGAACATACAGCTAATTCCAAGATAGGAATTCTACGAATCTGATACATAATACCACGACAGACTGGGTGTTTCATCAGCTACAACAAGATTTGCAATTAGATTGCAGGTCTTTGAGCAGGTAAGAATGATCATACTTGCGTTTCAATATCCAATCATGAGATTTTATTCTCCTTTTCAAATGTCAGTAAATTAAAAAATTTTAAGCTGCGCTTTTAGAAAGTGTTGCTTGAGTCAATTACGTATGAATGATGACAGCAACAGGTACTGTAACTCTAAAATTATAACTGTAAATTTTTAAGTAGTAGCAGACCAGTTTAGGTACGACATGTAAGCTACTTTTATGCTTAGACTGATGTGTTAAATTGTACAAAATGTTAAACTAAATGTACATAGAAAACATACACTATTTGAATGTTACCTCCTCTGAGTAACTGTTAGGGATGTTCAGTTATAGTGAAACATTCAATTTTCGTCTTTGGAGTCACAGCCTGAACCTGGTACTCAAAAATTTCAGGATATGTTATGTAACCGTGGCTCATCTACAAACAAATCCTTTGCAACAGTGTTACAAGACATAAGCTTAAAAAGCAGCAACTGGGCTTCCCTGGTGGCGCAGTGGTTGAGAGTCCGCCCGCCAATGCAGGGGACACGGGTTTGAGCCCCGGTCCGGGAGGATCCCACATGACGCGGAGCGGCTGGGCCCGTGAGCCATGGCCGCTGAGCCTGCGCGTCCAGAGCCTGTGCTCCGCAACGGGAGAGGCCACAACAGTGAGAGGCCCGCGTACCGCAAAAGAAAGAAAAAAAAAAAAAAAAAAGCAGCAGCTAATGTGAAAACATTTACATCTTTCAAAATCAAGAAGCTGCCTCCCAAGATGTTAAGTTGATGAGCTACCACTCATAAAAATGACCAACTAACTTTAGCACCTAACTGTAATCTTTGCAATTAGCAGTATACCTAGTTTATACTTTGTCAAATCCCTGGGAGATTTGGATCCTTCTTCTAAAGAGGTATTCTCAAAGTAAGGGCTGCCAACCAGCATCACGTGGCACTTATTAGAAATGCAAATTAGCAGGGCCTACCCCAGGCTTACTTAATTAGAAAGTGGTGGTGGAGAGCCCAGCAATCTGTTTTAACCAGCCCCCCGGTTGATTCTAATGTCTGCTCATGTTTAAGAACTACTGTGTAGAGTTTAATAAGGAATCTCTATCCTCTAGTTAAGATCGATACAAAATAAATACGAGAACATTATAACATATCATAGTAAATGCTATATTATACTATAAAACCCTATAGTAATCCTTTTCCCCTTTATAAACCCCAGATTTCCAATATCTAAGAGAACACATGCAGTTGTCACACCAAAGTCAGTTCTCTAGTAAATCTATTATGTACAAAACCTTAAACTTCCCTAATCCCAATGAGAACGAATCAGTACATATTAAGTATGACCACATAATGCTCCTCAAAGATAACAACTAATAAAATTACTTGAAGACAGATACTGTTAAGGCAGTTACCAGTAATAACTAATATACAAAAACTACTGTCAATAATAAAACTGTTTCTGTACACTTTTTAGCCTTCTGGCAACAAATGACTTGAGTTACAGAAAGTAGAAATTAGAACAGGTAAGATGCATAAGCCCCCTTATAAGTATAAAACTGCATTCCAGAAAGTTTAACTGATTTGCCTGTCAGGTAATAATGAACAGGGTGGGAAAAATCCAGTTCTCTTAACTCCTAGGCCAAGGTTCTTTCAACCGTCACATTCACCACTTAAATCTCACACATCCACCAGTTAATATAATCAATCTTTAAGATTAGAATTACTAGCTGTTTTGGAGTTTATTCCTTGCTTGTTTCTAACAGCAATTCCATCCAAAACAAGGTCCAACGCTATGTGAAACACTCTAGAGACCTAATCACAAATAATAAGGTGTGTTTACAAAGGAACAGCAAAACACCACCAGGCACTCCCGAGGCATAAGCATGGGAAACACAAAAAGGTCAGATCTGTAACTTACTCAACCTTCTTAAATCCTTCCTCTCTCCAACGAACATGTAAATGTTACTAATGCCTATCTATTTGAAATCAAATCTAGAATTGTTTCAGGTATTAATTTTGCGGCCAAATCATTCCAGAGGAATATTAAATCAAAGGAAGTGTTACCTTGGTACATGCTGATCCTAAGGAATCCATATTTCTAACATCTCAAGGCAAGAGAAGTGCCCTTCAGTTAATTTCAATTCCCATCAATAGTTGTTCTTAAATACTAATTTCTTACATTTCTCGTTATTTGCCAACAATATATCTATTAGGTGTATGGTTTCCTAAATTAACCAGTCACTGCCCTTATCTCACTTCTAACAGTTCTGCACTTTAGTTTTAAGTCCATGTAATAATATACTTAGGCTTTTTTTTTTTTTAAGGCAATGCTTTTGATCCCTATTACAATATCTACATGGTGAGGGGTCAACAAATGCATAGCTATGTAGAATAAGAGTACTTTTAGTTTCTATCAAAAACGTTCCCTACGGCGTGAATTTACCCCACAGTATTGGTTTAAACTGTACTTAATAATATTACTTTTTGTGACAGTAACACATTATGAAAAATAAAACCAACTAAATCTTAGACAAGGATTAAAAAAAGCGATTTCTTGGAGAAGTGATTGTGATACCACTTATAAACCTACGTAATTTCTACAAACTTGGCAAAAAACTTTGGTAAAGTTTCAGGACCTAGTAAGTAGTAAGCACTGTAATACTTGCTTAAAAAAAGCATACAGTTATGCATTTTTGCCTAAGTTGGGATGGTCTGGAAAATTAATGCCAAAATATCCTGAAAGTCAAACTTTATCATCTTAGGACGTTACATTAATAATAAACGCAATTCTCGTAATTTAACATTTTCCCAAGATAATTTAGGAATTTCCAGTTACCGCTAGTGTTGTTGTAATTAGGTTCTTGTAAAGATTCAAATATAGTAATTTTAATACCTACTATTCCAATAGGTAAAGCCACTTGACTTAAGCTGGTGGCCAAATTTCTTACTAGTTCTGCTACTGATTTAATATGACCCTGGCAATCAACACTCACGCCTCGGTTCCTGTCTGAGAAAGATAGTAATACCCACCTCAAGCAAGTTCCACTAACTTATATATTTCAAGTGATTTGTAACCTGCAGATAAAAAGCCACCTTTAATTATTAATGTTAATACGTAAATGAGATTACAAGTTTAAAAAATAAAATTGAAAATAACTATTTCGAGGTCCATCATTTCTTCAGAAAAGAGTAAAATAAAACAAATCAGTAAAATATTAAATCTATTGTTATAATATTTACTATTCTTAAACCGTGAGGTGCCCTCCAGAATTTAGAAGCTTGCGGTACAATAAATATCTGCTTGATAACGCTTCCCCACCCCCCGCTCAATATTTAAATTTAACAGGAGGCATCGACACTACATTAACTACATTAATGAGCATCTCGATCGTCCCTTTCGTCCTCTCATAGAAAATGAAAGGACAGCATCCGTTAACGCAGGAGACCGAAAAAGAAAACGGACATTTTCCCTGCCGATTGTGGCCTAGAGGACACTAGGTTAAAAATCTACGCAAGGGCTGAGGCCTAAAAAACTCTCGCGCGCGTAAGACCTAATCCCCCAAAGCAAATAAAATAAACGGGGGCCTACGTACTCTACCGAGGGAAGGGTTCCCTCGTCTTCTCTCCCACACCCCCTCGCGTTCCCCGAGAAACCCAGCGCCTCCCCAGCTTCCGCCCCCTCCACTCACCAGGAGGGGGAAGGGAGAAGAGATTCGATTCTGAATCTCCCACTCCCGAGTTCTACGCCGAGAAGCCAACTGCTGCTCGAGGTCCGCAACGCTGCCGCAACAGCTCAGCCTTCGCCTCTTCACAAAATGGCCCCCGCGTCTCCTCTGCCGCCGAGGCGAAGGCCTAACCCCCGCCCCACTCCTGGGAATCCTCCTATTGGCTGCGACTTTTCTAGCTCCCGCTTCTAATTAGACAGTTTTACAGCTCCTCACAATTCTATCCAATCATAATTAGGAGTGGGTTAGACTAACCTAGCGAATTTCCACATGCGTGACAGAAACTAGTTTGTAACTGGTCATTTTTCCTGTCATTTATCGCCTGAGAAATGCTTATTGGCCACTGTACCTGACGGAGAGCTGGGTGGAAACTTGCCTTTGTACCGCGCACCGCTTCACATCCGGGTATCCGGAAGGTCTGATTGGCGGCCGCGCGATCCTATCTGTGCTCCTCAGAGCGCCTAGTAGAAGGCCCGCCCACATCTCGGAATTCCCGCGGCGGATGGGGGGAAGGGCGGGGAAGGTTTGCTGGGTTTTGTTTGCTAGCGGTTGGAAGGATCCGCCCTTGCCTTGGGCATAGGTAAAAGGAAAAGCTCTCTAAGTTAGTTCTCTGTCCTGCGGTGTGGATAAAGAAAACACTTTTCTTAGAGTGGGGAGGGGGCACTAAAGACCAGAAAACTAACCAGCCCTGCAGTTTTTCCAACCCTAGAGCTCCTTCCTGGACACTTCTCAGCCTGTCAAGCCCTTCTTCAGACAACCCATATCTCGGTCAAAACAACTGACTTCCTTACCTCTCCACCACAAAAGGTAAAGAAAGTCCAAAATGCTGGCCTGGAATATACTACAGCACCCATCCTCTGGCCCCAAATCATCTCACTAATACCCTACATGTCAACCAAATTGGCTTTTCCGGCTAGGTCTCCCGTGCCCGTCCCCGAAATCTGGTCCCTTAATTCCCCTCACCCTGAAATGGCCCGTCCCCCACCTACTGGCATCGTCTGCACTGCAGTCCCTCTGGTTGTATTATAGCAGCCATGCACGCAATGGAATAGGACCAGCTGTGCTAGGAATGAAAGATATTTCTTTGTGTAGTTAGGGAACGCAAGATGCAGAACACTATCTAGAGAATGTGATGCCATCTGTATACATTTTAAGGAATATATGCATATGTGAATACAGTTGTATGCATTAGTTTTGAATTAATTCTGAATTTCATAGAGGTTCACGAGGAAACTTACCTGTCAAAGGAGAAAATTAAGACAATTTAGTAACGAGTTTAATGTCCTTTACTCAAAGGAAAACAATCCATGGTTGGAAGAGTACAGTGACTCACAAGCCATGGAGCACTCCCCCAGGGAGTTTGAACAAGAGAGTTTTATGCAGCATTAGAAGCTGCAAGGCAATCAGGGCGGGATTGGCTGGGGTTAGGAATATGACCTTATTTAGAAAGATTAAGGAACAAGGAAATAAGTATAGAGCCCAGAAATATGGCGTTTGAGGATTGGCTGACTGGATGTACTGCGTTTCTGGTCAAACTGAGCCTTTACAGGAACATGAAGTTTCGGTTTGCTGATGTGACACCCCCAGCAGGAGCGACTCCATCTTGGGCCTAGAAATTTATTTTGACATACATTTGGAGAGCGAACCTTCTGCCTTTTTCGTTGGTATGCCTTTCTCTACTGTTTTATTTGCCATATGCATATATTGCTTTAAGCAGATTTAAAAAGCAAAACCAAAAAGCATGTAAGAAAAAATATACTAAAATGTTAATAGTGGTTCTCTCTTGGTGGGAGAACTATGTGTGCTTTTTTTTTTTTCACTTCCTTGTGCTTTTCTATATTTTCCAAATTGTCAACTTAGAACAAGTAATCAGAGGGAAAACATCTCCAAGTAATTGCCACATTGCAGTTTATTTAAAACGACCTCATAGCACTGTGGTTAATTTTACACTCGTCTCTTCTCCCCTTCTAGATAGTACGTCTTTTTTTATTTTATTTTTAATAGTTATTTATTTATTTGGCTTCATCAGGCCTTCCTTGTGGCATGAGGGCTCTTCATTGTGCCATGCGAGCTCTCTAGTTGTGGCACACGGGCTCAGTAGCTGTGGCACATGGGCTTAGTTGCTCCGCGACATGTGGGATCTTAGTTCCCTGACCAGGGATCGAACCCACGTCCCCTGCATTGAAAGGCGGATTCTTAACCGCTGGACCAACAGGGAAGTCCCAGTATGTCTTTCGATTGCAGAGTTTAATTCTTATTTCTCTCTGTACATGTACATTCTTATTTTCTCTCCTATTACATGTCCTAGGACCTTAAACAGAGTGTCTGAAATTCATGTTAAAGTAATTAATCATTAGCTTTTATTTATCAGGGGAAATTGTTCTTTTCCCAGGACAGTTAGACTATCCTTTCTTTATTAAATATTTTATATAGCACTTATTCAGAGGGACCCAGATGCTGTGAGGCTTGATTGACATGTAATTCATGTAATTCCTGACTTAAGTAAACAAAAATAAACACTAGCATGTTTTATTACTCACTGTTCTCATAGAGTAAAAATGTCTATAAAATGTTAATGAAAAGTACTTAAATTCATTTTACCAGAAATCAGTTTTACTGCATGATCTTTATCATGACCTACTTATTAACCAACACTGTATTTGGTGCAAGGGAAGTACTTCAGAGACAGCATTTATGTTTTCAAGGAGTTCACCCCTATGCTAGATGGGGTGGAAGTGGAGGATACAAGAAGAATTAACAACCAGTCCCTCCATCAGGTAGCTTGAATTTACTAAGGATGAGAAAACAAGTGCAAAAATAGCATAATACAAGGCAGAATGCAAAGCACCATGTTGACGATAAACATTCAGGACTTTCTGGTTTTAAGGCTCTGTAAACTTAGGTGGGTGAAATGGAGTGGAGGAAGGTCCCTTTATCTCTTCTGCTTACTCTAAACACCCTTAAACTTCTAAAACTGAATGCTTTTATTAGGTGGCTGTGTATGTAGAAAGAAAGCCATGAGCCAGACTCCAGTAATGGAGGGGAAGTAGGGGAAGAGATAAGGAAACAGAAACGGTAACTCCTTACCTTGGGCTAAAGAGAAAAAACAAAACTGTACTTTTGTCTTTAATTCAAGAAGTAATTCTCTTTGAACAAGGCTTTATGTAGCTTAGAGGTATTGCCAGAATAGTGTATCCCCTGCAACTTTCCCTCCTCAAAGTTCTAAGCCACCTGTCAAGAGGAAGGAGACAAAAGGAAAAGCAGTAACAGCTATGAAATGCCTAATTTGCTTTTTACCTAACTTATTAGCTGAATATTTTCCTCAATATTTATCATCCTACACACCCTCAGCATACCTAATTATCTACCTATTCCATTCAACAAGTCAAATGGTCTTTACTAGTACAATCATCATTGCTTCTCTTCCTCTACATCCTTTATCGTCCAAGGATATCATAAGCAACTTCACTGGAGAGTGAGGGGTGGTCTCTGATGGATCCAGACAAAGCACTTGATTAAAACTTCACAGAGCTTTCTAATACCCAACGCTACTTCATCCTTCTTTACACTAATTTGGAGACCTTTCTGACTGTTGGCAACCTATCTGCTATAGGCAACCATATTCTACCTGAAAAATGACACGATAAATATATTACACACCACTTTCAAGAGCCTTACTCTTTGACTGCATCCTGTTTCTCCCACATTGAGTCTGTCCCCCAAGCTGATCCTGCAAACTGCTGTCATGGTAATCATTTGAAAGCGTTCAGTTTTATTGTGTGACTCCCACACTAAAATCCTATAATAGCACTCTATTCCAGTCCTCCATTTTCACTGTTTCATTCACAGCTCTTCCCTGACTGGCCCCTCATTACCTATCAGTGTTATCCCTTCCACAAGACCCTATGCCTAGGCAGCCCCTGCTGTCCTCCAACAGGCATAGATTCTGCAAAAAAGGTTTTAAACACTGATAATAAAATTATTGGTCACTTTGGATATACACCTTCTCAAGGCTTCTAGTGTTTTGTTTTTTTCTCTTTTTATTTTAAAGCTTTCCAAATGGAAATATCCTATGTACTTTTTTTTCTTTCTTTTTTAAAAAATATTTATTTATTTATTTTGGCTGCACTGGGTCTTAGTTGTGGCACGTGGGATCTTCATTGCAGCGTGCGGGATCTTTTAGTTGCAGCATGCGGACCCCTTAGTTGCAGAATGTGGACTTCCTTAGTTGCAGCACACATGTGGGATCTAGTTCCCCAACCAGGGATTGAACCCCGGGCTCCCTGCATTGGGAGCCTGGAGTCTTACCCACTGGACCACCAGGGAAGTCCCGCATTTGCTTTTTTCTGATAATTTGTGGTTATTGTAAAAAACTGAAATACAGAAAGAGTGAAAGCTTCTATGTGATCTGTCCTCCAAAAATATGCATTCTTAACTATTTGGTGTAGATTTTTACAGATTTTTAAAAAATGTATACATGGACTTATTTTTACCGGAATATTATCATCATTAATCTGTAATCAGGGACTTCTTTCATCTCTTTTTCTTAATAACCAAAACCCTGAGCTTAAAAAATTAAAAAATAAGTAAGCAAAAAATCTTTATCTACAAAGTTTGGAAAAATTAGAAAGATTAAAGCAATTCAGAATCATGACATCTAGTGGTTTTGAGATTGGGTAGTATTTGATTTTAAGTATTATTGGCCATCATTATGTTAATAATAATAATAGATAACTTTTATATAACTGTGTGAAGCACTTTTCATCTGGCATTTTATTATCCCCATTTTAAAGATGAGGAAACTAAGTCACAGAAAAGTTAAGTCATTTGCCTAAGGTGGCACAGCTAGTTTTGGGGTTTTTTTTGCCTTTTGTTTTTTAACATCTTTATTGGAGTATAATTGCTTTACAGTGGTGTGTTAGTTTCTGCTTTATAACAAAGTGAATCATTTATACATATACATGTGTTCCCATATCTCTTCCCTCTTGCGTCTCCCTCCCTCCAACCCTCCCTATCCCACCCCTCTAGGTGGTCACAAAGCACCGAGCTGATCTCCCTGTGCTATGAGGCTGCTTCCCACTGCTATCTATTTTACATTTGGTAGTGTATATATGTCCATGCCACTCTCTCACTTTGTCCCAGCTTACCCTTCCCCCTCCCCATATCTTCAAGTCCATTCTCTAGTAGGTCTGTGTCTTTATTCCCGTCTTACCCCTAGGTTCTTCATGACCTTTTTTTTTTTCTTAGATTCTATTTGTGTTAGCATACGGTATTTGTTTTTCTCTTTCTGACTTACTTCACTCTGTATGACAGACTATAGGTCCATCCACCTCACTACAAATAACTCAATTTCGTTTCTTTTTATTGCTTAGTGATATTCCACTGTATATATGTGCCACATCTTCTTTATCCATTCATCTGTTGATGGACACTTAGGTTGCTTCCATGTCCTGGCTATTGTAAATAGAGCTGCAATGCACATTTTGGTACATGACTCTTTTTGAATTATGGTTTTCTCAGGGTATATGCCCAGTAGTGGGATTGCTGGGTCATATGGTAATTCTATTTTTAGTTTTTTAAGGAACCTCCATACTGTTCTCCATAGTGGCTGTATCAATTTACATTCCCACCAACAGTGCAAGAGGGTTCCCTGTTCTCCACACCCTCTCCAGCATTTCTTGTTTCTAGATTTTTTGATGATGGCCATTCTGACCAGTGTGAGATGAGATCTCATCGTAGTTTTGATTTGCATTTCTCTAATGATTAACGATGTTGAGCATTCTTTCATGTGTCTGTTGGCAATCTGTATATCTTCTTTGGAGAAATGTCTATTTAGGCCTTCTGCGCATTTTTGGATTGGGTTGTTTGTTTTGTTTTGTTTTGTTTTGTTTTGCGGTACGCGGGCCTCTCACTGCCGTGGCCTCTCCCGTTGCGGAGCACAGGCTGCGGACGTGCAGGCTCAGCGGCCATGGCTTACAGGCCTAGCCGCTCCGCGGCATGTGGGATCTTCCCAGACCGGGGCACGAACCCGTGTCCCCTGCATTGGCAGGCGGACTCTCAACCACTGCGCCACCAGGGAAGCCCGGGTTGTTTTTTTGTTACTGAGCGGCATGAGCTGCTTGTAAATTTTGGAGATTAATCATTTGTCAGTTGCTTCATTTGCAAATATTTTCTCGCATTCTGAGGGTTGTCTTTTGGTCTTGTTTACGGTTTCCTTTGCTGTGCAAAAGCTTTTAGGTTTCATTAGGTCCCATTTGTTTATTTTTGTTTTTATTTCCATTTCTCTAGGAGATGGGTCAAAAAGGATCTTGCTGTGATTTATGTCATAGAGTGTTCTGCTTATGTTTTCCTCTAAGAGTTTGATAGTGTCTGGCCTTACGTTTAGGTCTTTGGCACAGCTAGTTTTTGATGGAGCTAAGATTCTGACTCTAGGAAGTCTGATTCTAGAATGTGTGCATATAACCATTACATAGTTATTAATAATGTAAGATTTGCCAAGGTGAAAAAATTTTACTCATTTATAGAAGAAATATTTATAAAGTACATGCTCTTTAATAAGCATTGTGTCAAGTACTATGCCAGGTCACAAGAACATAGAAGTAAACAAAATAGAGATTGTCCCTGATCTTCAGAACAGAGTCAAGTATTAAATGAATAATTAGTCAATTGCTTATAATAAATTGTATCAAGTGCTACTAAATATAAGTACAGGGTACTATGGAATCTATATAATATAGGCCCCAGCCCCTTCAAGGAAATGTTGTGAAAATAAATGACTGAAGAAGACTTTCTATTTCTTTGTTATTTCCTCAGTTTCTTTTTTCTCCTTCCTACTAAATGTTTTTCTCCATTTTTTTTCCTTTGTCTTCTTTGCGTCTCTTCTAATTTTCATCCCAGCAATGACCTAAATCTGGTTTCTTGCAGGTTAAGCCTTCTTTAACACTCTTGCCATCTGTTCTCCTTCTGGCTCTGAAGCACAAGATTTTACCCTCTGGTAATTTTTCATTAAGCTAATCTTTGTACAGCTTACAAAGTGCTTTTCAGCTGACAAGTCTTACATTTCATAATCAGTGCTTATTTTATTATACTATGATGGTAGAAATTGACCTTTTGAGCAAACATCTAAATGTTATAAAAATACTATGTGAACTGGCCCAAATCCTTTCAAATATGAAATTTTATTTCACATAGTAATTATCTTTCATATGACCGACCATTATAAAATTTACTCAGGGAGTTTTTAAACATAATTTTGGAGAACTTTCTTAATGTCTGAGGAACATTACAATAGAGTGATTCTTTTTTTTTCTGTACTTTATTTTATTGAAATATAGTTGATTTATAATGTGTTAATTTCTGCTGTACAGCAAAGTGATTCAGTTATACATACATATATATTCTTTTTCATATTCTTTTCCATTATGGTTTATGACAGGATATTGAATATAGCTCCCTGTGCTGTGCACTAGGACCCTATTGTTTATACATTTTATATATAATAGTTTGCATCTGCTAATCCCAAACTCCTAGTCCATCCCTCCCTCACCCCCTCCCCCTTGGCAACCACAAGTCTGTTCTCTACGTCCGTGAGTCTGTTTCTGTTTTGTAGGTAAGTTCATTTGTGTCATATTTTAGATTCCACATGTAAGTGATAACATATGGTATATGTGTTTCTCTCTCTGACTTACTTCACTTTGTATGATAATCTCTAGGTCCATCAATGTTGCGGCAGATGGCGTTATTTCATTCCTTTTTATGGCTGAGTAATATTCCATTGTATATATGTACCACATCTTCTTTGGTGGACATTTAGGTTGCTTCTATATCTTGACTATTGTAAATAGTGCTGCTATGAACATAGGGGTGCATGTTTCTTTTTGAATTATAGTTTTGTCCATATATATGCCCAGGAGTGGGATTGCTGGATCATATAGCAACTCTTACAATAGAATGATTCTTATCTTTTATTACTACCTATGCCACAACTCCACCCTCAGAATACTGCCTTTTTGTCATCTCAATTTATATTCAGATACCTAAAACCTAGAACATACTCCCTTGCTCACTTTCTCATTGTTCAAAGAACCCTGACTACCATTCCCTTCTGGGGAGTGGTAAAAACAGAATAGTAGGAGTCAAAAAATGGTAAATTTGGGGAATGTGAAGAAATGCTGAATTAGGGATAATTTATCACAAAGATAGGTGGCATGCATTTGAAATGGCAGATTTGAGCAATGGAGAAGAGATCATTAAAGTCCCTTCCCTTTTATCTGAGTCCTGAAAAGTAAACAAAAGCCTTATTAAGCTTGTGTGAGTATGGTTTCTAGTAACTAAATCAAGTATCCTTTTTCAATTTTAAATTTAAAGTAAATAAAGTTGGGGAATGAAAATGTACTAAAAGTGATTTATGGTGATGGTTGCATTAGTCAGTGAAGTTACTCTAAAAATTCATTGTGTTTTACACCTGAAATGGGCATGTGTAAAATATACCTCAATAAAGTTGTTTTTTTAAAGCTACAAGGAAAAAAATGAAATAACACTAAAAACTCAATCCCTTAGTCACACTAACTACATTTCAAATACCTAATAACCTCATGTGGCTAGTGGCTACCATTTTGGACAGCATAGGTCTAGTATATAAAACTTTTCCATGGTGTTAAAAAATACTTTCTTAAATCTGTTTTAAGATTTCTTAAGTGTGAGTGTAAAATACTTACACTTACAACAGACATATAACCAAAATAGAAAACATGAAAAAATCGAGTATCCTTAACACATCAGTGACTCTTAAAAGAAATATACAATGATAATAAATATTTTAAAAGTTCAAGGCAGCTAGCAAGCAAAGAAATGCATATTAAAAGCACAGTGAATTAGTATTTTTGTCTATGAAATAGGTATCAAAAAAAAAAAAGATGCTCCTAATGTTAAGATGAGAAGAAATGGATACTGCTGACAAAAGTGTAAACTAGTACAACTTTTCTGAAAGTTGGTTGGACAGTTTGGAAATAAGTATCAAAGACCTTAAAAGTAGGCATTCTCTTTGACTCAGCAATTCTACTTTTAGTAATTCATCTTAGAAAAATAAATGTGGATGGAAGCAAGGATTTATCTATGAGGGTTTTTAATGCGATATGGTTAGAATGGCAAAAAATAAAAAACCGTCTAAATGCCCATCAATAGGGCATTGATTAAATTGATGATACATTTATAGAATAGACTATTAAGCAGCCATTTAAAATTATATAATAGAATATTTAATAATATTTTTAAATGTTCATTGTGAATTATATATCGGTTAATGAAAAATAAAAACTTTTTAAAACTAAATGACCTAGAGTACTCAAAGCCATAGAAACAGCAAAGTAGAATGGTGGTTGCCAAGGGCTGGGGGGAGGGGGAAATGGGGAGTTGTTTAATGGGCATAGAGTTTCAGTTTTGTAAAACAAAAAGGTTCTGGAGATTGATTGTACAACAATGTGAATATACTGTTAAAAATAAGACAACAGGCCCACAATGGAGTTGCTTATCCTAAGCCCCATGTTACCAAACCAAGACTTGACTTAATTACAGTTTCAGCTCTCCCCAAAATGGAATCTTAAACCAGCCAGTCAGAATTGCCTAATCCACACTCGTTAGGTAATCTACCTGATAGACCCCTGCCGTCCCCTAAAGGATGCAATAACCAACCACTCTTTTGTCCAGTACAACTCCCTTGCTCCCACTCCCTTCTGCCTATAAAAGTCTTTCTTTTTGTACAGCTCCTCAGAGCTCCTTTCTGTCAGCTAGATAGAATTCTGCCTGATTCATGAATTGTTGAATTAAAACCAATAAGATGTATAAAATTTACTCAAGTTGAATTTTTTTTTTTTTTTTTTTGCGGTACGCAGGCCTCTCACTGTTGTGGCCTCTCCCGTTGCGGAGCACAGGCTCAGCGGCCATGGCTCACGGGCCTAGCCACTCTGCGGCATGTGGGAATCTTCCCAGACCGGGGCACGAACCCGTGTCCCCTGCATCGGCAGGCGGACTCTCAACCACTGCGCCACCAGGGAAGCCCTGAATTTTGTTTTTTAACAATACTTAACACTATTGAAAATACACTTAAAAATGGTTAAGATAGTAAATTTTATGAGTATTTTACTAAATTTTTAAATTTTTAAAAATAAACTTAAAAAAGAAAATAAATGATTCTATTTTTTATTTTAAGTATTATGTATGCCTTTATGCATACGTAAATCAAAATGATAATCGTAGTTATCTCTGGGTGTTAGGATTACTAATACATTTGATTTTCTTTTTATTTTTCTGTTCATGTCTACCATGAATGTGTGTTACTTTTGTAATCAAAAGAATGTTATTATATCTCTGACTCCTTTTTTTTCAAGTTATTTATTTATTTTTGGCTGCATTGAGTCTTCGTTGCTGCACGCGGGCTTTCTCTAGTTGCAGTGAGCGGGGGGCTACTCTTTGTTGTGGTGTGCAGGCTTCTCATTGCGGTGGCTTCTCTTGTTGTGGAGCATGAGCTCTAGGCGTGCGGGCTTCAGTAGTTGTGGCACTCGGGCTCAGTAGTTGAGGCTCGCAGGCTCTAGAGCGCAGGCTCAGTAGTTGTGGCACACAGGCTTAGTTGCTCCGCGGCATGTGGGATCTTCCCAGACCAGGGATCCAACCCATGTCCCCTGCATTGGCAGGCGGATTCTTAACCACTGTGCCACCAGGGAAGTCCTCCAACTCCTTGATGACTGAAATTCCTTCCACATGGAACAAAGCCTATAGTCTACATTTAGAAGTACATTAAGCCTAGTGAAAAAATATCAAATGGTATAAATTCACTCTAAAGTGTAATGAGGCTGTCAGGGGAAAAAACAGGAGGTAACTGGTTGCCTGAAAGGGGTAGGAGGAAATGTTTAAAAAATTAGAGATTCAGAAAAAAGACAGCAAAATTACCAACACAAACTTGGCCTACTTCAAAATTTTGTCCAGCACTAATTCTGGTTAGATCATACGAAAAAGTAGAGAAGACCCAAGATCCTTGAGAAATTGCTTGGGCAAGAAGCAATCTTGGGTGCAGAAAAGGCCAGTTTTTATAATTCTGTCATTTAGACCTGGGAAAATATTTTGTTGGATTTTCCTGTTTTCGCTGGGAGATTTATGTGTTCTGGATAATTTGTATACATCCTAATTGTCTCTCTCATTTTATTTCATTTTATTTATAGGACATAGGGAAGTCACACAGGGCCCATTAAACATGTGCTCACCCTCCTGGAAATCCCTTTTCAATGTATACACTGAGTGTGCATAACAAAGAGAATTTCATGTACTGATTTAGACTATATTTCACTCAATATATAGTATGAATGCAGTGACCAGCATGCAGAATTTTTAAGAACATCTAATTTTCAAATGTCAAGTTCTGTTGTTGCATAATTACATCCCAATATTTGGTTTGGAAACTATGGTCACAGTGAAATGGATTCTATACATTCTTTTACTTGAGAGGGTCCTGGCACACATGGATTGAGCAGGCACACTGATCCCACCAATGGAGCAGAGTTTTTTCCCTTCAAAGAGATCCTCAGGGCTCCAGAAAATCTCCCACTGTTGTTGCCCTTCAGGAAGAGATTTAAAGATCATTCTCCAACACCAGTAAATTTCTGTTAATCTCATATCAAATAAATACGTTTTCAGCTTTAGTTTTAGTTGAGAAGTTGGTATGTTAAAGAATGTTTTAGCTCCAACCGCAACACACATAGAGGAAAAAGCACAGCCTTCAAGCTCTGATGTGCAAAGAGTTAACATCTTAAGAGCTAAACAGAACTGTATTAACTCCTCTCTTAACAAGCCAGGAGGACAAGAGGATTCTATAGGACTGAAGGACATCAAAACAGAGAAAAGAATTAGAGAGAGCTCTCTGGAGGAAGCAAGAACTGTAAGTTTATATCTAATACATATTTATAGTCTTTCATTTCTCTCCTTAGGGTGTTTTTGAAAAGAGTGAAATGTTTATTCATTTTGTATTGTGCCTGTCTCCCAGGCATCCAGACACAGTATCACTAGGTCATCTTTAATCCTGTCACCTTCTTAACTTCATACCACGTCCAACTAGTTGGCAAGTATTTTGATTCTCCTTCCTCAGTGTCTTCGTGATCTATCCCACTCTTCCATCCCCCTGCCACCATCCTTCTTAATTCAAGGCCACTTGCCTGAACCACAGCAATATCCTAATGTTCTTCTCTGCCAGTCTCTCTAACTCACTTATGCCAGATGAATCTTCCTAAAGCCCTTCCACAGCTCTAACTCTATTGCTCTTGTGCTCAAAATGTGTAATTCTCACCCATTGGCAGAATGAATACGATGCCTCTAATTTATATGCAAGATCTTCCAAAATATGCTTCCTTTCACTTAAATTCCCACAACTCTTCTTTCTCAAAGTTGTCATGCCTACCTGCTACTGTCGAAGACCACCCTGCTCTTTGCCCATCCCTGATTCTACTGAAACTCTCCTCTGTCTGTATAGAACACTCTGGATCTCCACCTGCCAAAATCCCTCCCAGACTCCAACAACCCTCCCTCCATAAAGCTTTATCTGATCCTTCAAGTAAATGTGAATTTCAGTCTTCCTTTACACTTTCATTTTGCTTTGTTCTTCTCGGATTGACTTTTTTTTTTTTTTTTTTTTTTTTGCGGTACACGGGCCTCTCACTGTTGTGGCCTCTCCCGTTGCGGAGCACGGGCTCCGGACGCACAGGCTCACCGGCCTAGCCACTCCACGGCATGTGGGATCTTTCTGGACCGGGGCAGAAACCCGTGTCCTCTGCATCGGCAGGCGGACTCTCAACCACTGCGCCACCAGGGAAGCCCTCAGATTGACTTTTTATATTTTACCTTACAGTTAAGAATGTGCTTTTCTCATTTCTCCTCTCCTCATTAATTGTTCACTTATTTTTCTTTCTGTTTTTGTGGGAAACTATGTTTTTTATTGTTATGATTGACATACAGCAGTGTATAAGTTTAAAGTGTACAGCCTAATGATTTGACTTACATATATTGTGAAATGATGACCACAATACATTTAGTAAACATCCATCATCTCATATAGATACAGAATTAAAGAAATATAAATACATTTTTCCTTGTGATGAGAACTCTTAAAATTTACTCTCTTAGCAACTTTCATATCTAACATACAGCAGTGTTAATTATATTTCTCACATAGTATATTACAACCCTGAAAATTATAACTGGAAGTTTGTACCTTTTGACTGTCTTCATCCAATTCCCATTCCCCCCTACCCCCAACTCTGGTAACCACAAATCTGAGGGCTTTATTTTTCTTCTCCTTGTAGCAGCTGCACAAAATGGGTACTCAGTAATATTTGTCAAATTAAGTTCAGTCCAAATTCCAGGAGTTCCTGTCATCTTTTCTGATCATTCATACAACCGACACTAAAATTACAGAGACTACACTTTTCTCCATAGCTTCTCTTTATATCTGTTCCAAGTTTTTTCCTCAATGCTTACATCTCCTTTGCTTCTATCCTCTTACATAAGATCGGCTCCTCCTGAGTTCCCTCACTCATTTTAAAACTATTTTCTTTAAGAGTCTATTCACAAATTGTCCCTTCCTTCCCCCAGATTTGAAGGAGCCCAATTTCAGCCCCCCTTTCAGGGACTTGACTGTTTGTTTGGCCTGTTAAAGTTAGTAATGGGAAGACCTGAATTCCCAATCTATATTAAATTTAAAATAGCTAAAACCCTACTTCTATATTTTGACTCATAGGCCCTCTTAATCCATGAATTTTTAGAGGATGGGAGTATTTTTGCAGCATTTCCTATGCTCCACTGAAATGCTACTGACATTCCTTTGAGCAGATTTTTTCACCTGATTTTTACATTTCTCTTCTTTTTTCTCTCTCCTCCTCAAATCAGTGACACCATTATGGCTCTCACTTCACTGTGTTCTTGGACGTGAGGGAGAATTAATGCAAAACTTTGTAAAATTATTAAAAGCAACTCTAAAAAGGAAAACAATTTCTGCCACAATCCAATATCATAATAATACATCAGTTGAAAAATTATTATGTATCTGCAGATACCAGGCACTCTGTTAGGTACAAAGATATCCTCAAAAGAGCTGATAGAGGGTCTTCCCTGGTGGCGCAGTGGTTGAGAGTCCGCCTGCCGACCGGGTTCGTGCCCCGGTCCGGGAAGATCCCACATGCCACGGAGCGGCTGGGCCCGTGAGCCATGGCCACTGAGCCTGCGTGTCTGGAGCCTGTGCTCTGCAACGGGAGAGGCCACAACAGTGAGAGGCCCATGTACCGCAAAAAAAAAAAAAAAAAAAAAGCTGATAGACTAGTGAAGAGACACATGATATATAAACACTATAGAGAACTGACTTATACTAACCAACATACAAGATAATTACATATATAATATAAATCATTAACTTATACTGATAAATGCAATAGAATTATCAATTGGCCAGAGACTAGTTCAGTGAAAACAACAAAGAACAGCTAGCATTTAGCTAATATGGAGCCTGTACTAAGTGCCAAGCATTATGCAAATTTTTTATAGGCATTATCTCAATTCACCCTCATCATAACCATATGAGATGAGTATTTCATCCCTATTTTATAGGTAAGGAAAATAAGCAGAGTGGTTAAGTAACTTGTCCATGGTCACACAGCAAAAGATGTGGATCCTTGTCTTTCTTATTCCTAGGCTCTTGACCACAGTCACTATTTACAGTTCATTCTCTCCAACTTTAATCAGAGGTGAGTATAAAATCAGAGTAAGGGGAGTTGGCTGTATTTTAATTTTTGATGTCATCATACTGGCTTTATTCAGCAATCACTACTAAAGACTAATTCTTTGCCCTCACTCACCTACCATTGCCCCAGTGCACTGCAACTCGATACCACTGCGACGGATTTCTTTTTGTCTTTTATTTCATTGGGTGCAAAACAAGTGATAAATTCTTCTTCCTTACATCTACTCTCCACTCCTTTTTTCCTGAGAGATTAAATCTGGTCAATTCATTGGATTTGGATGTCCCTTCATCACACCTTCACTGACATTCTCCCCTGAGTTTTCTTTTCTGGCATTCTGATAGGCTCCATTTCATTCTTAGAGCTTCTCTGACCATTTTTAGTGGTGCTTTCCAGTGGCTCCATAGTGCTATACAGCTTTGGTGGTGTATTTTGGAAGGGTCATAAACCAGAACAATCTTTTCTGGGTCCAGGTATTAAAGAACCACAGCATCCCTTCCTCCACTACAGCTTCATTTTTGCAAATGGCTTCAGGTCCAGACGACGAGGTCTGTGATGCAGTCACCCCTCCTTTCCCTTCATCTTACTTCTCTACGATAGGAGGCTGAGAAAATGGGGTAATATAGCAGACCTATGAAAGCTACTTTCAGTGTGAGGATTGACGTTAAAACAAAATGGTTTCTTTGGTTGCTTCCATTCTGTTCTTATCCTGGGACTATTGTCTAACATATGAAAGCGTATCAACTTTTGAGTGATAGCTTCCTTAATATAGAAATCTGTAAAGATCCCTTTAAAATGATGTCATTTGAAAGATATTCTCCACTTATTGTGGTTTAAAAACGTGAAACATCACAGAACAGAATATGAATGACTCAATTCAAGTTAAATTGTCTGGAAAATAGATCAACAAAATGTTAATGTTTTCTCCCAGTAATAGAATTTCTCCATCATGCTTTTTTACCTTCTTTGTATTTCTCTGCTTGTTCAAAATAAGCTTGTGAGCAAACTTTGTAAGTTGACAAGTCAAGCTAGCTTCAGCAAAAAGGGGAATTTGTTGTAAGGACATAATACTCTCCTGCAGAACCTAAGGGCAGGAACAGAGACAGGCCTTGGAAAAGACTAAAATCAAGGATAGGAAGCTTTTAGGACCTTTTAACTCAGCCACTCAGTGTCATTCTCTCTCTTGACTTGTTATTCATTCACCTATTCACTTATTCAATATATATTTATTAGGTGCCTACTACATTCTAGGAGTTGTTCAAGTGCTGGGAAATAAACGTAAATAAGATAAACCAATTGTCTGCTTTCAAAGTCCTTATATTTTAGTGAGAGGAGGTAATAAATAAGTGTAAATAAATGAAGGTAGTTTCTGGATATGGTAAGTGTTACCAGTGAAATAAACAGGGCGACATGACAGAGTATAACTGAAGAAGTCCTCACTTTAGTTATGAAGTCGGAGAAAGTCCTCTTGGCAGATGAAAAGATCCTGAGAGACTGAAGGATAAGAAGGAACTAGCCATGTGAAGAGCAAGGGAAAGAACATTCCAGCCAAGTACAAAAGTCCTGAGGCAAGAGGGAGCTTGCTGGTTCCAGGAGCAGAGAGGAGGCCAGTGGCAAGGAATGTTATTTGCTAGAGGAGGAGAAATACAAAGCATGATCTGAGAAATAGGAAGAAGGTCAGATCATAGAGGCCATGCTGACTACAGTAAGGAGTTTAGATTTTATTTTAAATGTAAAGGAAAACCACTGGACAATTTTAAGCAGGAAATGCGATGACCTGGGTTGTTTTTTAAAGAGCACTCTGGATGTTTCAGGGAGAATTTGTGGGAGGGGGATGGAGAGAGGAAAATGGGTAGAGCATTAGGAGAACATTATGGTAGTTGAGGTAGGGGACACTGGTGACAAGAATTAGAGTAGTAGCTGTGGAGACAGGGTGATATATATTTTTAGGAGGTACCTGGAGGATTTGCTAGTGGATGACAGGAAGGGAGAAATTGAGGCTTTAGGAAATGGTGGGATGGTAATTCCATTTATGGAGATAGAGAAAGCCTGGGAGATCAGGTTTGAGAGAGAAATTAGAATTCTTGTGTGAGACAGGTGAATTTGAGATACCTAGCAGTCATGCAAGTGGAAATGATTAAAATTCAGGAAGATGTACAAATCTGACAAAATTTTGGAAACAAAATTTTGGAAACAACAGCATGTATACACATACACACACACACACAGACACACACACACATGGTATTTAAAGCCAGGAGATTGGATATTATAATTCAGAAAAAGAGTGTTGACCAAGGTTTGAAGTGACTCTGCAGGTAGGATTTCCAGAGTTATTTAGGCTACAAAGCAGAATATGGCCATCCCAGAACTCCCAAGTTTATGTAATAGTCCTAGCCATTCACAGAGGCTAATTTAACTCTCTTAGTCCCATTTCCAAATGCCTGGGGAAAAGAATCTGATTGGCCCAGCTTAGGTCAGTTGTCTACCCCTGGTCTAATGAACAATGACTGTGGAAACTGGATCACAGACTATAAACTGGTTACTGGTGACTCAGTCCGTATGAATGGAGTGGAGAGGGGTTCAGAGGCTCATTTCCTGGAGAAAGGATATGGTCATTGGCTTCCAGGCTGAGCAGACACTTTAAAAATGATTCAAAATGGTATGCATCAATTCTATAATCAGAAAAATTGATTTCATTTTGAAGAAATAATGTCATTATTACTGAATGCTTGGTCTTACCCTTCAGTGTAGAGTGATCCACATCACTACAAAAAAGACTATGTCATGTTATATACCATCCTGAAAGTGTTGAGGAATTCCTGCTACAACTTAAGTATAGCCTGCAGAAGGCATCCCAAAGTTGCATGTAATTGGCTGAACTTTTCCTTTATTTTAGTGTCCTGTGGTATCTCTCACAGCTTGGGAGATGATACGACATCTCATCTTCTGGTGGACAATACAGCCAAGGCCCTGTTAGAGACATAGACTCGATACCTGTGATGGTACCAGCGTCAAAAGGTAAATTCGGTGCCTGAGGATGGATGTCTTTTAGAATGAAAACAACCCTCAGTCTGTTATTGTCAGGCGTCTTGCTAGCCTTCACAGTGACTGCTTTGCTCTCAGGTCTTTTCTTCAATCTTCTCAATGTTTTATTCATATATTCTTATAATAAAATTTTTACTGTGTGGGTTTAGGAGGTAAAGATAAATACCACCACCACAAATACCACAACAAAAACCAAGAGCAAATGAGTGGGTCTCATTCTTCTATCCATGTGATCAGCCCTTCACTCTCACTAAACAGAGGTAGGCAATTTAAAAGGAAAGGGCAAGGACTTCCCCGGTGGCACAGTGGTTAAGGCTCCATGCTCCCAATGCAGGGGGCGCAGGTTTGATCCCTGGTCTGGGAACTAGATCCCACATGCATGTTGCAACTAAGAGTTTGCATGCCACAACTAAGGAGCCCATGAGCCGCAACTAAGGAGCCTGCCTGCTGCAACTAAGACCTGACACAACCAAATAAATAAATATATATTTTTTAATTAAAAAAAAATAAAAGGAAAGGGCATGGCCCCACTAGCGCTTCTTCCCCACTCACCTTAAGATGCTTTTGTAACTTTGTTCATACTCTCCCACCCCTCAGTCCTATTCATAGCTACTATTAATTCTACTTTCACTTGATTTCACTTCTGTAAGTTTTATTTCAAAGATAGGGCACTTTATGCACTGCCCATGGGTGTATAAATGGTGCCATCGCTTTGGAAAAAATCTTGGCATTATCTAGTAAAATTGAACATGCAGCTTTACTTCTATGTATAAAATTTGCAGGGATTTTTGCATATATGTACCAAGAGACATTTATCAGAATGTTCATAGTAGCGTTGTTCATAAGAATAAAAAATGGAAACAACATAAATGTCCATTGATCAGAAAATGAATACACACTGACATATAATCATACACTGAAATAAATTTTTTCTTTATAATAAATAATTTAATTTTCTTTATAAAATTATAAAGAAATACAAGGAAGTTATTAATACAATATTCAAGATAGTGGTCCCTCTGGGAGAAGAAGGGAATAATATGGGTGAGGAACTTACAGAGGGTATTAGTAACCTCCTGTTTCATAAGCTGTATGTATGTATGTGTACGCTTTATTATTATTCTTTAAACTGTCCGTATATGTTTTATTTCCTCATTTATATGTGTGAGATAGAAAAAAATAACATATGTAGTAATATTTATATAATAATACAGGTATAATGTATGTTGTATATAATACATATATATTATACATAATAGTTTTATTGGGATATAAATTACATAACATAAAATTCACTCTTTTAAAGTGTACAATTTCTTAATTTTTACTATATTCACAGAGTTGTGCATTCATCCCCAGTACCTAATTTTAGAACATATCATTACCTCCCCCAAAAAGCCTTATAGAAGACATTCCCCATGTCCCCACTCCCTGCCCCTGGTAATCACTAATCTGCTTTAAGTCTCTGGATTTGTCTATTCTGGACATTTTATATAAATGGAATCATATAATATATGATTTTTTGTGTCTGGCTTCTTTCACTTAGCATAATATTTTCAAAGTCCATCCAAGTTGTAACATTTATCAATACTCCAGTCCTTTTTATTGCTGAATAATAATACCACATTTTGTTTATACACTCATCAGTTGATGGACATTTGAGTTATTTTCACTTTTTGGCTATTGTAAGTAATGCTGGTATGAACATTTATGTACAAGTTTTCTTTCATTTCTCTTAGGTATATACCTAGAAGTGGAATTGCTGGGTCATATGTTAACTCTATGTTAGTTCGGGGAACTGCCAAACTATTTTTGAAAGCAGTTGCACATTTTTACATCCCTACTAACAATTCATGAAAGTTCTGATTTCCTCATATCCTTACCAATAGTTGTTATTGTTATTGAGGTGGTATCTCGTGTTGTTTTTTAATTTATTCTTTCTTTTTGTGGTTTTGATTTGCACTTCCCTAATGAGTAATCACGCTGAACATCTTTCGTGTGTTTATCAGCCATTTGTGTATCTTCTTTGGAAAAATGTCTCCTCAGATCCCTTGCCTATTTTTTAATTGGGTTCTTTGCCTTTATATTGTTGGTTGTTAAGAGTTCTTTATGAATTTTGGATACACGTCTTTTAACAGATATATGATTTGCAAATATTTTCGCCATTCTGTTGGTTGTCTTTTCACTTTCCTGATAGTGGCCTTTGAAGCACAAAAGTTTTTAATTAATTAGTTTATTTTTTGATACTTGTGCTTTTGGTTCCATGTCTAACTTCATAGTGTCGTGTCTAATACTTCATGGCCCAAGGTCACAAAGGTTTATTCCCATATTTTCTTCTAAGAATTTTATACTTCTAGCTCTTACATTTAGGTCTGTGATCCATTTTAAGTTTATTTTTACTATGGTTTGAGGTAAGGATCCAACTTCATTCTTTTGCATGTGTCTATCCAGTTGTCCCAGCACCATTTGTTGAAGAAGTTATCCTTTCCCTACTGAATTTTCTTGGCACACTTGTCAAAAATCAATTAACCATACATGTATGGGTTTATTTCTGGACTCTCAATTATATTCCACTGATCTACATGCCTATCCTATGCCAATACCATGGATTATTATAGCTTTGTAGTAAGTTGAAATCAGGATGTGAAAAATAACTTTGTTATTTTTCAAGATTATTTTAGCTATTCTGGATCCCTTGTATTTCTATCTGAACTTTAAATAATGCTAAAGCTAATAGGTAGAAATTTTATAATGTCATAATTTAAAAGTTTAATGTCATACAACGTTGTCATAATATACAATGTAAAATTATTTCCTCACAAAATAATTATTAGTTAATAGGTTTTAAAAAGACTTGTCAATTAACTTTATGGTAGACAAAACTATCAGACACCCTCTTAACCAACAACTGAAGTTAACATTAATGGTAATGAGACTGGTAGAGATACCAACATTATGTGCCTCCTGATATAATGCACTGAGAAGAGTATAGCTTCAGTTCTGTGGGATTCCTGCCCCAAATGCATAACCTGAACCCATTATGAAGAAACATCAGACAAACTCTAACTGAGGGGCATTCTACAAAGGAATTGGCCTTTACTCTGTGCTCTTAAAATGTCAAAGTCATGAAAGACAAGGAGAAACTAAAAAAATTATTCTAGAGTGAAGCAGACTAAAGAGACATGGCAATCGAATGTCACATGGTCCTGAATTGTTGAAATTTGAATGGTCTATGGGTTAGATGGTAAAATGATATTAATGTTAATTTCCTGATTTTGATGGATATACTGTGCCTATGTACATATGTTCTTCTTTTTAGGAAATATACAGTGAATTCTTTAGAAGTAATGGGACATCGTGTCTATAATTTCCTTTTAAGTGGTTCCAAAAAGTAATATGTAGAAAATATATGTCATATTATATATTATGTAACAGATATATGTAGAAAGAGAGAGAAAGAATAGGATAAGGCAAATGACGTAAAAGGTAACAATTGTGGAATCTAAGTGAAGGGGATATAGGAGTTCTGTGTATTATTCTTGCAAATTTTCTGTAATTTTGAAATTATTTCAAAATAAAAACTTATTAAAAGAATTGTAAGAAAAAATGAAGAAAGACTTTAAAAATTGTGAAAAAAATTGTGAATCACTATATATTGTACACCTATAACTTATATAATATTGTATATCAACTATATTTCAAGTTAAAAAAAAAGAAAGGAAAGAGACATTATTTATTGCTTTTCTTTTAGGAACAAAATAATTAGAAGATGTTATAACATATGAGGATGAATAAACCCTAGTGGCAATTATGGCTAACCTGTCTAGCTGAGCCAAAGCTAGTTGATTCATGTGAGATAGATGGGGAAAAGAAGTCTCCAGAAGGGAAGCCAAGCGCCTGGCCCAAGGCCTGGGAGTTTTACTTGATATCCAAAAGGTTAAATCATTCGTATACAGGGATTGTATTGCGGGAGGGGAGAGATTGGTTACTGGGAAAAAGGAGGAGGGGGATGACTTACCTGAATCAGGAATTGCTGGGGTCCTGCTGGTCTTCTTGAGACCAAATAGATTGCATAGATAGAGATCCAAACTCCTTTAGATAATATTCTCTACTTGGGAAGACTGTCATTAACTGAACAAACAGTCTTTCAGTATCATTTAATCAGACAAGACTATTCATAGAAAGTCATTGTGTGGGAAGTCTTAACCTAATAGGAAGATATCTGAGACACAGCTGACTTAATCTGGGTCAGGAGGGTTAACGATTCGCTGGAGGAAGGAATAGAATCAGAGACTAGCCAGATCCCTGACTTCCATGAATTCATCTCACCTCAAGATTTCTCCTTCATATGCATAATTTTCATCTGCAATGATTACACATGCTATTACCCACTGTGTTTTCATCTTCTCTCATTCCTATCCTAACATAAAGAGGTCCTTCAAAATTAGGCAGAAGGGTGCCTTCTTGCCTAGAGAGACCAACTCAAGACACAGACTGAGAGGAAAAAAGTCTGCAAAACATATATATAACAAAGAACTTATATTCAGAATTTACAAAGAACTCTTACAACTCAAAAATAAAAATATTTTTAAAAATCCAACAAAAAATGAGCGAAAGATTTGAACACACTTTATTTAAGAAGAAATGCAGATAGCATATAGCACACAAGAAATGTTCAACATCATTTGTCATTAAGGAAATGTAAATTAATAATGCAAATTAATACACTTAAAACCACTATATACCCACTAGGATGGCTAAAATTAAAAAGACCAAGTGTTGATGAGATGTAGAGGAACTAGAACTCTTATACCCTGCTGGTGGGAATATAATATGGTATAATCCCTTTGGAAAACAGTTTGGCAATTTTTTTAAAAGTTAAACATGTACCTACCTTATGACCCAACTATTTCACTCCTGTGTATATACCCAGAGAAATGAAAACATATGTTACACAAAGATTTATACACAGATATTTATAGTAGCTCTGTTTGTAATAACAAAAACTGGAAATAATCCAAATGTCCATCAACAGTAAATGGATAAATAAATTATGGTTTATCCAGAATACTACCAGCAATCAAAAGGAACTATTGATAAATGAAACGCCACGTATGAATCTCAAAATAATACTCCTGAGTGAAAGAAGTCAGACCAAAAAAAAAAAAAAAGGGACTCTCCTGGAGGTCCAGCAGTTAAGACCCCACACTTCCAATGCAGGGAACGCGGGTTCAATCCCTGGTTGGGGGCATCCCCCACTCCAAAAGAAAAAAAACCCACTGGGTATATAATGGACGACTCGAACTATATAAAATTCTAGAAAATGGAAACTAATTTGAAGTGACATAAAACATATGTATCAGTGGTTGCCTGGGAACAAAGGTGCGGGTTGGGGCTAGGATGGGGTGGAGAGGAGTGAATTGCTAAGGGGCACAAGGAAACTTGGCAGTGATGGATATGTTCACTATCTTTTTTTTCTTCTTTTTTTTTCTTTTATATGTTCATTATCTTAATTGTGGTGATGGTTTCACAGATACATACCTACGTCAAAATTAATCAGATTTTATACTTTAAGTATGTTCAGGGTAATACATGTCAATTATACTTCAATAAAGTTATTTTTTTTTAAACTTACATTTCATCATTTCCAAAGGATAGATTGGAGAGGTGGTAGTGGTACCTTAGGTGGTTCTGAGACTAAGGTTCTGAGCTCTCTTTCTTCCAGTGAAGGAGCTGTATTTTGAGCTCTGGGTTTTAGAATGGCTGCTACAAGATCAGAGCTGACTCTAGTCTAGTGAACACTCACACACTCAAAGATGTACTGTAGTTTCCTCTGCTTAGATCAAGCAGAGGCTGTATTCCAAGGAGGCAGCTTTGGGGACAATTTCTCCACACCACGGAAACAAAAGCGATGACTCTTGGTACTCAAGAAAGGTTTCTATCCTTTTCCTTACTGGGGATTTGAAGACAGTTGTGGGCACAATCCTTATTTAGGTCCAAATTATCTAATGAGAAGGAAAAATAAAAGAGTGGATTAAAAATAAAAACTAAGTAGACTAAAAGCCCTATTTGATACTTTTATAAAGAGAATATACTTTCCAGACAGGAGGTTGAGTCATATGCTGGAATGATTTTCCACATCCAGGAGTGACATGGAATGATAAAGAGGTCCATTGGTACACATTTCTTATACTTCCTGAATTTCCTCTTAAACACATGACTCAAAATAGATTCAAGGGCTTCCCTGGTGGCACAGTGGCTGAGAGTCCGCCTGCTGATGCAGGGGACACGGGTTCGTGCCCTGGTCCGGGAAGGTCCCACATGCCGCGGAGCAGCTGGGCCCATGAGCCATGGCCGCTGAGCCTGCGCGTCCGGAGCCTGTGCTCCGCAACGGGAGAGGCCACAACAGTGAGAGGCCCGCATACTGCAAAAAAAAAAAAAAAAAAAAAGATTCAAGCCCTCTGGGCAAGATGTGGTGAGAGATATGATGGGTTAAAAAATTACATGTAAAAATAATCTCCATTTACCCTCTCCTGGGACTTTAGGTAAGAATGTGAAGACTCAACTACCCTTGAACAGGATGACCCGGGAAGAATTGGAGGACAGTTTGTTTCGTCTTCGTGAAGAGCACATGTTGGTGAAGGAGCTTTTTTGGAAGCAACAGGATGAGATCAAAAGGTACCCAGAGTTCTCCTTAAGTCTTTAGAAGCTGTATCTACACCAGGCCTACACCACAATAAACCAAAAAGAATACATTTTCCTGAGATGTCTACACCAGAAAACAATTCAAATGACAAGGATGGTTAACTCCAAAAATAATTTTTGAAGCAATATTGCTTTATTCTGTTTTCTTGCCAAACACATCAATAGACTGTGGCCATAGTTCATAAAGCATCATCAGAGTTATTCCAACCTAAAGAGCAAGAGACTGCGCAGGCTTCTGCCCTGGTCACAAAAGAGAGAACGGGGACGGGGGGAATGGCCAAAATCTCAGGGGACCAAAGGCTGCAGGGACAAGTAAGGGAAGGGGTTTTTATTTACCAAAAATCATATTGATCATTTACTGTATGCAGGCATGTTATATGTGCTTTATATGTGTTAACTCATTTAATACTATTTAATACTATGAAAGAATCATCATTAAGAATGAAAGGGAGGGCTTCCCTGGTGGCTCAGTGGTTGAGAGTCCGCCTGCCGATGCAGGGGACACGGGTTCGTGCCCCGGTCCGGGAAGATCCCACATGCTGCGGAGCTGCTGGGCCCGTGAGCCGTGGCCGCTGAGCCTGCGCATCCGAAGCCTGTGCTTCGCAACGGGAAAGGCCACAACAGTGAGAGGCCTGCATACCGCAAAAAAAAAAAAAAAAAAAAGAATGAAAGGGAGTGCAAAGAGGTTAAGTAACTTGCCCAAGGTCATAGCCAGTGGGTGGCAGAGCTGAAAGCTCTTAACTCCAAAATATACCATACACAGTGACTTTAGGGTATTGGCTTTCAAAAGTGTACCTTTTGGGTGCAGACCTGGAAAAGAATCTGAGATGGGGTGTGGGTAGATAAATAGATGGGCAGAATGAGAGTTCCAAAAGTCTGGGGTTAATATCTAGAACACATTTTGAAGATATTTGTGTCAATGCCTCCCAGCCAAAGACCACCAGGAACACACCTATAGCTGGGCAAGTTGGGTTAATTACTGCTGTAGCTTGAAAAAGTGCACACCGTGGGCATCTCAGTAAGACTGTTAGAAAGAGCCTATTACTGGATTTTGGCTTCAGTTGGGTGATTTGGGGGAGGGTCCAAGGTAACAGAAGTTTGCTCTAGATTGGATACTGTCAGAAAGCAGGGGCAGTTCTATGTTTGGATATCTCAATGTCTTATCTACAGGGAGGTTAGACTAGAGTGAGGCTAAAGCTGTAATCGGGAAAGAAGCAGCCGTCACTCATATTAGCCAGGAGAGGAGCACATTTGGTATTCTGCAGGTGGCAGAGTGAACTTGTTTTTGTCTGGGCTGAGACAAAAGTATGCAGCGGCCTTGTTTGGTATCACTCTGTCATGGTCTCAGAGTGGCCTTCTGTGATGTTGTTGATCTGTGAGATTATGTCCAACAGCACAGTAACATGGCCTAGTTGTGAACGCCAGGCCACCAAACAACACTGAGGACTAGCTATGTCAGACCAATTCCCCGATGGAGCATTGCTTTGCTTTCTCATTGGTAATCCCCAGGACTGGTTCAGAGCTTCATTTAGAATCTACAGTATTGCAGGCTTCCACTGTATGCCAACACTCTTCAGAATTGGAGATTCTTTTCTTTGTTTGTTTGTTTTTTGCGGTACGCGGGCCTCTCACTGTTGTGGCCTCTCCCGTTGCGGAGCACAGGCTCTGGACGCGCAGGCCCAGCGGCCATGGCTCACGGGCCTAGCCGCTCCGCGGCATGTGGGATCTTCCCGGACCGGGGCACGAATCCGTGTCCCCTGCATCGGCAGGCGGACTCTCAACCACTGCGCCACCAGGGAAGCCCTGAATTGGAGATTATTTTATATTGTGGAGAACTCGAGAATCCAGTGAAGTCAGATGGTTGCATGGGCCAAAAAACTTTGTCTGTTGGTCAGTAACCAAAAAGTACTTGAGGTTATAGATATTAAGTGGCTAAATTGGATTCTAGCCCTGCAGACTTGGGGCAAGTTACCTAGCTGTTTAATGCCTTGATCTCTTTATCTGGATATAATGATATGTAATAATAATAGCTAACTCCTACAGTGCTTACAACGCACCACACTGTTCAAAGCCCTTTATATATATTAACTTATTTTATCCTCATAACAATCCAATGAGCAGGTACTATTTTTATCTTTATTTATAGATGAGGAAACTGAGCACAAAAGGGTAGTGACATGCCCCAGGCCACATAGTAAATGTCAGAACTGGCAGGCAGTGAGAACACAGGATCTGATGGTAATGGTTAAAAGTATGATTTTAGGTCAAGATAATAAATAGTAATTGACTATCCATTGTAGGTAAGGCTCGGTGTAAGCAGGGTGGGTATAGAGGAATAATCCTTAGAGTGGGCACATATACAGGAATGTGTGGACAGTTGGGACTGGAGAAGTAAATATTAAAATTTCTACATATATTTAATTATCTCCCTGTTAAAAATTAGTATTTTTTGTTTCTGTTTTATAATGACCATAATTTATTAGTACAAAAGAAACTATATAATTTAAAAATAAATATACACACGAATATACTGAAGACTGCCTCATTTTTTACTAAGAGAGTGTGTGAGCACTGCAACAGAATGAACAAAGACAGACACCAAGATGTCCCTGCTCTGAAAGAGTTACAGTGTATTGGGGGCAGAAAATTAATTTTTAAGTGTAAATAGTGGACTACAGCACATAAGTTTATATCAGAGATCAATTCAGATTATTAACCACCAGATAAACTGTAGAGATGGTAACTGTCATAGAAGGAGAGGGCATGAGCCACCAGCTCTCTTTTTGCCCACAGGATGAGGACAGCCTTGCTCCGGTCAGCCGCAGCAGGCCGGGACCGGAGGGCCGAGGTGACAGCGGCGGAGCAGCTCTCGGAGCCTACGAGGCGGCGGCGGAACGCTGGGTGGCGGCAGCGGCCCCCCAAGCACCTGCGCCCCCAGCTGCACGGGCTGCAACTGCAGTTCCAGCGCGTCGGCCCCCCTGCTCCCCGTTGCACCCAGCCTCGCGTCCACGCGGGACACAGACAGCTCCACACCGCCGGGGCGGCGGGGGCCGAGAAACCCAAGAGGGGTGAGGCTCAGGGCCAAGTCCCCGACAGGGCCAAAACACTGGGAAGGATTGATTTGCCAGCCACATTTTCCTCCCACTGCTTTATTCCGCCCACCACGCCCATTTTGTTCTTTTGTTCTCGTTCCTTTCTACCTCCCTAAAATCTTTTTTTCCTGAGTAGGATGTCCAGTTCAGAGTTCTCAGTTCACCATGCAGTACTGTTGAGAGGAGAATCAGACAATGGAAATGGGAACTTTGCTGGTCAAGTTTTGCAGGGCTCTAGAAAACAGAGATAACTTTGATGACATGCTTAGGTGTGAGCAGCAGTGATCTTAAGACAGGTCCCTCTGCTAGGACTCTGGGACTCTGGGCTAAGTGGCCTGTACCTCTAAAACTGGGGTTCTTCACCTTTTGGGGGAAATGGACTCCTTTGCAACCATGATCAAAAGCTAGGCGTTCTCCCAAGAAAAATGCACATACACATAGACAAAACTTTGCATACAATTCCATGGGTTCAGAGATTGTCAAAGCCTATTCCTGAAGTCCAGGCCTTGGAAATCAGGCTTGTTAAGTGAGGAGCTGCAGATTTTCATCTTCCTGTATCCCAAGTGGCTAAGCGTCTCTGGCTGCTGTGAAACCCAATACTGAATTAAATATAGTGCTGTGTGTAAATTTCCTTCACCTGGCCTACTCATCCCTTTTTTAGGTCCATGGGAATGGGGTGTCTTAACCCTGGGGACTCAATGTTAGGTTTTGTTCAGCACAGCCCTATATTTTCAAGCTCCCTCCTTGAGCCAACAAAATCTTTGTGAAAACAGCTAAAAGTAGAAAAACTAAATAAGTCTAAATTTCAATTCAGTTTAACTTCAGCATTATTGAATACCAGTTATATACTAGGCACTAGGGACAATGATGCATTAGAGTTAGATACACAGTCCCTGCTCTTCTTCCCCTTATACTGACCTACTTGAGAGTCTGTAGTCCTGCTGACTTATTAAATCAGTAGTTGCATATTTTTGCAAGAGTAAAAACTGAGAAGCTCCCCTCTGAGATCATTGGTCATATAAGGATTTCCTCCAGATCTCAAGGCTCCCTACTTCCAGCACTTGGTGTTCCATTTCTAGCACTTGGGGTTCTGGAAAAATCTGTTGCCAGAGTCTGCATCTTCTGTCTAAACTTTCAGAGTCAAGGGACAGGCTGAGCTACACAGCTCCTCCCACATTCAAGGAACATGTGACAAATGAAAAAGCCAGAGGTGAAGTATCCAGTGAACCCAGCGAACAGTGAGTTCTTTTACTTTATCCTGTGCTGTTACTCTTTCAACTGTAATTGGAAAAACCTCATTTAGGGAACAAGTGAATGTTGCCATTTTTGAGTCATTCCAGCATAATCAGAGAAGATGAAAGTCAGCCCAATTTGGAAGCTGTCAAATTCCAACTTCATTGCTTAAAAATGGAAAATAAGCATCTCTTTGTCTTCCAAGGAAAGGAAAATAAAGACTCTTTCCTTAATTGAAGGTATTCCCTCTCTTTCCCTTTATATTTTCCCCCTTAGGTCGTAATTCACTTATATTTCTGTTTGACACTGGAAAGCTATATTTGGTAAGTTTATCCTCCACATATGCCAAGATTACTAACTCCTCTAAGTTCTTTTTATATATGTGAGAGCCCAGTTCTAAACCCCTATAACAGCAGTTTCTAATTCTTCTTTTCGTGTTTAATATTCCTAATTCTAACAGTATAATCTCTTTTAACAAAGTCATAATTATGATTAAACTCACTGGCCTATGCATGCCTAACAGTGCCCACATTATGACCAGCGATACTATGCAAGTGGAAGAACCACCCAAGTCTTCTGAGAAAATGTGGTCCAAAGATGAGAATTTTGCACAGAGAAGCTCTTTGGAGTGCGCTCAGAAGGCCACAGAGCTTCGGTAAGGGTGTGGCATTCTATGCCTCAAGCCATAATGAACTGAAAAAGAGGTTCTTGTTTGTACCTTTCTTCCATCTCAGAGGAAAAGAGAATGCTTGGGATTAATTCAATCTGAGAAGTAGACCTGGAGGCCCAAGTGGTTAAGTAATGGATTAACATAAAAGGGATGCTTATATATAATAAAAGTCTGCTGCTTCACTTCACAGAAGGAAAACTATTTCATCCTCATCACCAGATGGGGGCTCTCAGCCCCCACTGTGCATCAGTCCCTGGAAAACTTTTTTTTTTTTTTTACGTGGCTGGTCTGTTTTAGTCCCTGGAAAACTTTTTTAAAAATAGACTTTATTTTTTAGAGCAGTTTTAGGTTCACAACAAAATTGAGCATAAAGTACAGAGATTTCTTGTATACCTCCCTGCCACTTCTCCCCACACTGCCTCCTTCACTGTCAACATCCCACAGCAGCTAGAATTGGGAATCTCTGAGACAGAGTCTAGCGAACCCAAATCCTCCCCCAATACCTTTGAAATGATAAAGAAAACATGATCTCTTAGGTTCAGAAATAACGATCTTCCTTTGTGTCCCTGTCCATATCCACAGGGGGAAAAATATTTAACTCTGTCCATTCACAGAGGATATTTTAGCACTGTCTTCTTTCTCCAGAGCTTCCATTAAGGAGAATATACAGCTGATTCGACTTAAGAAGCTCCTACATGAAAGGAGTACTTCTTTGGCAGTGACAAAAGCACAATTAACAGAAGTTCAAGCTGTGAGTTGCCATCATCAGCTGTGCCTTTTTGGGGGAAGAAAATCAATTAGTTAAGAGATTTGTATTATTTTCTCCACTTTACACATGGGAGACCACAATGGAGAGAAACTAAGTTGCTTGTCGAAAGTCACACAATTGTGATGAATTGGGAGATTGGGATTGACATGTATACACTGATGTGTATAAAATGGATGACTAATAAGAACCTGCTGTATAAAAAATAAATAAAATTAAATTAAAAAGAAAGTCACAAAATAGATAGGTGATGTTCAAATCCAGGCCTTATGACTCAGAATCCATTCTTTTTCCAGTACTTGCCAATATCCCTCTGCTGGGAAGAAGGCTCAAGCCCTGCCTGCTAAGGTGGAATTAAGTGAGGTTACCTTGTGTCAGGTTAAGTTCCAAGCCAAAAACCACAACCAGAGTTTAATTAAACTTGGGGAGCCAAGAGCAGTCACAGGGGAGGGGAAGGAAATCAGATTACTGAGCACTTTCTATGTGACGGACTCTGTCCTAGATACTTAGAATCATGATCTCATTTAAGCCTGACAAGAGCCATAAAGGTAAGTACGTTTAACGGATGAGGGAACTGAGCCTCAAAGAAGTTAAGTAACTTGCTCAAGTTATAAAAATAGCAAGAGGCAGAGCAGAATTTGAGTCCAGTTTTATCTGGCATCAAGGCTCACACTCTTCTCACTACCACACGATGGAAACTCATATCTGAACGGTAGAAATAGGGCATAGAGGTTCTAAATAATAGATTGGCACCATTCTTTTATTGAATAAACATTTACTGACTACCAAGAAGTGTGCAAAGCACTTGGATACAAAGATTAAAAAGATAATTAAGACAGCTCCTGCCTTCAAGGAACTTACAAGAGTGAGAGGACAAGATGTAAGCAAGTACAACTATCCACAAACAGGTTATGGGTACGACACAAAAGAGAAAATAGATCCACCAGAGGATGGGGCGCAGGATCTGTAAAGGATCCATAAGAGATTCTATTCGTGAGCCAAATACTGACAGTTTGGCAGGGGTTAATGAGCGTGCAAGAGAGGGAAGGGCTTTCCGGGGAAGAGTGGCGTAGGCCACGGCACAGAGGTGAGAAACATCAGGGATCAGGTCAAGGAGGTCTTATCAGGAATTTAGACTTTATCCTACAGATAGTGAGAGCTGCAGAAAGGTTTTAAGCAAGTTGGTAACATGATCAATTTTTTTTTCCCCAAAGAGATCACTTTGCCTTTTTTTAATGTCCAAAATATTTTGAAATACATGTTAATAAAAAGAATAATACTTTCAAGAAACTATTATAGAGCACTAATAATGATTAATTCTGGGTAGTAGTAGAATTATAGATGACTGCTATTATAGTACTTATACTTTTCTGAAATTTTCAACTTCTCAAAAATGACAAAACTACCAGGAAAGATCATCTGGCAGCAGAGTGAATGATAGGTTGGCTGGTACAAGACTGGAGGTAACAGATGAGTAACAGATGTTACTTAACAGATGAGTGATCCAAGGGAGGCAGGATGAGGGTCCCAACCAAGGCAGTGAGAGAGGCTCACAGAGAAAGGACTGTGTTGGGAGAGGTCCAGGAAGTGGAAGAACGGACTTCATCACCAAAGTAGAGTGGGTGAGGGAAAAGCAGAAATGAGAGATGACTTCTGGGTCTCCAGCTTGGGTGATTAAATGATGGTGCCATTCATTGAGATTAGCTACAGCTGGTGCTGCCCTTGGTATGTCTGTTTTGATTGGGACTCAGGGCATCTGTACAAGGCCAAACTCCAAACCTATGTTTTGTAGAGAACTGTGCATATGCTCGTATTCTTTTGATTCGGTTAATTTTGGTAGCACTGAAAGGATGGGAAATCTGGAAAGGAAGTTATTTTAAAGTTGTATGGGTAAATAGCTATATTTGTGGAATTAGATTTTTTTAAAAATCCATGTATTCTTCCATTGCATTAAAGGAAGACAGGGAGAAAGCCATTCTAAATTGAATGTCTTTGCCCATATTAGTGGTAGTGGCAAAGATGACCTAAAATGGTGAATAATTTTCTAAAACGTAGGTTTTACAATTTGGTTTTTTTAAGCAATTTATCTTTCTAGTCATGCTTACTTACACATATACTAAGATAAGTTTGCATCCTCTTAATCCCTTAGCAGTAAAATGTGGTCAGTAGTGCAGACTCTGGAGTCACACAGGCTGAGGTAAAGTTCTGCCTCAGCCCCTTGAAAGCTGTGCGATTCTGGGCAAGTTAGCTCTATGAGCTTTGGGTTTCTTATTTTTAAAGTTTAGATAACAATACCTCTCGGATTTGTTGTAAGGATTAAATGAGATAATATATGTGAAACAATTATGATGATCATAATGTAAGAGATAATGAAACACACAGTAACATATAACATAGTAATTACTCAACCAATAATAGTAGCTGTTGTTGTGAGTTTGGCTATTGTTGTTTTTTCTATTTCTAAAACTGGGAAGAGACCTTTCTGAAGCATGATGAGTAAGAGATGGCACCTAGTTTGAAAATAAAAATACTTCTTAGAAAATCCACCAAGTGCAATGCAAATGTGAATAAATGACCCTTCATCCTTTTTAAAGAAATGGTGTCATCTATTACATTCACAGACTGCCTGGCAAGCTAGGGCAGGGGAAAAGGAGCAGCAATTAGTAAACAGGCACACAAATTGACTTGATTTATGGGAATTTTTTATAACATCTTTTAAAATAAATATTTAAACATTTGTATTATAAACATCAAGTTGATATATCAATAGAATAATACTTTTTTCTTTCTTTCAGGCATATGAAACTCTGCTCCAGAAGGTACTTAATAAAGATTCCTTAACTCTCTGTTTCTTAGTAATCAGAGGAATGAAACCCAAATGAATCTTCATCTTCAAGTAACATAACACCAGAATTTAGCTAACTATATCAAAGTTATTATGTTATATAATTTTTATTGAGACAAATGGTACTATCACTATTATCAGAAGATACTGCATTGTTTTCACAAAAATTGAAATATGAGATCTGAGTTGAGAAATATTTGGAATAGTATTTTTCAGCCTATTGCTACAGAGAATTATAGCATTTGTTCAAAAATTCCTAAGAGTAGTCCTCTAGCATGTGTGAGGTGGTGAGATATAGCAAAGTTGTTGCAAACCTTCTCTGGTGTTACTAAATATTTGCACCTCTGTGAGTGGGGTACAGGTGAAGCTAGGTAAGTGTCCGTGATTAAGAGTCACTAAGGCAGAGTTCCCAACATGACCAGCCACAACTGTTCCTCACCAGAAGGAACATAGTCATGCTGGGAACTCTGCCAGAAAAATGCACTTAACTTCTAGAGTTAACACATCACTTTGCTAGGGGCAAAAGGAGAAATATTTCATCATAAAAAGCATTCACATAGCTTAGAAGGTAAAGGCAGCTGAGAAAGGTGGCACTTAATTTAGAATCAGGGTTGAATTTGAACCTTGGGAAAATTAAGGCTCCAGTGACAAATTACAGTTTCCCAGAGTGGAAAATCCTCACTCACAGGGAAACGGTACTTCCTGAGAAATGCTAGGGTGGAAAACAAGGTCAATTTACAGTGCAAAGGCAACATACTATAAATCAAAGCCCTTCTTTGAGATTTCCACTAGGGAATGCTCCAGTTGTTTGTATCTTGAAACACCTCCTGCTGAGTGATATGAACATTCGCAGAGCAACTTTCCTTTTGCCCCAGAATCAGGGAATCCTGGGTACAGCCCATGATGCCCTCCTCAGCCAAGTGAATGAGCTCAGGGCAGAGCTGAAGGAGGAGAGCAAGAAGGCTGTGAGCTTGAAGAGCCAACTGGAAGATGTGTCCATCCTGCAGATAACACTGAAAGAGGTAAATAACAATAATAATTGAAAGATACCATCAGTTGTATGTGACATTCCAATTTCAGAGATGTTAAAAAGTGTATCTTAGCAAAAATATGGGTATTTTATTTTTTCAAATAAGAAAAATGAGATTCCAAGTGGTTAAATAACTTGCTCAAGATTATACCATTAGGGGAAAAACTGGGATTTATATTTATGTCTGTTCTCCAAAGTCTTTTCTCTATTATAATGTTCTGCTGTTTCCCTAACAGTAGAAACCCAGACACCATGAAAATTTAATTCAGAGAATCCTCATTAATTCCAATTAAAATTTCTATCACACCTTCAATTGGTTCAAGTCTTTATAGTTGAATGGATCCTCATAGACATAGGAGATGAACATAGAAAATCTCCCACCCAAGTCCCACCCTGCAACAGAAAAGGGAGACCCTGTGCAAGGTAATAGATTTTAAAATCTTATCTCACGCACTCTACTATCATTCTTAGTTTCAGGAGAGAGTTGAAGATTTGGAAAAAGAACGAAAATTGCTGAATGACAATTATGACAAACTCTTAGAAAAGTGAGTACCAAGTTTGGATCCCAGAACATTTTTTTGTTATAAAAGACAATTACTGGGGCTTCCGTGGTGGCGCAGTGGTTGAGAGTCCGCCTGCTGATGCAGGGGACGCGGGTTCGTGCCCCGGTCTGGGAGGGTACCACGTGCCACGGAGCGGCTGGGCCCGTGAGCCATGGCAGCTGAGCCTGCGCGTCCGGAGCCTGTGCCCCACAATGGGAGAGGCCACAACAGTGAGAGGCCCGCGTACCGCAAAAAAAAAAAAAAAAAAAAAAAAAAAGACAATTACTGAAAAGTGCCTTCCGAATTTTAAAAATAATACCTAGTCTCGATAAGGATACCGGGAAACTGGTACTCAGTACTGTTAGTGAGAATATAAATTGGCAGACTATTTTTGGAACGGAATTTGACACTATCAAAAAAATGTTAAACGTGCATATCTTTTATGCCAGATAACCCTTTTTTTTTTTTTTTTTTTTTTTTTTTTGCGGTACTCGGGCCTCCCACTGCCGTGGCCTCTCCCGCCGCGGAGCACAGGCTCTGGACGCGCAGGCTCAGCAGCCATGGCTCACGGGCCCAGCCGCTCCGCGGCACGTGGGATCTTCCCGGACCGGGGCACGAATCCGTGTCCCCTGCATTGGCAGGCGGACTCTCAACCACAGCGCCACAAGGGAAGCCCCCGATAACCCATTTTTTGGAATCAAAACTAAAGAAATCCTCTTGTGTATGTGCAAAGAGATCTGTGTAGTAAGAATGTTAATTAATACATTGTTAATTTAATTAGTAATAGTAAAAAAAAAAAAGGAAACCATCCAGATTTCTTATGATAGGGGTCGACTAAATAAATCGTGTTGCACCGCCACGTTGAAACGGTATAAAGCTGTAAAAAATGAGATAGATCTATATGCCTAAGATACACTATTAAAAGAAAAATCAAATTGCCAAAGAATGTGTTCATTGTGACCTAATTTATGTCATGTGTGTGTGCATCCACAAACTTTTAATGAGATGAAAGGACTGAAATAGGGCAAAGAGGCACTTTTATTCTATATACTTCTATATCATATTAATTTTTCACAAGCATATATTTACGTAGTGGTTTTGAAATTAAAAATACCTGTAAGTTTAAAAAAATTAAATGTGCCTTCTTATAAGTTAAAGGCAGCAGGGGGTAGATTGGGGAGGTTGCATGGGAGCATCCTGGGAACAACTGATGCTCTTCAACAAAGTGAAATAAGGTAGTGTGGGGATTACCCACTTTGAAGACTCCCTGTGGTAGACATTACTATTGGCCTCTTCCCTTTATTATTCATAACATTATCTTCTTGGATCATCATGTAATGTAGGGGCAGAAAGTGCCAAGAAATCTTAGTACTAGCTTAACAAGTTGTTTTTAGACCACATTTATTAAAGTGATAACTAGGAAAAAGACATAAGCAGAAATAATTGCTTATCAATGTCACTTCACTTGTGTAAATAATCAAGAACTGGCCATGTGTCTTTTACACTCAAGATGGGTCTGCCCTGACAGCTAGATATAGTGGTGTGCAGGCTGCAGTTATTGAAAAGTTTAGTTCCTGCCCTTCAGTATAATAATTTACAATCTAGTTCAAAGGCAAGTATTCTCTAAACTAGCCACTGGTGAAAGTAGACAGAGGAACGGAGTAAGGAAAAGAAGAATATTCTGTTACTTATTTCTAATCTAGCAGGCCTGAGAATGTCTTGGTACACAATTCCCTAACTAAAGAAAACCATCATGCTGGAGACGTTCCTTGGGAAATAGATATGACTTGCGTTGTTTGCCCAGGGGGTTATTGGAGACTTAAACCGAAGTGATACTAAGCAACTCCTCAATAGGACCCAAAAGTTCCAAGGCAGTTGGTAAATGACAGTTACAGAGAAAGCAGGGGCAGAAAAAACATGTAGGGAAATGAATGATGAACTAGGCCCAGGAGATGCTGAAACTGTGTAATAAAGACGTCATATCACCCACCTTTGAGTGTCCATCTGACAACTCTCCCCTCCCTCCTTACTTGCTTCCCATTTTCAGCATGCTGGATAGCAGTAATCAGCCTCACTGGAGCAATGAGCAAGGAGAACAGCTACAGCAGAAAGTCTCTCAGCTGCAGGATCACCTGGATGCTGAGGTGGAGGAGAAGAGAAAAGTCTTACTTCAGCTGTCAAGAGAGAAAGGTAGGTCAAGCCCTGAAGAGTTCTCTCAGATGAGGCATCCTCTACATCTGGTTTGGGAGAAGGGAACTTGGGCCAGCATTTTTCCAGTCCCATCACTTGATCCTATTTTTGTGTGGGTCCTGTATAACTAGAATAAGAACACTGGCAGTCAGGTCAGATTCACAATCAAGAAAGCATGACACCTACCTCACACATACTTATCCCTACATATTGACTTTCCATGTGAGAGAATGCCAATTCTTAAGTTATAATGTTTTTAAACAGTCAATTTATTGAAAGTAAATTTATTTTACTTAAATTTTACTTAAAATTTATTTGACTTAAAGTCAATTTATTGAAAATGAATTTTTCTGCCTTTTATTCTCATCAGTCATTTTAGGGTGGTTGGGAATTGTTTTGTTTTAGCATCTGATGCCTGAAATTGAGAAGCAAATTATTGCTCTTGGTTACCACTACTATTTCCCCATCTTTTTTTAAAATTTATTTATTTTATTTATTTATTTTTGGCTGCATTGGGTCTTCGTTGATGCGCACAGGCTTTCGCTAGTTGTGGCGAGTGGGAGCTACTCTTGGTTGCGGTGCACAGGCTTCTCATTGCAGTGGCTTCTCTTATTGTGGAGCACCGGCTCTGGGTGCTCGGGCTTCAGTAGTTGTGGCTGGCAGGCTCTAGAGCACAGGCTCAGTAGCTGTGGCTCATGGGCTTAGTTGCTCCATGGCATGTGGGATCTTCCTGGACCAGGGCTCAAACCCATGTCCCCTGCATTGGAAGGTGGATTCTTTTTTTTTTTTTTTTTTTTTTTTTGCGGTACGCGGGCCTCTCACTGTTGTGGCCTCTCCCGTTGCGGAGCACAGGCTCCGGATGCGCAAGCTCAGCGGCCATGGCTCACGGGCCTAGCTGCTCCGCGGCATGTGGGATCTTCCCGGACCGGGGCACGAACCCGTGTTCCCTGCATCGGCAGGCGGACTCTCAACCACTGCGCCACCAGGGAAGCCCGGAAGGTGGATTCTTAACCACTGCGCCACCAGGGAAGCCCTTTCCCCCTGTCTTAATTCTTGGATCACAGTAGTTATTCTGAAGATTTTTAAATACTGTCAAAGAGACCTTTGTCTCCCTTCTTTTTGCTAGGCTGGACCTTGATATTTAGTCTTATCAAACTTACATTTCATCATATTCTAGTATGTTCACATAAAAAAAGTGGAGGAAAAGAAATATGACATCAAGAAAAATAGAGTCAGGAACCATAAAAGGATAAAGCTTAGGAGCACATGCTAAGGATCTTGTAGTATGTATGAAGTACAAGTGAAGTCTTGTGGGTAATCTAATCTAACCTCCTCTGTAATGCATGATACTGAAATGATCACACTAAATGCTGATCACCTTCCTTCCCCGAAACACACATGGAAATGTCCAAATGCCCAACCTCCCTTCCTCCAACTCAGGGTCAGAGTCAAGGTGGGTGTCACAGAGCCAACAGCATAGAAGTCAGATGGAGTTGGGGAATGGTTGGGGAGATACTGAATTAAATGGTGCTGTCAAAAAGTTTGGACTATCCCAGTTGGTCAAGTGGCTCTGATTTTGTTGTGGTGGTGGTAGTTCTCCCTTCCATACTACAGTTCTGCAGGTGTTTTTTTTGTTTGTTTTTTGGAGTCCAAATGTCAACTCAGGGTCAATAAGCTAGAACCCCTTTGTAGAAATAAGAGAGAATTGCTTCTCTAAGGGCAAGTGTATAAAATGAATTAAACATTAGTGGGAAAATTTAATTCACACTTGGGCCAACTTTAATATGGTTGTTGGTAGCTGCAGAGTTTCAGCTTTCTGTATTATTTTTTCCCCAGCTCAAAACAAGGATCTGAAGCTTGAAGTCACCAACCTGCTTCAGAAGCATAAACAGGAAGTGGAGGACCTCCGAAATAAAGACACAATTTCCCAATCTCCTGACTGGCAATCTGAACCAGCCACTTACCCAGCTCTATTCCAAGAGACCACTCAGATAGAGGTAAGAGCATCTTTAATCAAACAGGTCCCCTCTACAAGAGGGATTGCTGGCAAATATCCCTTGAAAAGATGAAGGGACTAGAAAACTAACTGAATAATATTTTGTCCTGATTGAGGACAATATTTGGAAGTGTATGAGAAGGCTGAGAGTAGAGATAGCTTCATGAGCTCCACAGACTTTTTCCACACTGTACAGCTCATAAAATTTAGAATTTTTTTCAGATGAGGACTTGCAATGATCTGCTGAAGAGCAAACAGCCATGGGAGATTGTATAACTTACTCACTGCTGCTGTTGAACATGAGGAACTAGGGGAGAGAGCACTTGTAAAGTAACACAGGTCCTCTTCTACATATTGGAGTAGATTCTGCTGCTGGTATTTTACTATTATCAACGGCTGCTGTAGAGAATAGTTATTACTATACCTATCATATTTATACTCCCTTTTACCAATGCTTTTTCCTCTGTAGCCCTGTGAACCAAAAAACCAAGAAGAAAAGAAACTGTCCCAGATGTTAAGTGAGTTGCAAGTATTGCATGCAGAAACCATATTGGAACTAGAAAAGACCAGAGACATGCTTATTCTGCAGCGCAAGATCAACGTGTGTTATCAGGTGCAGGAAAAGATGGTACAGGAAGGGGATAAATAAATGGGCACATGGGAACTACTTACAAGATGGGGAATGAAGCAAGACCCGAGTTTCCAGGGCTGATGCAAGGTGATATGCTGACGTATGCAAACACAGGATGTGCTGTCCTTTGAAAAACTTGAGGACTCACACATGCCCATGGCACCTTGGCAATAAAAGCCAGAAGGGGCCAGCTAATGAAAATGGCAAGTGGGAAGCTTCTGGGTTCAAATTTTGCCAGTCCCAGGAAAAATACTACCCTATGGCACTAATAGCACAACTGGTCCTGGAGGGGTCTGTGAGGAACCTAAGCCTTTTTCTAGTGGATGAATCTGCCCTGCTAAGGAGATAGTGGAGTCTCTTTTACCCAGCAAGTACCACCTTTTTATCTGGGCTCTTTGGTTCTGGGCCACTGAGATAGAAAAGTTCAGACATTATTTCGTTTCAGGAGGAACTGGAGGCAATGATGACAAAAGCCGATAATGAAAATAAAGTTCACAAAGAAAAACTGGAGAGGTTGAGTCAACTCCTAGACCTCAAGAACAAGCGTATCAATCAGCTGGAAGGTATTTTAAGAAGCCATGGCCTTCCAGTATCCGGCAAGTCTTAGTACCTTGTTCACTTCCTCTTAGGATCTGTCACAGAGCTAAATGCCCGTGCTCCCCTCTGCACCTGTCAAGAGGGTGCCCTTTATGTCTCGGTATAGGACTTATCCCTCCCATTCTTGATTATCCTATCATCTTTGTTGTTTTAATACATGGTTAGCGGTTTCTTCTCCTGCATCATGTCAGTGTCTTTTCTCTGGAGAGTTTCAACAGGGCCCAGCAATTGCTGAATCTATTTTGAAAATAAGAGTGTATCACTGTTGGCCCTCAGGGTGGGTAACACGCTCCCTCTCTCAAGATTGTTTCCTCAAGCCAGGCCTATATTTCAGTTTTGGGGAGATAATAGAGCTACATCACTCATCTCTTGTCATCCTTTCTGTGATTTCTCTCTAAAAGTCTCTGAATTCTTCGTTGCAGTCTGAGGATGTCTACATAACAGGGCAGGTGGCTGGACACTTATGCAAATTTTATAATGTGATACTTCCTGTACTTAATTCAGTCACTGTCGACCAGGATCTGGTCTCAGCCTTACATATTGAGAAAATTGGCTTTGTTATTATACCCAGTGGTGAGAGACCTGACCCGTACTAACCACATTCACCAAAGACTGATATTTACACCCGAATGTTCATTTGTTATTTTATGATAGGGGCTCTTTCATTGCTGCCTTGAGAATATGCTCATGGCAGCTCATTCTTGGGGAAGCAGAATCAATAAGAAGGATACTTAGTGAGCCTGGAACTAGAGTAAAGGGAGGTGGGTCATTCAGAAGCATGATTTATGCATGCCAGGGTGCGTCAGTTAAAAGGTCCCTGCAATATAACAAAGGAAATCCTTTGGATTGAAATTCTCATGTCTTTCAGATTCAGGGTGTTTCTCCCAGGACAGTGCAGGTTAAATACAATTACCTACCTCTGAAGATTTATTTGCTTTAACTTGTAGTTCTTTCATTACTGGTAAGGCTGAAGAGTTTTTCATATGTTTACCAGTTATTTAAATTATTTCTTTTGAGACTTGCCTGTTCCTGCCCTTTACTATTTCTTAATAGTATATTGTTAATTTGTAGAAGTTCTTTATATGCTAAGATTATTAACCTTGTGACACATAATGCAAAATTTTGAATATGTTTTATTTATGTTAATCTTATCAATTAAGAAACTGTTCACCAGTCTCTGTATTCCACTTATTTTGGGCAGGAAGACATTCTGATGTACCCAAAGTATTTTCTTCTACTACCTTAACTCTTAGAATAGGACCTTCACCATCAACACACTGTGACAACTCAAATACTCCCCGATTTGAAGCGGACTATATATCAAAGTTTCTGGTTGGTTGGACATGGGAGGTAATGCACAGATTTGGTGGACTGTCTTACATATCTTTATTTTGTATCTCATCGCCAATATTTTCAACCTCTTTTCAGTAAGTGCCCTCCCCCACTTTTACTCCATTACTCTTTGACTTAAAGTGGATTTTTTTTTTTTTTGCCTTCTTACAATGAAACCAGATTCTTAACAGAATGAAGATCCTTGTGATTGATCTGACTGGAAAAGAGGAATCATCTTAATGGGGCCCAGTGTAATGTCATAGACACCATGACTGTAACTTGCTATTTTCTCCAAGGCCAATATCCCAAACTTTTGGAAATACTTGCATTTTGTGTTTCTAGTGTTTCTGCAATGGAATTAACAATTAATTCACAAGATCCTGCTGTAATCCAAAACGATGTCATCTCTAGATGAAACTGTGCCTCCAGTGTTTTCCTGAGCTTAGCATTTACTTTCCAATCACTCATGTTGTGCCTCATCTCTAAAGTAGGCATTGGATTATTTGGCCATCAGAATTCAAAGCACCTGATTGTCATTCTATTGCTTTTCTTTTTGAATCACATCGTTTCTTGAAATAGTCACAACTTGGACTTCACCATGGTTTTTATTCTCTTTCTGTCCACCTTCCTTTACCCTAAGGAAGAATTCCCTACCCTTTAATGGATAGGCAGTTTTCTTTCCCCTCTAGAACAACTCAAAGATGTGGCTTATGGCACCCGACAGTTGTCATTATGTCTGAAACCACTGCCAGACCATGGAGATGAGGATAAAGTGGACATTTCTCCACGGCATCAGAGTGAGAATCTTTTCGAACTGCACATCCACCAGGCCTTCCTGACACCTGCTGCCCTGGCTCAGGCTGGAGACACTCAACCTACCACTTTCTGCACCTATTCTTTCTATGACTTTGAAACCCACTGCACCCCACTAGCTGTGGGGCTGGAGCCCCTCTATGACTTCACTTCTCAGTATGTGGTGGAGACAGATTCCCTCTTCTTGCACTACCTTCAAGGGACGTCAGCCCAGCTTCATCTACACCAGGCTATAGCCAGTGAGCACCGCACCCTTGCAGCTGGCTGGATTTGCTTTGACAGGGTTCTAGAAACCGTGGAGAGAGTCCATGGCTCTGCCACACTTACTGGTAAGTGCTGTCAGCCTCCCACATTTCCTGGGACTAATGTGGAATTTCCCAAAGTGTATAGTTGTCTTCTGGTGGTTTCCCATTTTATTCCTCTGCCTTTATTCTTGATCCTCGCCACACCATCTGTATCCTCCATGCCTTTCATACTTTCTGCTACCCAGGAGCTGGTGGAGAAGTCTTTGGGGTGCTAGAGTACTGGATGAGGCTGCACTTCCCCATAAGATCCAGCCTACAAGCATACAATAAGCGAAAGAAAGCCCAGGCATACCTGTCAGCCAATGTGCTTGGAGCCTGGGAGGCCCAGGAGGATGAGGTGAGAAAAAGGATGTGCCCTGCATCTCAAAGGAGACTCAGCCAAGCAGCTCATGAGAACAGCTTAGTATTGCCCTCAATAAGTACTTGTTGAATGTGAATGAAAGAGAAAAACTGTCACACCACAACTAGTCCAGATACTTCCCTTGGTCAAGCTTGAGTTTGAAATGAAATCATGCCCTTGGAGCTAGCTACCTCTCCCTGCTGTGAACAAAATGCCTTCTCTGTTCCAATCTCTAAGATGAGGCCTGAGTGCCAGCATCTCCCTCAGATAATTATCTGCCAGAGTCAATTTGCAGGCAGGTGAAAGTCATTGATTAGGCTTCTCTGTGACCCAGTCAGGATTCAGCAGTTCTTTAGGTCATAGCTCTTCCTCATTAAGGGTGCTGGGCTTCACCTGCACGACTCTCTCAGCCTGCCCTTTTCCTCAGTCCAAGACCAACATCTTTTCAGCCCAGATCGGAGACCAGGAAGCATCAGAATGAGCTGCGGGTGGAAGTCATCCGATGCTGCGGCCTCCAGAGTCGATGGCTGGGAGCCCAACCCAGTCCATACGCCATGTATCGCTTCTTTACCTTTTCTGACCACGACACCGCCATCATTCCAGCCAGTAACAATCCCTACTTCAGAGACGAGGCTCGATTCCCAGTGCTTGTGACTTCTGACCTGGATCAGTATCTGAGGCAGGAGGCCCTGTCTGTGTACGTTTTTGATGATGAAGACTCAGAGCCTGGCTCGTACCTTGGCCGCGTCCAAGTGCCCTTGCTTCCTCTTGCACAAAACAAATCCATTAAAGGTAGGAGTTCAAGGTTATTACCTCTTTATGCTCTCTGCCCAGTGTTGTCTCCCTGTCCTAATTCAACTTTTCTTTTATTACTTGCTTGGAACAGTTTCTCTTAAAACCTGCTGAAAGGATTTGAGAATATTGTCAAGAGTGAGAGAGTAGAAGACTTATAAGCCTCACTAATCATATAGAAACATTGGCTTCTTTTCAGCAACAGAAGCAAGATTCCCAAGGAGGTAGACCCACCCATCTGAAGCCCATACCTCTGTGTCTGAACCAACATTTTCCATCTCTATAGTGCTTCCCAGTATTTGTCTTTACTTAAGGCCTATTATTTCCTAGCACATGACTAGATACCAGATTATAAGCTATGTCCTTAACATTCCCCCGTAATTCTCTTGCTCCTTTTAAACATTAGACCCAAATTAGTCTTCCATGCCACATATGACAAATTTCTTGGATTTTTTTCCCCCCATATGGAGCTGAACTCCATACTACCTTATCATATGTTCATAGCCAGAGTTGTAAGGTACACCAAAGCAGGGTCATCTCTCTGGTTGCAGTCCTGGGAGGGTGAGGCAGCAATGTCCGTGCTCTCATTAGGAAGTGTGAATGGGTGTAGCCAGTATCAACCATGTTTAACAAGCTTTTGGATGTTCCAGGAAGTGTGTGAGGCCTCCCTCCTCCCAATACCACAAGTGCTAAAAAAAAAAAAAAAGAAAAAAAGAAAAAGGCTGACACTTCTGCTCACAACTCGTCCTTTGCCAAAGAGAGGCAATGTGAGCCGTCTGTTAAATTAATCAGTGTTACAAATCAGAAGTCTGGCATTTGGAAAAAGCCATTTTGCTTAAGTTTTCTTTGCTTTTGTTATTTTAAAAATACGGACCACTTGGGTGTAGATAATGGTTTTCTTAGTATGCCTAAGGCATAGCCACCATTTGGTAATAGTAATAAGAATGTGCTCTTGTTTATTGGCTGGGTGACTGACGACAAGCAAGCTATACCACCTCTCTGTATATCTTTTGACTATCCCTTCCTGAACCTGGAGATGCCCATTTTCCCCTATAAATATTCTAAGTGAATATTGGAAGTAAATATTGTGAGTGAATATAAATATTCACTGATATTTTATGTTACTCCTGAATGTATTGTCATCATGATTACTTGGTGGATGTGAATTAATTACAAACAAAATATGGTGAAATTCAAACTGGGGAGGTAATAGATAAGGTGCTATTAAACGCTCACTTGCCTATTTCATGTGATTGGATCTTACTAATGTCTGTGTGTCTCTCAGGTGATTTTAACCTCATGGACCCTGGGGGGAAACCCAATGGATTTGTTCAGGTGCAGCTGGATTGGAAGTCTTGCTATCTACCCCCGGAGAGTTTCCCGAAACCAGAAGCTCCGAGTGAGGAGAAGGACACCAAGGACAGTTTAAATACCTCAATTGAAGAGGAAGAAGCTTCCTTTCCTCCCCAGGTAGCAGATCTCCACCAATCTTGTGGAGCAAATTTGATTTGAGGAAGACAGTATTAAAATTGGGGTAAAAGAAATTCCTTCTGTGAATGTCATGTGTTCTGCAAATTTAATCTGCATCATTCATAATGCCATGAGGCTATGGATGGAGCAAAATCCTTGGTTTTATTGTGGGGAGGGAAGAGACGGCATCTCTCAGCTTTACGGCAGGAGAGAAATGAAGTCTGATGCTAGCTCATAAATCCCTTTCTTGAGTATCAAGGCTGTTAAACTATCACCTTGTAAGGCTCTGATCCTTCTCTTTAGGACCAGATGGTATCTATTGAGATTCCCATTGAAGCTGGCCAGTATCAAGCTAAGCAAAAAGCTCCTCAGGTGGGAGAAAGAAAGGAAGGGGAACACCAGGTTCCAGGTTACTCAAGAAAACAAGGCAAAAGAACAGGCATTCAAGGAAAGAACAGAATGGAGTATCTTAGTCCTAACATCTTAAGTGGAAATACACTACAGGTAAGGCCTTAGAAACCCTGAAGAACTAAAATATGGGTTGTAGTGTCCCAAAATATATTATTCTCAGAGGTAGAAGCAGAAGTAGGCACGCAAGCAATATTCATGGCTTTTTGTGGCGAGCATGTGTTTCCACAAACGTAAATAGGTTAATAAACCTCTGGACTGTTCATTTCAATGTAATTTAATTCAACAGACTGTGGACTCTATAATTTATGCTTAGAACTTTAGGACAACAGTCCTAACCAGGCTACTTCAACTGTAATCAAAATAAAGAACAGGTATTTATTGAACACATACTATGTACTTGATACTGCCTTTTCTTCATAGGAAACTGGATTAAAGTTACTATGTAGCCTAAAATACATATACACACATATATATGAGATTATAAATATATATTATATGACTATAATTATATATAATTCATTATTATTTATATTGTATCAATTACATCAATTATATATTATGCAATATTAATTATATTAAATTATTATAATTACACAATATACTTATATATAGTTATTTGAATCTGAAGCAGGTGAACTACACTGAATGGAAATTCTCAGGGCTTAAGATCTCCACAGATGATGGTTTAAAAAATCAGCAAAAGGAAGAGGAAATGACATCATCCCATTCAGCACGGATACTAAAGGAAGCCCTACATCCTGTGAATGGTATTGTCTTTTTAAAACCTGATTTTCCTATGTAATCACTGGATTATTTTATCAAGCTGGTTATTTACTTTCTTCTTTCATCTTTCATTGCTAAACTTTTCATGAAAAATTAGTACTGGAGATCCTAGGCTCGGTTTGATGTTACAAGTGTGCTGGTTAGGCCAACCAAGCTGTAATTCTGAAAGAAAGTAGCTGTCTGTGTATTTAAAGCTAGCTAGCTAGCCACTTTAGCTAGCAAGCATAAAATGTTAATTCACTTCAGGGTCTCGTGACTTACGGTTACAAAGAAATAAGGGGAAGAGGGTGATTGGCTCATTTGTGATTTGAATCCAAATTTCTTTTAAAATAAGGCAAAGCTTTTGGGTTACAATGAAAAGAAGGTTATGATTTCAGGTTATAATAATGGCAAACTAGGTAATTCAGACCAACTTTCCCATTGATAACAACTGAAAAGCAAAATTAATATATTTCTTAAAAGCGTTAAAGTGCCAATAATTAGGGAGGGAGGAATCACCTAGCCGAGATCGGAGAGATGATTGGAGCTCAGAGAGGTCAGCTGGAATTACTTCAGCCTGGGGACATTGCTGGTCTGGAGGAAGCAGTGGAGAGACAGAACCATGCTTTCGGTGGTCTTTTGGGGTGGAGAAATGGGAATACAGTCTGAATCTCGTTTCTGCCCAGCATAGGCAGGTGTCTGCCCAGAGCAGAATTTCCCTCTCTGGTCTGGCACCCTGATGGCAGCACTGTTCTGAGCCTCTTATCCTCTGAGAGGCAGAACTGTGCTTTGAGCACTTTCAGGTTAGAGAGACAAGAGCTGACCTGAAGCCCACTAGGACTCCAGACATTGGAGTTATCAGCCACAACCTGCATTAACAACTGTGTTTACTACCTTCATGAAGATGAAAGCTGAACTTTAAAATTTTAGCAAGGAACTGGGGCTTTGAAAATTGATACTATACGTTTTTAAAAACATTTTGTTTTAAAATAATTTCAAAATTATATAAGAGCTACACAAATAAGACAAAAAATTTCACATAAAACCTTCATTCAAATTCATCAACTTTTAATACTTTTCCACGTTTTGATTTATCATTTTTTTCCTGAAGCAGTTGAGAATAATTTGCAAATATCATTCCCCCTTACAGCTGTATATTTCAGTTAGGAAAACGATATTATATAACGACAGTACAACTATCAAGTTTGCAAACGTAACATGGATAGGTTATTACCCAATGTCCAGTCCATTTTTCAGATTTTGTCAATTGTCTCAGTAATGTTCATTATAGCAGGCTTGCCTCACCCCCTTTATCTAATCTGGGATCATACATTGCATTCAGTCATGTCCCCTTAGTTTCCTTTAATCTGGAACAGTTCCTTATCTTTTCTTTGTTTTTCATGATATTGACATTTTTGAAGAGTATAGATGAGCTGTTCTGTAGAGAGTGCCTCAGTTTGGATTTGTTTGATGTTTGTTTGTTGTTAGATTCAGGTTATGAATTTTTTACAGGAATACCACAGAAGTGATACTGTATCCTTTTTCACATTAGGAGGTACGTGATGTCAGTTTGTGCCATTATTGGTGATGTTAACTTTGATCACTTGGCTAAGAAAGCATCTGCCACATTTTCTATCAAAAAGTTATCATTTTTCCCTTTGTAGTTGTTAAGTAATCTATGAGAAAATATTTTGAGTCCATATAAATATCTTATTCTTCCTCAGATTTCACCTAATAATTTTGGCATCCATTTATGTTTATGTGTGGATTTTTTTTGCCTGAATCAATTACAAAATGTTTGCAAAATACATTGCAAACTTGAAAATGAATCAATAGAAATGATAGAACTGCTAAATACAGAAATTGATGAGGGAAATAGATGGGTTAAAAGCAGATTAGACACAACTAAAATGAGAAAAATGGAAAATATCCAGAATAAAGCACAGAGAGATGGCAAGATGGAAAATGCTAAAGAGGAGAAAAGAGAGCAAATGAGGCGGTCTAAGCTACACTTAATTAAATCTAGTAGAAGATAAAGAAGGGGGACTCAGGCAATATTGAAAGTGATAATGACTTAGAGTTTTCCAGAACTAAATAAAAGGTATTAATATTCAATGAAATGAAACTCAAGCAAGATAAGTAAAAATGAATCAAAATCTAGATATATCAGAGTAAAATTGCAGAAAATAAAATCAAAGTGAAAATACCAAAAGTATCCATTTAAAAGAAAGACAGTCATGGGTGCATCAGTAAGATGGACAATGACATACCAAGAGTGACTACGGTAGTCAGAAACCAGTGGCAAGATAATTTCAGTGTGCTAAAAGAAAATAACTAAGTACCAATCAAGAATTCTCTACACAACAAAAAGATCCTTCAGAATTAAAACACAATAGACATTTAAAGACAAATCAAAATGGAGAGTTTGCTCCAAAGCTACATTTTAAAGAAAACTTACAGTTTTTTCTTTAGGCTGAAGGAAAATTATCCCAGAAGGAAAGACAAAGATGCAACTAGGAATGAAAAGCAAAGAATATAGGTTAATTTTAAATGACTGTGTAAAGCAAAAATATTAGCTTGTGGGTTTAAAATATATTCATAATTTAAATAAATAATCTAATGGTTTCATTGGTGACCTCCAAAAAGATATGTTCATATCCTAAACCTAAGAACCTGTAAATGTTACTTATTTGAAAAAAGCCTTTGCAGGTGTAATTAAAGATCTTGAGATGCGATTATCTTGGATTATCTGAGTAGACTCTAAATCCAATGAAAGTGTTCTTATTAGAGACACAGGCAGATGAGGAGGAAGCAACATGACCATATAGTCAGAGATTGGAGTGATGTGGCCACAAGCTGAGGAATGCCTGAAGCTCCCAGAAGCTGAAAAAGACAAGGAAAAAGAAAAAAGACAGATTGTCTTCTGGAGCCTTTGGAGTGAGCACGGATTTGATTGTGGATGCCTAGCTTCCAGACCTGTGAGAGAATGAATTTCTGGTTGTTTTTTTCTTTTTTTAATGAAAGCTTTTACCTTTAATTCTTTTCAAATACTTAAGATACAGACATTCCATCCATAACAAGGTTAAGTGACTTGTACATGTACATGTTTTATGTAAGACAGAAGCACAACCAAGGCTAACATCTGACCCAGTAACTAACATCACTGAGAGAGCTCATATGAAGTTCACCAAAACCTTGAAGACCTATTACTTTTTTGTAGAATGAATGACCCTACAGAAAAGAGAAAAGAGATATAAAGGATAAAATGAGGTGGTCCTATATTCAATAAAATGTAGGAGAAGACAAAAAAGGGGACAGAGGCAATATTTAAAGTGATATATATATATAATTCATATCTTCATTCAAAAAATGAAGTCATGAAAAAGAGGTCTGTTTTTTCTGGGACCTCAACTGTCACTCTCAATAGTCAGTTGTGGGTTGCTTTCTTCGTTTTGTTTCGGCAGATTCTGGATTTGAACATCAGATCCATCTATCTTTAATTTGAGTGTCCAGATCGGGGCAATTTTTATAGGTTTACAACATAGTGACTCACAATAGTAAAAGGTTATACTCAATTTAGTTATTATAAAATATGACTGTGTTCCCTGTGATGTAAAATATATTCTTGTAGCTTATTTATTTTATACATAGTAGTTGGTACCTCTGAATCCTCTACCTCTACCTTGCCCCTCCCCACTTTCCACTCCCAACTGGTAACCACTAGCTTGTTCTATATATCTGCAAGTCTGTTTCTTTTCTGTTATATTCACTAGTTTGTTTTATTTTTTAGATTCCACATATGTGATATCATATAGTATGTCTTTTTCTAACTTATTTAACTTAGCATAATACCCTCCAAGTCCACCCATGTTGTTACAAATGGCAAAATTTCATTCTTTTTTATGGCTGAGTCATATTCCATTGTATATATATCTTCTTTATCCATTCATCTGTTGATGGACACTTTCTTCCATATCTTGGCAGTTGTAAATAATGCTGCTATGAATATTGGGGTGCGTGTATCTTTAGAATTAGTGTTTTATGGTGGGGTTTTTTTGGATATATATGCAGGAGTGGAATAGTTGAGTCATATGGTAGTCCTATTTTTAGTCTTTTAAGAAACCTCCATACTGTTTTCCACATTGGCTGCACCAGTTTACATTCCCACTGACAATGTGCGAGGGTTCCCATTTCTCCACATCCTCGCCAACATTTATGATTTGTGTTCTTTTTGATGATAACCCTTCTGACAGGCGTGAGGTGATATCTCATGTTTTTTAAAATTGAAGTATAGTTGGTTTACAATACTATGTTAGTTTCAGGTGTATAGCAAAGTGAGTCACTTACATATATACTTTTTCAGATTATTTTCTGTTACAGGTTATTACAAGATATTGTATATAGTTCCCTGTGCTATATAGTAAATCCTTGTTGCTTATCTATTTGATGTATAGTATATAGTTTGTATCTGTTAATCCCATACTCCTAATTTCCCTCCCCTATTGCCTTTTATCTTTGGTAAACTTAACTTTGTTTTCTATGTCTGTGAGTTGTTTCTCTTTTGTATATAGATTCACTTGTATTATTTTTTAGATTCCACATATAAGTGATATCATATATTATTTGTCTTTCTCTGTCAGACTTATTTCACTTAATATGATATTCTCTAGGTCCATCCATGTTGCTGCAAATGGCAATATTTCATTTCTTTCTGTGGCTGAGCAATATTCCATTGTGTGTGTGTATAAATGACACATTTTCTTTATCCATTCATCAGTTGATGGGTACTTGGGTTGTTTCCATGTCTTGGCTATTGGAAATAGTGCTGCTATGAACATTGGGGTGCATGTCTTTTAAAATTAGAGTTTACATCTTTTCAGGATATATGCCCAGGAGTGAGATTGCTGCATCATATAGTAGCTCTATTTTTAGTTTCTTAAGGAACTTCATACTGTTCTCCACAGTGGTTTTACCAATTTACATTCCCACTAATAGTGTAGGAGGGTTCCACTTTCACCACACCCTCTCCAGCATTTATTATTAGTAGAATTTTTAATGATAGCCATTCTGACCACTGTGAGGTGATACCTCAGTGTGGTTTTGATTTGCATTTCTCTAATAATTAGTGATGTTGAGCATCTTTTCATGTGCCTGTTGGCCATCTGTATGTCTTCTTTGGAGATATGTCTACTTAGGTCTTTTGCCCATTAAAAAAAAAAGTTTATTTATTTATTTTGGCTGCGCTGGGTCTTAGTTGTGGCACGCAGGATCTCTAGTTGTGGCATGCGGACTTCTTAGTGTGGCATGCAGACTCTTAGTTGAGGCATACATGCGGGATCTAGTTCACTGACCAGGGATCAAACCCGGTCTAACCCTGGTCGGGGAACCAGGGATTGACTGGGTTCCGCTTGCATTGGGAGCACAGAGTCTCACCCACTGGACCACCAGGGAAGTCCCTTCTGCCCATTTTTTGATTGTGTTGTTTGGTTTTTTGATATTGAATTCTATGAGCTGTTTCTGTATTTTGGATATTAATTCCTTATCCATCACATCATTTTGTAAATATTTTCTCCCATTCAGTAGGTTGTCTTTTCATTTTGCTGATTGTTTCCTTTGCTATGCAAAATCTTTTAAGTTTGATTAGATCTCATTTGTATCTTTTTGCTTATATTTCTTTTGCCTTGGGAGACTGATCTAAAAAAAGTATTGCTTTGATTTATGTCAGAGGATGTTTTACCTAAGTTCTCTTCTAGGAGTTTTATAGTGTCATGTCTTAAATGTAGGTCTTTAAACCATTTTGAGTTTATTTTTGTGTATGATATGAGGGAGTGTTCTAATTTCATTGATATATGTGTAGCTGTCCAGCTTTCCCAACACCACTTGTTGAAGAGACTGTCTTTTCTCCATTGTATATTCTTGCCTCCTTTGTCATAGATTAATTGACTGTAGTTGTGTGGGTTTATTTTTGAGCTCTCTGTTATGTTCCATTGGTCTATATGTCTGTTTCTGTGCCAGTACCACACTGTTTTGATTACTGTAGTTTTGTAGTATTGTCTGAAGTGTGGAAGGGTTCTGCCTCCAGCTTTGTTCTTTTTCCAGAGGATTGCTTTGGCAATTCTCAGTATTTTGAGGTTTTATATAAATTTTAGGATTATTTGTTCTAGTTCTGTCAAAAATGTCATGGGTATATTGGTAAGGATTACATTAAATCTGTAGATTGCTTTGGGTAGTATGGCCATTTCAACAATATTAATTCTTCCAATCCAAGATCGTGGAATATCTTTCCATTTCTTGAATCATCTTCAGTATCCTTTACTAGTGTTTTATAGTTTTCAGCATATAGATATTTAACCTCCTTGGTTAAGTTTATTCCTAGGTATTTTATTTTTTAACATGATTTTAAACAGGATTTTTTTTTTTTACTTTCTCTTTCTGATATCTCATTGTTAGTGTAAAGAAATGCTACAGATTTCTGTATATTAATCTTATATCCTGCTACCTTGCTGAATTCATTTATTAGCTCTAATAGTTTTTGTGTGGAGACCTTAGGGTTCTCTGTATAGAGTATTATGTCATCTGCAAATAGTGACAGTTTTAACTCGTCCCTTCTAAATTGGATACCTTTTATTTCTTTTTCTTGTCTAATTGCTGTGGCTAGGACTTCTATTACTATGTTGAATAGAAGTGGTGAGAGTGGGCATCCCTGTCTTGTTCCTGAACTTAGCAGGAAGGCTTTCAGCTTTTCACTGTTGAATATTATGTTGGCTATGGGTTTGTCATAAATGGCTTTTATTATGTTGAGATATGGTCCCTCCATATCCACTTTGGTGAGAGTTTTTACCATGAATGAATATTGAATTTTATCAAATGCTTTTTCTTCACCTATCGAGATAATCATGTGGTTTTTGTCTTTATTTTTGTTAATGTGGTGTATCACATTGGTTGATTTGTGTATTTTGACCCGTCCTTGTGGCCCTAGGATGAATCCAACTTGATCATGATGTATGATCCTTTTAATGTGTTGTTGGATTCTGTTTGCTAGTATTTTGTTGATTTTTGCATCTATATTCATCAAAGATATTGGCCTGTAATTTTCCTTTTTTGTAGCATCTTTGTCTGGTTTTGGCATCAGGATGATGGTGACTTCTTAGAAAGAAGTTGGGAGTGTTCCCTCATCTTCAATTATTTGGATAGTTTGAGAAGGATAGGTGTAAGTTCTTTTTATGTTTGGTAGAATTCCCCAGTGACGCCATCCAGTCCTGGACTTTCGTTTGCAGGGAGTTTTAAAAATTATTATTACAGATTCTATTTCACTTCTACTGTTCAGTCTGTTCAAGTTATCTGTTTGTTCTTGACTCAGTTTTGTCAGGCTGTATGTTTCTAGAAACTTGTCCTTTTCTTCTAGGTGTCCAGTTTGTTGGCATATAACTGTTCATAGTCGTCTCTTATGATTTTTTGTATTTCTGCAGTATCAGTTGTTATTTCTCCTTATTCATTTCTCATTTTGTTTATTTGGGTCCTCTCCTTTTTCTTCTTGGTGAGGCTGGCTAGAGGTTTCTTGATTTTATCTATCTTTAAAAAAAACAGTTCTTGGTTTTACTGATGTTTTTCTATTGGTTTTTAAATTTCTATTTTACTTGTTTTCTCTCTGATCTTTATTATTTCCTTCCCTCTACTGACTTTGGCTTTTGTTTTTTCTTTTTATTCTAATTCTTTTAGGTGGTAGGTTAGGTTGTTTATTTGAAATGTTTCTTGTCCTTGAGGAAGGTCTGTATCACTATAAACTTCCCTCTTAGAACTGTTTTTACTGCCTCCTGTAGATTTTGTAAGGTTGTGTTTTCATAGTCTTGATGTTTTCTATTTTCCTCTTTGATTTCATTGTTGACCCACTGGTTTTTTAGTAGCATGTTGTTTAGTCTCCATGTATTTACTCTTTTCCTGTTTTTCTTTCTGTGGTTGATTTCTAGTTTCATACCCTTGTGGTCAGAAAAGATGCTTGAAATAATTTCTACCTTCTTAAATTTGTTGAGGCTTGTTTTGTGACCTAGTATGTGGTCTATCCTAGAGAATGTTTAATGCACACTTGAATAGAATATGTATTCTGGGTTTTTTTCTTTTAGATGTAGTGTCCTGTAGATATCAGTTAAATCAACTGGTCTGTTGTGTCGTGTAGAACTTCTGTTGCTTTCTTGATTTTCTGTCTGGATGGTCTGTCCGTTGATGTCAGTGAGGTGTTAACTCTCCTACTATTATTGTACTCATTTCTTCGTTTATCTCTGTTAGTATCTGTTTTATATATTTAGATGCTCCTATATCGGGTGCATATATGATAATGAGTGTCATATCCTCTTCTTGTATTTATCCCTTTATTATTATTATAATGTCCCTCTATGTTTTTCTTTATGGACCTTGTTTCAAAGTCTCTTGTCTGAAGTAAGTATTGCTAACCCCTGTCTTGTTATTTTTATTTGCATGAAATACCTTTTATCATCTGCTCAATTTCAGCCTATGTGTGTTTCACCCTGAAGTAAATCTCTTGTAGACAGCATATTGTAGGTTCTTGTTTTTCTTATCCAGTCTGCCACTGTATGTCTTTTGATTGGAGCATATAGTCCATTGATATTTATAGTAATTACTGATAGATATGTATTTATTGCTATTTAAAACCTTGCTTTCCAGTGGATTTTGCAGTTCTTTATTTATTTCTTCTTATTTTTGTTTTTTATTTTGTAGTTTGATGGTTTTCTTTTGTATTATGCTTGAGTTCTTTTCTTTTTATTTTTGTGTGAATCTATTGTATGTTTTAGGTTTGTGGTCACCCTGGTTTTCTAGTATGTTGACCCATAACTACATCTATTTGTTTTAAACTGATAGTCAAAGAAGTCCAAATACATTCTGAAAGATCTACATTTTTATACTCCCCTCTCCCACATTTTGTGATTCTGATGCCCTATTTTACATCTTCATGTTTATCCTTTTGCTGTTATTTAGAGTTACAATCACTTTTACAAAAATTTTTTGATTGTTTTTAGTCTATGTACTGGCTTATTTAAGTGATCTTCAATCCTTTTATATATTTGCCTTTTCTATTGTGATTTTCCCTTTCGTATAGATTCTTTCTTCTTTTCTATTTAGAGAAGATCCTTAAATATTTCTTTAGGGTAGGTCTAGTATTGCTGTATTCTTTAGTTTTTTCTTGTCTGAGAAATTCTTTCTTCCTCCTTCTGTTCTAAATGATAATCTTGCAGGGTAGAGTATCTAAGTTGCAAGTTTTTGCCTTTCAGAATTATGAATATATCATACCACTTCCTTCTGGCCCACAGTTTCTGCAGAGAAATCAGCTGATATCCTTAATGGGGGTTCCCTTGTAACTGACTCTTTGTTTTTCTCTTGCTGGCTTTAGAATCCTCTCTTTATTTTTAATTTTTGCCATTTTAATTATAGTATGTCTTGGTCTGGATCTGTTTGGGTTCATCTTGTTTGGGAACCTCTGTGCTTCCCGTACCTGGATATCTGTTTCCTTCTTTAGGTTTGGGAAGTTTTCAGCCAGAATTTCTTCAAATACATTTTTGATCCCCTTCTCTCTCTCTTCTCCTCTGGAACCCCTATTATGTGTAGTTTGGTATGCTTTGAATAATCCCATATATCTCATATGTTGCTTTCATTTGGTTTTTATTTGTCTTTCTATCTGCTGTTCTGATTGGATGATTCCCATTATTCTATCTTCTAGATCACTTATTCCTTCTTCTGCATTATTTAGTCTGCTATTCATTGCTTTTATATTGTTTTTTATGTTGGTAATTGAGTTGTCTTATTTTGATTGGTTCCTCTTTATAGTTTCTAGTTCCTTGTTACAGTGATCTGCATTTCTATTAATAATCTTTCCTAATTCCTTTAGCATGATTATTACCTCCTTTTTGAACTCAGGGTCTAGTAGACTGGTGAGGTCTGTTTCATTATTTGTTCTTTCATGGGATTTTTCTTGTTCTTTTAATTGGGAGTAGTTCCTCTTCTTTTTCATTTTACCTAACTTTCTCTGTTTCTATGAATTTAGGAGAAACAGTTATCTACTGTGGTCTTGAAGGGGTACTTTTATGTGGGAGCATCTGTGTGTAGACTGTGTGAGTCCAGTATTTTTGTTGTGAGGACTGGTTTTTGCATGGATGCTAGCCACACCTTTCCTCAGAGTGTGTTGGCCGTTATCCTTTTAATAGGGGGTGGGATTTGTGTTGTGGTGTCCAGAGCCTCCCCTGGATTTGGGGTGGGGCCTCCTCTTTTTTCCATGGCTGTAACAGCCCTGTCAGGGGTAGGGTCCACTCCTCAGTTGTTGGAGTAGAAGCCTTGAGGGTCGTATTCGATAAGGTCCGTTGCCCTTGAGTGTGTGCCCTGCCCCAAAGGAGGTGACCACCGAAGCATGTAAAGCCCATGCGGTCACAGCCAACCTATGTCCCACTGGTGCAGGCATCCATGATTCTGACCAGAATCAACTCAAGGTCACAACCCTTTCTCTGTTGCATTTGTACCAGACTTAGTGCTAGGCTATGGTGTGGAGTGGGCTGGTGCTGGGGGCCAAGGCACTGTGGCTGCAGGAATCAAGGTGGTTGTGCTGCCACCTGCAAACTGGGCTGCCTCTGTAGCAGGCCTCTCCCAGGGCCTATCTGCCCCAGAGCCGGCTCTAAGCTTCTGTGTGGGGTGAATGGAGCTGGAGCACTACTGCCAAGAAACAACTGCTGCCTACTCCTCCCCAGGGGCTCTCCACCTGAGACATTCGTTTCTGTGGCACCACCCAGTGTGCATGCCAACAAAGTCCACTATGGCCAGACCCCTCCCCCATCAGTGTGCTGATAATCACCTCCAAGGTTCTGCCTGGACCACACCCAAGGCCCTCTGGGCTGTCTCCGCACAGCTAGACCAAGTCCTCTCCCAGGGTCCATCCATCTGAGATTCAGCACCCAGCTGCTGCATGTACTATTAGCCCTCCCAGCACATGATTTGGTCAGGGAAGTGTGACAAGGCAGCAGCCATCAGCCCTGGTCTTTCTCCATCCTGATTGCTAGCAAGCCAGCATAAGCACAGTCCTTGCAAACAGAGTCTAAGCCCCTCCAGCCCTCTGTCTGTCCCAGTAGACCTCTCAGCAGGCAAGAAGCCTCCCCAGGGCCAGGGCCAGCCCATGTGGACATTCCCTCCATCACAGATCACTCCCAGGGGCACCAGTCCCATCCTGACGCCTTTCTTTTTTTTTTTCCCCCCTATCGTACCTGGTTACATGGAGATCTTTCTTGAAGCTTTAGTTCTATAAGAGATCTTCTGGCAGTTTCCTGTTGGTTTTCTGTGAAAATTGTTTCATATTTAGATGTATTTTCTTTCTTTTTTAAAAAATTAATTAATTAATTTATTTTTGGCTGTGTTGAGTCTTCATTGCTGCACACGGACTTTCTAGTTGTGGTGAGAGGGGGCTACTCTGTGTTGCAGTGCATGGGCTTCTTATTGTGGTGGCTTCTCTTGCTGTGGAGCACAGGCTCTAGGCACGCAGGCTTCAGGAGTTGTGGCACACGGGTTCAGTAGTGGTATATGTATACAATGGAATATTACTCAGCCATAAAAAAGGATGAAATAATGCCATTTGCAACAACATGGGTGGACCTAGAGATTATCATACTAAGTGAAGTAAGGCAGACAAAGACAAATATCATATTATATCGCTTATATAAGCGATATACTAAAAAAGTATACAAATGAACTTACAAAACAGAAACAAACTCACAGACTTAGAAAACAAATTTATGGTTACCAAAGGGGAAAGGTGCAGGGTGGATAAATTAGGAGTTTGGGATTAACATATACACACTACTACATATAAAATAGGTAATCAATAAAGACCTACTGTAGAGCACAGGGAACTCTACTCAATACTCTATAATAATCTATATGGGAAAAGGATCTGAAAAAGATCCTTTTTATGTATATGTATACATAAATCACTTTGCTGTGCACCTGAAACTAACACAACATTGTAAATCAACTATAATATAAAATAAAAATCTAAAAATAAATATATATATAAACATAAAAATACCTACCTTAAAAAAAGTATTAGGGGGCTTCCCTGGTGGTGCAGTGGTTGAGAGTCCGTCTGCTGATGTAGGGGACACGGGTTCATGCCCTGGTCCAGGAGGATCCTACATGCCTCGGAGCGGCTGGGCCCGTGGGCCATGGCCGCTGGGCCTGCGCGTCCGGAGCCTGTGCTCCGCAACGGGAGAGGCCACAACAGTGAGAGGCCTGCGTACTGCAAAAAAAAAAAAAAAAAGGTATTAGGAGTATCAAGATCATATTGTACAAAAGAGAGCATGTGGGATGAGAGATATTGTTTGACGCTGTCTTTGTAAAATACAGTTTACTACACCCTGATTGCACTGTTTTTCCTTGGCTTGGTAATTTTCTCCATCCCCTAAAAGGACAAAACTTTCTTTCTACCTCCCTTCCTTCTTTCCTTCCCTTTCTTTTTTCAGAAGTGAACCCTGTGTGTTTGGCAAGCTTCTGAATAAGTGAAACTTTAAAAAAGAAGGTTTGTTTCTAGTGATTACAGCCAAAATCTAGGTACTCAGAACTAGTAACTAAACAGAAGATTAAAGATGTAGGTACTGGGTCTTTTCTGGGCTAGACAGGGTACTCCAAAACAGTTCTGTAACTCTAGTCTCTTCTCTGGCAGATAAAGAATCCTGTGAACAAGCTTCTGAAGTCAGTGAAGCACAAACTACAGATAGTGATGAGATAGTAACACCTGTATCTCAGAAATGTCCTAAGGCAGTAAGTATACTGGGGTAATCATTGTGCGTCAGCCAAAATTGTAAGTAATGACAGTGTGCTTAATGGCCATGTGTGTGACGTTCAAATCCAGTTTTATTTAATGAACCAGATAGGAAATTCAAGTTATTTAAATTTGTGTTGCAAGTGAATGGAAGTCACTACAGGCAGATGAAAGGATCATTTTCTTGATTTGGTATAAATAAGGACTGACTTCAACACTTCTCTCTCCCATTTGGATCCCTTGCCTGCCTCCTTCATTGTATATGGTGATTCACCCCAGCCTAAGTGATGCCCCTTTCTTTAAATCTACCTAAAGAGAGCAGGTTTACTTTGGGAGGTGGAGGCTAGAAGGATTCCTTGTGGGAGGGCTCAAAGAGATCATTCAGTTTCTGAAGGTTTTTACTCAACCTTTAATTACAATTATTTATTAAACATTTCGACCTCAGATCTGCTTTGGAACTAATTGAGGATACACACACACACACACACACACACACACACACACACACACAAATCTATGAATAAATATCCACAGATATACTCACAGTCATTGTATTGGAATACTGTGGGGTTTTAAATGAGGTAGAAAACGATCACTTTCAAGCTGCTAGAATGCTCCCTGGTACATTTGTAGGCACTCAATAAATATTTGTTGAATGAGTGGCTGAATGAAAGATTAAAATCTAACTGAGGATTATGAGCTTAATTAGAAACAGTAAAGAAAAGCATAGGGTTAATTTTCTGAACTTTTATCTGTTATATCTTTTTTAGACATTTTGTAATTAATATCTTGAGAAATGTTTGTAAGACAGATCAGAGCCATAGAATTAGAACTAGACAGTAACACCTTAGAGATCATAAAGGTGAAGAAAACCAAGTGATATGTCCAGCATTGTAGCAGTAGTTACTGAAAGAACTGGAACTTGAGTTAAGGTTTCTAAACCGTGCACATCTCAGATCAACCCAAAAAGCAGTCAGCTGGTCAGCAAATTTTGGAACTACAAGTCAGACAGATGACGTTAAAAATATTACCCTAAATTAAAGGCTCTTAAATAAGATCTTCTGTTAGAAAACTTTTGTGTACCTAAAAATGTTGCTGGATAAACTAAATATGAAAACTGATCCCACTTAGTAAAAATTAGTGTTGTTATCAAATTAAACTTACAACACAGACACACATATACTTGATAGCAGAAAAGCTTTATCAAAAGTCCAGACTCTTGTTCAACTTGTCCAAAAGAATTTGGGCAAGGAACACAGAATACAAAGGAGAAAAAAACACGCAGGCTGAGGAGCAAAGAGAACAAAGAAGCAGGGGAATTTCCTGGCAGTCTGGTGGTAGGACTTGGCACTTTCACTGCCGTGGCCGGATTCAGTCTCTGGTCAGGGAACTAAGATGGCGCAAACTGTGTGCCACGGCCAAAATAAATAAATAAAAAAAATTTTTTTTTAAAAAAAGCAGTTTATTGAGGCTGAAGTGAACGTTACACACTCAAAGAAGAGTGCAGGCATCCTCACAAGTGCAGAGCATACCACAAGGTTTTTTGATCCCCCTTTTATCTTATTTTCTTAGCCCTTTGAATGGGCGGGGTCTTTTTGATTAGGGGTAGAATATTCATTGAGAGGACGGTTGAGGTGTGGCCTAGATTGCACCAGGTTGCATCAGCTCCCAGTCTTACGCCTTTGTCTCCTGGAGCCACTGTACATGTGCTCTAAGAACTGTTTTCCCTTAAATTTTCCCTTACTAGTCATCCACACGGGAAGGTCATACAGGGTCATTGGCAATCTGCATTTTTATTGGGCATGCGCCATGGTTTTCATGGTCAGTGTTTCTTGTTCAGATGCTACAAAGTTTCTGTTTTAGATGCCATTTCTCCATGTGTCATGGTCTCATTAAGTGCAAAACAAGGAGGTGTATAGGCTGTCCTTGGGCCCAGCCCTGTCTTTTCTGCCTCATACTCAATCCTTTTTGTATTTCAAAATAGCTGGGCACGGGCTTCCCTGGTGGCGCAGTGGTTGAGAGTTCGCCTGCCGATGGAGGGGACACGGGTTCGTGCCCCGGTCCGGGAAGATCCCACATGCCGCGGAGCGGCTGGGCCCGTGAGCCATGGCCGCAGAGCCTGTGTGTCCGGAGCCTGCGCTCCGCAACGGGAGAGGCCACAACAGTGAGAGGCCCACATACCACAAAAAAACAAAAAAAAAAAAACAAAAAAACCCCAAAATACCTGGGCACGAAAGATGGAAGGAGTTGAAGGTCCAGAGGCAGTACGTGAGCTCTGTCCCTTTTGTGCCTGGAGTCAGCCAGGGTAAAGGAGGAGGCAAGAGAGTGTAGTGTTTAGGAGCATGGAAATGTGTTTTAGACAGAAGTGGTTTAGATCCAGTCTCTGCTATTAATATCTATCCCGCTTTGGGGAAGTTATTGAACCTCTATTAGACACTGTTTCCTCATCTGTAAAGTGGTGATATTTTTTTTTCTTGAAGTATAGTTTATTTACAGTGCTTCAGGTGTACAGCAAAGTGATTCAGTTATATATATTCTTTTTTCAGGTTCTTTTCTATTAGAGGTTATTACAAGGTATTGAATATCGTTCCCTGTGCTATGCAGTAGGTCCTTATTGTTTATCTATTTTATATATAGTAGTTTGTATCTGCTAATCCCATACTCCTTAATTTATCCCTCCCCCCCTTTCCCCTTTGGTAACCCTAGGTTTGTTTTCTATGTCTGTGAGTCTATTTCTGTTTTGTAAATAAGCTCATTTGTATCATATTTTAGATTCCATATATGTGATACCATATGATATTTGTATGTCTGTCTGATTTCACTTAGTATGATAATCTCTAGATTCATCCATATTGCTGCAAATGGCATTATTTCATTCTTTTTATGGCTAATACTCCATTGTGCATATATACCACATCTTTATCTATTCATCTGTCGATGGACATTTAGGTCGCTTCCATGTCTTGGCTATTGTAAATAGTGGTGCTGTGAACAATGGGGTTGTAAAGTGGTAATATTAAGTATGCCCACCTTATAGCCATGTGGCAAGATTTAAATAAGGTAATGTGTGATAAAGGTTTAATACAGGACTTGAGACAAATTAAGCACCAGATTATAGTGATGATGATGTTGATGGTGGCAGCAGTCTGTCTTCTCTGAAATACGCTAGTTCTTTTTTTTTTTTAATTTATTTTTGGCTGCGTTGGGTCTTCGTTGCTGTGCACAGGCTTTCTCTAGTGGCGAGTGGGGGCTACATTTCGTTGTGGTGCGCGGGCTTCTCATTGCAGTGGCTTCTCCTGTTGCGGAGCATGGGCTCCAGGGCGCTCGGGCTTCAGTAGTTGCGGCACACAGACTCAGTAGTTGTGGCTCGCGGGCTCTAGAGCACAGGCTCAGTAGTTGTGGAGCACGGGCTTAGTTGCTCTGCGGCATGTGGGATCTTCCCGACCAGGGCTTGAACCCCTGTCTCCTGCATTGGCAGATGGATTAACCACTGTGCCACCAGGGAAGCCCATGAAATACGCTAGTTCTTAAATGCAAGCTACTATGATCTGGTAGTGGCCCCTACAAGGAAGGACTAGGCCCTAAGGGGAGAGGATTGAGGCAGAGGGGTGTCATTTCCCTTCTACCTGCCAGGTCAATTGAATAGGTTGAACAGTATGACTTAAGGAAGACCTTTACGAAATGTCTTTCTCTTGTACTGCTAAAAGAGCAAAACAATCATAGTACATTTGGGTCTTTAACTCCCTGTCTTTTAGTCCAGAATTAGAACAGTTCCTGTATGATGGGATATGTATAGAACTGTTCCGCAGGAGGCTCTGTTAATTAGCACAAGGTTCCTAAAGGCCTTCTGTACTTATCTTCCAAGAATCCCCAGAAAATGATCTTAACCCAAACCATATGGTTTCCTCCAGATGAAATTCCATTCCTGGTCTCAGGAATCAATCTCCCACTCTGAGTGGACCATATAACTTTTCCCTCCCCCCTCTTAACAGCTCCTAATGAGAAGGGAGCAATCATTTCCATTGCTCTGTGGCCTCAGGTTACTGTCTTTTAGCCGTAGTGTATATCAAGGACCTCAAAGTTTATTCTTTTTTCTTATACTCTTAATTTCAGGAGTTGAAAATGTCTTGACCCCTTATGTATGCTAATTAATTTTAGGAAATCTGCCCTCCCCTCACCCCCAAATTATCTAGCACACCTGAATAAGCCAAAGGGAGCTGTCTGTCTGGCACTAATGCTGGGTAACTAACTGCTGTTAGGGGCTCTGCTAGCAATGAGTTAATATATATTTCAGTTGTTAGTATGGTTAATATTACTAATTATATATATGTGTGTATATATAAATATAAATAAAAATAAATAAATAAATAAATATATGTATGTGTGTGTATATATATATATATATTTGCTGTTCAGTCCCAATAAGATTATATAATGGAACCAGCTCATGTAAAGGATTCTGGAGCAAAGAAAAATATTAGATTGAACCATATCTTAGTCAATTCAGGCTTCTATAATGAAGTACCACAGACTGGGTGGCTTATAAACAACAGAAATTTACTTCTTTTGGTCCGATTCTGGTGAGGGCCTCCTTCTAGGTTGCAGACTGCCAATTTCTCATTGTGTCCTCATGTGCCAGAAAGAGAGCAAGCCAGCTCTCTGGCCTCTTATAAGGGCACTAATCCCATTCACAAGGGCTCCACCCTCATGACCTGATTACCTCCCAAAGGCCCCACCTCCAAATACCATCACATTGGGATTAGGGTTTCAACATACAAAATTTGAAGGGTACACAAATATTCAGTCCATAACAAGCCATATGAAATTATCACTTTTATAGATGAAAAATGATGGACTATTGTCAATTTCATATAGTTCAATCTAATAGGAATGAATAAAGCCTCCATGTGTACCTTGCTCAAATTTTAATTTTATTCATCCTCCTAATTCACCTTTGTTATCAGAGTAAACTTGATATGGATTTCTGATCATTTGTCCCAGGATTAGTTGCAAGTAAGGTAAGAATACATTTTTCTTTTATGAACTAGAATATTACAGATAGAGCTAAATCTCTACTGACCATTACCTATAATCCCTGCTGCCTCTCTCCCACCCCACCACCCCAAAAAAAACCATTGTTTTGAATTTTGAGGTACATCTTTTCAGATCATAAAAAAAACTTTAACATTCATATTGTTTTGTATTAGTCTTTTTTGCTTTAAATAAATGACATTAAACTGTATATGAACTGTACATATTATTCTTTTAAAAAGCTTTTTATTTTGAAATAATTACAGATTTGTAAACAGTTGCAAAAAATGTACGGAGAGGTACCATATACTCTTCACCCAGTTTCCCCCATTTTTCAAAACATTTTTGGTCTGTATTCTTCTGAAACATTCATTTTTCTTTTTGAAAAAAGTTTTTATTTTTTAAAAAATTGAGGTATAGTTGTGCAATATTATGTAAGTTTCGGGTGTACAACAGTGATTCACAATTTTTAAAAGGTATACTCCATTTATAGCTATTATAAAATATTAGCTGTATTCCCTGGGTTGTACAATATATCCTTGTAGCTTATTTATTTTAGTAGTAGTTTGCACCTCTTTATCCCCTACCCCTATCTTGCCCCTCCCTGCTTCCCTCTCCCCACTGGTAACCACTAGTTTGTTCTCTATGTCTGTGGGTCTCTTCCTTTTTCATATATTCACTAGTTTAACTTTAAAAAATTTTTTCTTTACTTGAAGTATAGTTGATTTACAGTGTTGTGTTAATTTCTGCTGTACAGCACAGTGACTCAGTTATACATACATATATATACATTCTTTTTTTATATTCTTTTCCATTATGGTTTATCATAGGATACTGAAGATAGTTCTCTGTGCTATACAGTAGGACTTTGTTGTTTATCCATTCTATATATAATAGCTTACATCTGCTAACCCCAACCTCCCACTCCAGGCCTCCCACAACCCTCTCCCCCTTGGCAACCACAAGTCTATATCTGTGAATCTGTTTCTGTTTCATAGATAGGTTCATTTGTGGCATATTTTAGATTCTACATATAAATGATATCATATGGTATTTGTCTTTCTCTTTCTGACTTACTTCACTTAGTATGATAATCTCTAGCTGCAACCATGTTGCTGCAAATGGCATTATTTCATTCTTTTTAATGGCTGCGTAGTATTCCATTGTATATATGTACCACATCTTCTTTATCCATTCATCTGTTGATGGACATTTAGGTTGCTTCCATGTCTTGGCTATTGTGAATAGTGCTGCTATGAACATAAGGGTGCATGTATATTTTTGAATTAGAGTTTTGTCTGGATATATGCCCAGGAATAGGACTGCTGGATCATATGGTAATTCTATTTTTAGCTTTCTGAGGAACCTCCGTACTGTTTTCCATAGTGGCTGTTCAAACTTACATTCCCACCAACAGTGTAGAAGGGTTCCCTTTTCTCCACATCCTCTCCAGCATTTGTTATTTGTAGACTTTTTAATGATGGCCATTCTGACCCGCGTGAGGTAGTATCTCATTGTAATTTTGATTTGCATTTCTCTGATAATTAGAGGTGTTGACCATCTTTTCAGGTGCCTATTGGCCATTTGTATTTCTTCTTTGGAGAAATGTCTATTTACGTCTTCTGCCCATTTTTCGATTGGGTTGTTTTTTTTGTTGTTGTTGTTGAGTTGTATGAGCTGTTTGTATATTTTGGAAATTAAGCCCTTGTTGGTCATATTGTTTGCAGATATTTTCTCCCATTCTGTAGATTGTGTTTTTGCTTTGTTTATGGTTTCTTTTGCTGGGCACAGGCTTGTAAGTTTGATTAGGCCCCATTTGTTTATTTTTGTTTTTATTTCTATTGCCTTGGGAGACTGACTTAAGAAAACATTGGTACGATTTATGTCAGAAATATTTTGCCCATGATCTCTTCTAGGAGTTTTATGATGTCATGTATTATTTTAACTCTTTCAGCCATTTTGAGTTTATTTTTGTGTATGGCGAGAGGTTGTGTTCTAACTTCATTGATTTACCTGCAGCTATCCAACTTTCCCAACACCACTTGCTGAAGAGACTTTTTCCTGTTGTATATTCTTGCTGCCTTTGTTGAAGATTAATTGACTGTAGGTGTGTGAGTTTATTTCTGGGCTCTCTATTCTGTTCCACTGATCCATATGCCTGTTTTTGTGCCAGTACCACACTGTTTTGATTACTGTAGCTTTGTAGTATTGTCTGAAGTCTGGGAGGTTTATGCCTTCTGCTTTGTTCTTTTTCTTCAGGATTGCTTTGGCAAACCTGAGTCTTTTATGTTTCCATATAAATTTTAGGATTATTCTAGTTCTGTGAAAAATGTCATGGGTAATTTGATAGGGAATGCATTAATCTGTAGATTGCTTTGGGTAGTATGGCTATTTTAACAATATTAATTATTTTAATCCAAGAGCATGTGATATCTTTCCATTTCTTTGAATCATCTTCAATTTCCTTTATTAATGTTTTATAGTTTTAGTGTATAAGTCTTTCATCTCCTCAGTAAGGTTTATTCCTAAGTATTTTATTTTTGCAGGTGCTATTTTAAAAGGTATTGCTTTTTTACATTCTCTTTCTGATATTTCATTGTTAGTGTAAGGAAATGCAACTGGTTTCCAAATGTTAATCTTGTATCGTGCTATCCTGCTGAATTTGTTTTTCAGTTCTAGTAGTTTTTGTGTGGAGTGTTTAGGGTTTTCTATATATAGTATCATGTCATCTGCATATAATGACAATTTTACCTCTTTCCTTCCAATTTGTATAACTTTTATTTCTTGTCTGATTGCTGTGGCTAGGACATCCAATACTATGGTGAATATAAGAGGTGAGAGTGGGTATCCTTGTCTTTTTCCATATTTTAGTAGAAAGGCTTTCAGCTTTTCACCATTGAGAATTATATTGGCTGTGTGTTTATCATAAATAGCTTTTATTATGTTGAGATATGTTCCCTGTATACCCACTTTGGTAAGAGTTTTTATCATGAATGAATGTTGAATTTTGTCAAATGCTTGTTCTGTATCTATTGATCATTTGTTTTTTTTCTTCTTTTAATGTAGTATGTCACACTGATTGATTTGCGTATGTTGAACCATACTTGTGAACTTGGGATGAATCCCACTTGGTCATGGTGTATGATCTTTTATGAGTTATTGGATTTGGTTTGCTAATATTTTGTTGGGAATTTTTGCATCTATATTTATCAAAGATATTGGCCTGTTATTTTCTTTTTTGGTGGTGTCTTTGTCTAGTTTTGGTATCAGGGTGATGGTGGCTTCATAGAATGTCTTTGGGATTCTTTCCCTCCTCTTCAATTTTTTGGAAGAGTTTGAGAAGGATCAGTATAAATTCTTCTTTGCATGTTTGGTAGAATTCGCCTGTGAACCCATCTGGTCCTGGACTTTTGTTTGTAGGGAGTTTTTAAATTACAGAGTCTATTTCACTTCTAATGATCAGTCTGTTCAAATTATCTGTTTCTTCTTGATTCAGTTTTGGTGGGCTGTATATTTCTAAAAACTTATCCATTTCTTCTAGGTTGTTAAATTTGTTGGCATATAATTGTTCATAGTATTCCCTTATAATTTTTTGTATGTCTGCAGTATCAGTTGTTATGTCTCCTTTTTCATTTCTTATTTTGTTTATTTGGGTTCTCTCTCTTTTCTTCTTGATGAGCCTGGCCAGAGGTTTGTCAATCTTGTTTACCCTTTCAAAGAACCACCTCTTGGTTTTATTGATTTTTTTCTGTTTCTTAATCTCTGGTTTATTTATTTCCTCTCCAATCTTTATTACTTCCATTCTTCTGCTGACTTTAGGTTTTATTTATCCTTCTGTTTCTAATTCTTTTAGCTGGTAGGTTAGGTTGGTTATTTGAGATTTTTCTTATTTTTTGAGGAAGGCCTGTATCACTATGAACTTCCCTCTAAGAACTGCTTTTGCTGTATCCCATAAATATTGTATGGTTGTGTTTTCATTGTCATTTGTCTCAAGGTATTTTTTAATTTCCTCTTTGGTTTCATCATTGACCCATTGGTTATTTTAGTAGCATGTTGCTTAATCTCCCTGTGATCATTTTTTTCTCATTTCTTTTTCTGTGGTTGATTTCTAGTTTCATGCCATCGTGGTCTGAAGAGATGCTTGAGATAATTTCTAAACTCTCAGATTTATTGAGGCTTTTTTTGTACCCTAGTATGTGGTCAAACCTAGGGCATGTTCCATGTGTACTTGAAAAGAATGAGTATTCTGGGGCTTACCTGGTGGCGCAGTGGTTAGGAATCTCCCTGCCAATGCAGGGGACACGGGTTCGAGCCCTGGCCTGGGAAGATCCCACATGCCACGGAGCAACTGAGCCCGTGTGCCACAGCTACTGAGCTTGTGCTCTGGAGCCTGTGAGCCACAACTACTGAAGTCCATGCACCTAGAGCCCGTGCTCCACAAGAAGAGAGGCCACTACAATGAGAAGCCCACGCACTGTAGAGAAGAGTAGCCCCCACTTGCCGCAACTGGAGAAAGCCTCCGTGCAGCAATGCAGCCAAAAATAAATAATTTAAGAAAGAAAAAAAGAATGTATATTCTGGGTTTTTTTGTATGTACTATCCTGAAAATACCAATTAAGTTTAACTATTCTATTGTATTATTTAGAATTTCTGTGCCTTATTGATTTTCTGTCTAGAAGATCTGTCCATTGATGTGAGTGGGGTGTTAAAGTCTCCTACTATTATTGTATTCCTGTCAACTTCTCCCTTCATGTCTCTTAGTATTTGTTTTATGTATTTGGTTTCTCTTATATTATGTGCATATATATTGATGAGTGTAAAGTCCTCTTTTTGTATTGATCCTTTTATCATTATACAATGTCCTTTATCTTTCTTTATGGCCTTTGTTTTGAAGTCTATTTTGTCTGAGTATTGCGACCCCACTTTATTTTCATTTCCATTTGTATGAGACATCTTTTTCCATCCCTTTACTTTCAATCTTTGTGTGCCCTTTGCCCTAAAGTGGGTATCTTGTAGGCAGCATATTGTAGGCTCTTGTTTTCTTTTATCCAGTGTGCCACTCTGTGTCTTTTGATTGAAGCTTTTAATCCATTGACATTTAAGGTAATTTTTTAAAATAAATTTATTTATTTATTTTCATTTATTTTTGGCTGCGTTGGGTCTTCATTGCTGCATGCGGGGTTTCTCTAGTTGCAGCGAGTGGGGCTACTCTTCGTTGCGGTGCAGGGGCTTCTCATTGCGGTGACTTCTCTTCTTGTGGAGCATGGGCTCTAGGCATGCAGGCTTCAGTAGTGGCTTGCAGGCTCTAGAGCGTAGGCTCAGTAGTTGTGGCGCACAGGCTTAGTTGCTCTGCAGCATGTGGGATCTTCCTGGACCAGGGCTCAAACCCATGTTCCCTGCATTGGCAGGCAGATTCTTAACCACTGTGCCACCAGGGAAGTCCCTAAGGTAACTATTGATAGATATGTATTTATTGCCATTTAAACCTTATTTTCCTGTTGATTTTATACTTCTTCTTTGTACCTTTCTTTTTGTTTTTCCTTTTGTGGTTTGATGGTTTTCTTTTCTATTATACTTATGTTCTCTTCTTTTTGGTTTTTGTGGATCTATTGTATGTTTTTGATCTGTGGTTACCCTGTTTTTCAGGTATGTTAACCCCATCCTATTTCTACTTGCCTTAGACTAGTAGTCATATAGGCTCAAACACATTCTAGGAACTGAAAAAAAAATCTACATTTTCTCATTTTACTCCCCACATTTTATGATTTTCATGTCCTCTTTTACATTTTCATGTTCATACTTTTGCTGTTCACTGTGGTTATCATCACTTTCACAGAAATTTTTTCATTTTTTTAATATCTGTGTACTGGCTTATTTAAGTGATTTACTTTCCAATTGTTATTTTCTCTTTCCTTTAGATTCTTACTTCTTTTCTATTTAGGGAAGACCTTTCAATATTTCCTTTAGAATAGATTTAGTATTGCTGTATTCTTTTAGTTTCTGTTTGTCTGAGAAATTCTTTATCTCTCCTATTCTGAATGATAATCTTGCTGGATAGAGTATCCTAGGTTACAGATTTTTCCCCTTCAGAACTTTGAATGTATCTTGCCCCTCCCTTCTGGCCTGCAGCATTTCTATAGAGAAATCAACTGATAGTCTTATGGGGGTTCTCTTGTAATTAACTGTTTGTTTTTCTCTTGCTGCCTTTAGAATCCTCTTTATCTTTAACTTTTGCCATTTTTATTATAATATGTCATGGGACTTCCCTGGTGGTGCAGTGGTTAAGAATCTGCCTGCCAATGCAGGGGACACGGGTTCGAGCCCTGGCCTGGGAAGATCCCACATGCCGCAGAGCAACTAAGCCTGTGCGCCACAACTACTGAGCCTGCACACCACAACTACTGAAGCCCGCCGCAACTACTGAAGCCCACGTGCCTAGAGCCCGTGCTCTGCAACAAGGGAAGCCACCACAATGAGAAGCCTCTGCACTGCAACAAAGAGTAGCCCCCACTCACTGCAGCTAGAAAAGGCCCGTGCACAGCAACGAAGACCCAACGCAGGAAAAAAAAAAGTCTTGGTGTAGGTCTGTTTAGGTTTATCTTGTTTGGGACCCTCCATGCTTCCTGTACCTGGATATCTGTTTCCTTGTTTAGGTTTGGGAAGTTTTCAGCCGTAATTTCTTCAAATACATTTTCGATCCGCTTTTCTCTTTCTTCCCCTTCTGGAATTCTATCATGCGTAGGTTGGCATGCTTTATATTATCCCATAGGTCTTTTATATTGCTTTCATTTTTTTCATTTGGCTTTCTGTCTGCTGTCCTGATTGAGTGATTTCCATTATTCTATCTTCCAAGTCACTTATTCGTTCTTCTGCATTATCCATTCTGCTATTTATTGCCTTTAACTCAGCTTACATCTCAGTCAATGAGTTTTCTGATTTTTCTTGGTTCCTCTTTATAGTTTCTAGTTCCTTCTTATAGTACTCTGCATCTCTGTCAATAGCCTTTCTTAATGCCTTCAGTACCCCTTTTTGAAACCAGTGTCTATTAGATCAAAGAGGTCTGTTTCATTGTTTGTTCTTTCAGGGGAATTTTCTTGGTCTTTAAACTGGAGGTGGTTCCTCTGCTTCTTCATTTTACTTACATTTCTCTTGCTCTGTGAGTTTAGGAGAAACAATTATCTACTGTGGTCTTGGAGGGCTATTCTTATGTGGAAGCGTCCCTGTGTAGCTGTGTGGATTTAATATTTTGGGTGCAAGGGCTGTTTCAATATGGATATCTGTTGCCTCTTCCCTCAGCATGTGCAGGCCATTATCCCCTTGATAGGGGGTGTGCAGATGTGGCAGTGCTCAGTCCTAGGATTCTTGGTGGCCGTGGTGGCTTATGTGCATCCCCGGAGCACGTGATGGGTGCAGGAGCTGCTCGTGACCACTCCTGGAGCCCGTGTAGGTGGTGTCCTACCGCCTGAGAGCACATGCAGGGAAAAAGCCTGCAATGGTGGGTCCCACCCCTCCCCTCGTGCACCCCCCAAACAATGGCACCTGTCCTCTAAGGTGGCCTGGGCTTGCTCCACGAACACCCTCAGTTGCAGTCACACCAGACTCCAGCCCCTTCAGGCTGTTTTCACACAGCCAACCCCAGTCCTCTCTCTGAGTCTGATATCCGAAGCCTGAGCTTGAGCACCCAGCCCCAATCCGCACCAGCAGATGCACATCTCAGGCTGGGGAGTGCAGGGCGGTGGCACTGACTGTGCAGGTCTCTCTCCATTCTGGCTGCTGAAAACTGGTTGCTGCATTCTTCTCTGAGGCTCTGAAGCTCTGTCCCAGCTGATCTCCCCGCTGGTGAGGGGATTTCCCAGGGTGCGGGAACCTTTCCTTTTTCACAGCTCCCTCCTAGGAGGGAGGTCCCATCCCGATTCCTTTCTCACTTCCTTTTTTTCTTTTGTCCTACCTGGTTACATGGAGATTTTCTTGCCCTTTCAAAAGTCTGAGGTCTTCTGCCAGCATTCAGTAGACATATTGTGAGAATTATTAATACATGTAGATGTATTTTTAATATATTTGTGGGAGGTGGTGAGCTTCACATCCTACTACTCCACCATCTTGATTGCTGCCCCACTTTTTTTTAATATTTAACATATAAGTGCTATCATACAATATTTGTCTTTGACTTATTTCACTAAGCATAATACTCTCCAATTCCATCCATGTTGTTGCAGATGAAAATTTTTCATTCTTTTTTATGGCTGAGTAGTATTCCATTGTGTGTGTGTGTGTGTGTGTGTGTGTGTGTGTGTGTATACACCACATCATTTTATCCATTCATCTGTTGATCAGCACTTACATTGCTTCCATATCTTGGCAACTGTAAATAATGCTGCTATGATGAACATTGGGGTGCATATATCTTTTCAAATTAAAGCTTTTGGTTTTTTCAGATATATACCCAGGAGTGAAATTCCTCAGTCATATGGTAGTTCTATTTTTAGTTTTTTGAGGAACCTCCATACTGTTTTCCACAGTGGCTAAGTTTATTCCTAGATATTTTATTTTTTGACACTATCTTAAATGGGATTTTTTTTACTTTCTCTTTCTGATATCTCATTGTTAGTGTAAAGAAATGCTACAGATTTCTGTATATTAATCTTGTATCCTGCTACCCTACTGAATTCATTTATTATTCCTAAAGTTTTTATGTGGAGACTTTAGGATTCTCTATATAGAGTATTATGTCATCTGCAAATAGTGAGAGTTTTACCTCTTCCCTTCTAATTTGGATACTTTTTATTTCTTTTTCTTGCCTGATTGCTGTGGCTAGGACTTCTAATACTTGTTGAATAGAAGTGGGGAGAGTAGACATCCTTGTCTTGTTCCTGAATTTAGCAGGAAGGCTTTCAGCTTTTCACCATTGAATAGTATGTTGGCTGTGCGTTTGTCATAATTGGCTTTATCATGCTAAGATATGCTCCCCCTATACCCACTTTAGTGATAGTTTTTATCATGAACGAATATTGAATTTTATCAAATGCCTTCTCTGCATCTGTTGCGATAATCATGTATTTTTGTCTTTTTTTTTTTTGGTTAATGTAGTGTATCACATTGACTGATTTGAGTATGTTGAACCATCCTTGCTACCCTGGAATGAATCCAACTTAATCATGGTGTGTGATCCTTATATATGTATTGTTGGATTTGGTTTGCTAATATTTTGTTGATGATTTTTGCATCTATATTCATCAAAGATATTAGCCTGTGATTTTCTTTTTTGTAGTGTCTTTGTCTGGTTTGGGTATCAGGGTGATGGTGGCTTCATAGAATGAATTTGGGGGTGTTCCCTCCTCTTCAATTATTTAGAATAGTTTGAGAAGGATAGGTGTAAGTTCTGCTTTTTATGTTTGGTAGAATTCTGCAGGGAAGCCATCCAGTCCTGGACTTCTGTTTGCAGGGAGTTTTTTTTTTTAATTACAGATTCTATTTCACTGTAGTGATTGGTCTGTTCAAATCATCTGTTTGTTCTTGACTCAGTTTTTTTGTTTGTTTTTGTTCTCTTTTTTTTTTTTTTGCAGTACATGGGTCTTTCACTGCTGTGGCCTCTCCCGTTGCAGAGCACAGGCTCCGGAGGCGCAGGCTCAGTGGCCATGGCCCACGGGCCCAGCCGCTCCGCGGCATGTGGGATCTTCCTGGATCCCACATGCCGCCTGGGCATCGGCAGGCGGACTCTCAACCACTGCGCCACCAGGGAAGCCCTTGTTCTCTTTTTACAACAACAGCAAACATTTATTTTCACACAGTTTCTTAATGTCGGGAAACTGGGAGTGGCTTTGCTGTGTGGTTCTGGCTCAGGGTGTCCTGGGAGGTTGCAGTCAAGCTGTCAGTTGGAGCTGCAGTCATCTAGAGGCTTGACAGGGGCTGGAGGATCCACTTCCAAGATGGTGCCCTCACATGGTGCTAGTTGTTGGTAGGAGGCCTCAGTTCATCACCTTTTGAGCCTCCCTCTCCATGGGCTACTTGAGTGTCCTCAGGACACAGCAGCTGGCTTCAGTCAGAGTGAAGGCTCCAAGAGCAAGCAAGGCAGAAGTCACAACGTCTTTGCCAACCCAGCTTTAGCAGTCACACTCCTTCCTTTCCACAGTATCCTGTTTGTAGCAAGGTCAGTCTTTTTCAATGTAGGAGGGTATGTAGGAGGTGAGGATCATTGAGGACCATCTTAGAGGTGACTACCACAAACCAGTATGTTGCTATGACCAGGATCTTTACTCTGCCCCTAGGTTTGCTTCATTGATGGCTCCAGCATGAAATAAAAGTTTTGATTTTTATTGTTTTATTGTTTTTATTTATTTATTTATTTTTATATCTTTATTGGAGTATAATTGCTTTATAATGTTGTTTTAGTTTCTGCTGTACAACAAAATGAATCAGCTATATGTATTCATATATTATCAGGCTGTATGTTTCTAGAAACTTGTCCATTTCTTCTAGGTTGTCCAATATGTTGGCATACAACTGTTTATAGTAGTCTCTTAGAATATTTTGTATTTCTGTGCTATTAGTTGTTATGTCTCCACTCTCATTTCTTATTCTGTTTATTTGGTTCCTTTCTTCTTGGTGAGCCTGGCCATAGGTTTGTCAGTTTTGATTATCTTTTCAAGAAACCAGCTCTGGGTTTTTTTATTTTATTTTTTATCTGTATTTTATTTCCTCTCTGATCTTTATTATTTCCTTCCTTTTGCTGACTTTAGGTTGTGTTTCTTCTTTTTCTCATTCATTTAGGTGGTACATTAGGTTGTTTATTTGAGATTTTTCTTGTTTATTGTGGAAGGCCTGTATTACTATGAACTTTCCTCTTAGAACCGCTCTTGCTTCATCCCATAGATTTTTGTAAGGTTGTGCTTGTGTAAGGTTGTTGTTTGTCTTGAGGTATTTTCTGATTTCTTCTTTGATTTCATTTTTGACCCATTGGATTTTTAGTAGCATGTTGTTCAGTCTCCTTGTGTTCATTCTTTTCCCATTTTTCATTCTGTGGTTGATTTCTAGTTTCATACCCTTTTGGTCAGAAAATATGCTTGAAATAATTTTTATCCTCTTAAATTTGTTGAGGCTTGTTTTGTGACCTAATATGTGGTCTATCCTAGATAATGTGCTGTGCATGCTTGAAAAGAATGTGTATTCTAACTTTTTTGGCTGTAGTGTCCTGTACATTATCAATTAAGTCCAACTGGTCTATTGTGTCACTTAGGACCTGTGTTGCCTTATTGATTTTCTGTCAGGATGATCTGTCTCTTGATACCAGTGGGGTGTTAAAGTCTCCTACTATTATTGTATTCCTGTCCGTGTCTCCCTTTATGTCTGTTAGTATTTGTTTTATATATTTAGGTGCCCTTATATTGGGCACATAAATGTTAATAAGTGTCATATCCTCTTCTTGTATTGATACCTTTATTATTATATAATGTCCTTCTATGTCTTTCTTTATGGACTTTGTTTTTTAAATTAATTAATTTATGGCTGCATTGGGTCTTTGCTGCTGTGCACGGGCTTTCTCTAGTTGCAGCAAGCGGGGGTTCCTCTTCATTGCGGTGCGTGGGCTTCTCATTGTGGTGGCTTCTCTTGTTGTGGAGCATGGGCTCTAGGTGCACGGGCTTCAGTAGTTGCAGCACATGAACTCGGTAGTTGTGGCTTGCGGGCTGTAGAGAGTAGGCTCAGTAGTTGTGGTGCACAGGCTTAACTGCTCCGTAGCACATGGGATCTTCCTGGACCAGGGCTTGAACCTGTGTCCCCTGCATTGGCAGGCAGATTCTTAACCACTGAGCCACGAGGGAAGTCCTGGACTTTGTTTTAAAGTTTGTTTTGTGTGATATGAGTATCACTACCCCCACTGTCTTGTTTCCATTTGCATGCAATCTTTTTTCCATCCTCTCACTTTCAGTCTGTGTGTGTCTTTCATCCTGATGTGCATTTCTTCTAAGCAGCATATTGTAGGTTCTTGGTTTTTTGTTTTGTTTTTAATCCAACCTGCCACTCTTTTTTTTTTACGGTTTTTTGTTTGTTTGTTTTTCTTTTTCACGGTACACGGGCCTCTCACTGTTGTGGCCTCTCCCGTTGCGGAGCACAGGCTCTGGACGTGCAGGCTCAGTGGCCACGGCTCACGGGCCCAGCTGCTCCGCGGCATGTGGGATCTTCCTGGACCGGGGCACGAACCCGTGTCCCCTGCATCGGCAGGCGGACTCTCAACCACTGCACCACCAGGGAAGCCCAAGTGTCTTTATTTTTAAGAAGCACCCAGATTATTTTGATGCAGATTTGTTGAGAAATATTGCCCACTGAACTTCCTAGGAGAAGGCACAGGAGCTCTGCTTGCTTCCTAAGGGAAGAAAAGATGGGTGGTGGGGGGCAGATTTGGAGAAGTGAGGACATTGGCCTGGCGACCTGGAGGAGAGAAGCAGCCCTGAGGGCACTCACAGATGAAAGAGAGAACTGTGGCTATAGGGCCACCCTGGACTGACTCCTTGCTAGTGTCACGACACTGACTTGCTGCTACACTGTACAAGGTGGGGGACTTAATGTTGACCTCAGTTTATTTCTTGAAACTATCATGATGTCAGCCCTCCTCCTGGTATCCCTAATGTGAAAGTGGACACAGGGATGTCAAAGGAGGGGATGGCGGCTGTAGCAGCAACTCTGAAGCAGAGCTCAAAGAACTGGAGTTGCCGTGAGAGGGCAGGGTGGTCTAATGGCCTGCTCCGTGTCATGTACTTGGCGGGGGGTTGGTTGGGATACAGGGAGCACTGGGCAGCTCTTTGCTTTAGTGGCTAAAACAACTGCTCAGTTGACAGGTCTCTTAGGACCTAACTGCAGGAAAAAGATGGATTGGTTTTCATGGAGAAAGTTTAAGGAAACGATCTGTTCAGAAAGTTTCTTGATTCTTTCTGTATGTGGCAATGGCTGAGAAAGGCTGATCTGGAGAATTGATTCACTGGACTGGGAGATAGAGGAACTGGATTCTCTTTACAAATTACCCATGGTTAGTGGTGGCAGTTCAGTCAGGTGGTCTCTTGGTGCCAGGTTAAGGTACCTATAAATTGATTCTCGAGGAGTAATATGTTAGGTGGAATATGCCCTGTGATTGATCCCTAGAGAGTAATATGTTAATTAGATGGAGTATAAACACTGGCATCTCTAACCTATAGGAAATGAATATTTTCCTTGTCAGGGTTCAGAGAAGATGTGCATTGAAATCATCTCCCTGTCATTCCACCCAGAGGCTGAAGTGATGTGTGATGAGAATGTAAAACAGGTGTACGTGGAATACAAGTTCTACGATCTACCCTTGTCGGAGACGGAGACTCCAGTGTCCCTGAGGAAACCAAGAGCAGGAGAAGAGATCCACTTCCACTTTAGCAAGGGTGAGGCATCCCTGGTGAACAGCCAGGAGAGGAAGCTGACAGTCATTTAGTCTGAGGGGTCCAAACTACTCTGAACTTCTGTTGGAGTGGACCCTACTGTTTTATTTTCTTTTATTTATCAAAGTAATATATGCATATGGCTTTAAAATATCAAATAGGCTTAAAAAGATTTTTGATTAAAATATAGTCCTTTGCTCCACTCTTTCTCTGCAGATCACTCCCTCTCACCCCTCCCTGACCACCCCCCTCAGTCCACCACACCACTTTTCACTTTTTCTGCTATTTCTTCTGTTATTTAACCCCATGTTTCTGAGAAATGATTCTATTGCAATTTCCTGATTCACTAATTCATTTCCTGATTCAGACATTATCTGTTGACTTCCTATCTTGGCAAATAAAACATCTCTCTTGTATCATACCCGTGCTCCCATATAGTTGGATCATAATTTAAACTTGATTTTTAATTAATCGTAATTGTTTCTATTATTATGGATGTGTAAACAGTCTTGCAGGGCCAAGTTTTACACCATGATTATAGTCTCTTTCTTGTTTATATTTTGTTTGTCTCAATTTTTCATTTGCTTTATTTTCATTATACCTGTTGGGATTCTTTCTACATCCTCCAGAAGCCTTTTAAATTTTCAAATAATCAAACCTGTCAAATAATTTATCTTTTTTTTTTTTTCCTGAAGATCTCTCTTTATCTTCTTGTTCCTCTTTAGCACACTGTTCAGCTATTATCCCACTGCTGCCATTTGTAGAGTTCAATTTAATTCTATTTTATACTGGATGTTTTATCTCCTGGGTCATGTGTCACCCTCTGATTTATTATATTTTAATGGATCATATTTTCTAGTAGCTTTTAAAGAAAGAATACACTGGAAGTAAATATTTTGAGATAGTCATGCATGAAAATTCTGCCCATATATTTGATTGATAATTAGACCAAGTATAAAAATGTATGTTGAAAACATTTTTCATTCAGAATGTCAAAGCAGTTGGTCCATGGTCTTTGGGTCCAGGCCTGGAGTCTAACGCTTGTATGAAGACTACCCTCTACCTCCCCAGAGGACTTTAACATTTTTTCTTCATTTTTAGCGTTCTTAAATTTCAGAATAATGTGCATATATTTTCTTTAATTGTTCCGGCCATTCAGTGGGCTCTTTAAATCTGGAAGCTCATGGCTTTTAGTTCTGGGAAATTTTATTGCATTTCTTTGATAACTTTTTCCCCCTACATTTTCTCATTTTCTTAGTAGAATTTTGGATCTTCCAAACTGATCCTCCTCTAATTTTATCACTTTTCTCCTATAATTCTACCTCTGTTTTTTTCTTCCTTTTTTTTTTTTTGGAGGGGGTGATTTCCTTAATTTTATCTTCCAGTCATTGACTAGGTATTTATTTTAAATTTCTAAAAGCTGTTTCTTGTTCTCTATTCCCCACCCCCAACTCACCCCCCCCAACCCTTTAAAAAAGTATATTCTTTCTTTACATCATAGGAGATAGAAGTTTTTCCCTCACTTGTGTAAAGTGAGCTCAAGGGTGGGCAGTCCAGGGTTGAGGCCACGTGATCAGGATCAGGGATCCAAACTCCCATCTTGCCTTCCTGTCCCCCTCGTGCCTGTCTTCCATCCTTTCAGATGCCTCACGGTCCTTAATAGCAGCTGCAGAAAGGAAGGCTACCTCCCAGTTTCACACACCACGGTGGGCAGAACTCAATCATGTGGCCAAACCTAGCTAAAATAGAGGCTGGAAAACATAGGCTAATTTATTTGTCTGCAACAGTCCCATGTAGAAATGAAGAGGAAGAGGGGAATGGATGTTGAGACCTTGAGTTGAACCTACTTCAAAATTCAAATCTCTAGGCGGCCTTAAAAAAAAAAAAAAATCAGTCTCCTAGAATTCTTCCAGTTGGGCGGTGGTGGGAGCATGTTTATCCTGGCATTTGGCAGGACAGCTTCCAACACAGAGTGTAAGGCTTCCTTTATATCAGTGGTTGAAGCATTTTCTTAAAGGGCCACATAGTAAACATTTTAGGCTTTGTGGGCCAGTCTCTGTCACGACTCTTCAACTCTATCATTGTAGTTGGAAAGCCACCACAGATAGTATGTAAACAGATGGCTGTGTTCAACAAAACTTTATGAAAACAGGTAGCTGGCTCATGGGCCCAATTTTGCCAATGTCTGCTTTATATCAATGTGTTACACATACCATTTATGAAAGTTTTAGTGCCCAAATAGCAACAGTATATGATTCTTTGCTTTTTTCCCCACTTAACCCTTAATACAGTGATAGACCTGGACCCAGTGGAGCAAAAAGACCGAAGACAGTTTCTGTTCGCCATGCTGACTGGACAAGATCCTGAGCAAGGACAGTAAGCATCTGCTTCCCACTTTGAAAGACAGGAGATGGAGACGTCACACAGGAATTTAGGAGTTTGAGTTTGGCTTTGTGGTGATATGGAATATTTTAATAACTTCTTTCATATTAATATACTCCTAATGAATTTCCCATCTACTTGAGTCTAATTTATGTTTGTGACTAACTACCTGATAAATTATATCATCTCACAGGATTAGTTCATTTCTCACCCATGCCAGCCCCTGATAAGCACTTTTTTTTTTTTTTTTTTTGAGGCAGCAATTTACTTGAATACTTAGTGCCCCCTACGGAAAGGACAAAACGCCTTGACACTCTAGGATAATTTGATTCATTTCTCTCAAACATAGTACCATACCATTGCTAGCTTACCGAATATTATGCCTTTATAATAGCAATTTTATTTTTGACTTAAAAATGATTTCTCTACAGAAATACTTTGAAGTAAATTCTGGGTCTGCTCTAAGTTTTAGGAAAGCCAATTGTCATTATTCATATAATCTGAGAAGCCCTCCTTTTAGAGGTTCCAGATGAAATGCATGGGATATATATATATATAGACTAAAAAATTTCTCATTTAGCTGAATTTTGAAAATCAAATTTAAGTGGACATCTGGGTTTTCTTTTGTTTTTGGCAAAATCAGGCAACCCTACCTCCTTTTCGTGTGTGTGGGTAAGAAGTAGTATGGGACTGGTGTTCTAATCCATTACTTTTCTAACAGCCCAATAAATTTATTTAATTTGCATTTACTTTGTCTCCGGTTAGTCCTAAGAAGGACTGAAAAAGGAGCCAGTTGAAATAAACCGTGAATCTGACTTCAGTATCACGGTGGACTTAAACAGATATAAGCTTACTGGTAACTTTTGGAAATGGAAAGAGATTTGGTTGTTTCTCTTTTGCGTTAATGTTAAATTTAGCTTTTTTCTCCTCTCAGCATTCCTACAACTCTCTCTTCCTTTATTCCTTTACAGTGGTAATCTTTTTCTTTTCTGTGATCTTCTACTCAATTTGATTTCAATTGATTTTACCTTTGATTTTCTTTTTGCCTGTATGATATAGCAGATAGAACATTGCCTTTGTAATCACACAGACTTGGTTCTGAATCCTGACTCTTCCACTTACTAGCTCTGTGATGTTTGACGTATTATTTAATTTGAAGGCTCCGGTGAGGATGATCCTGAAATAACATAGTTTACCTAAAGCACTTGCTATTGTGCACGAGATGCGGTGATGTGAGCTACCATACATTTCCTGGGAAAATGGGTGGAGGAGTCAGTATTATCCCTTTGCTTTGTTGAAGTTCTCACTACGGATACAGAAACATAATCACAAACGAATATTGCTTAATGACTGTGAATGCGTCACTTTCAGGATTTCTTCTTTTCAGCTTAATCGCGTTTAGCTGCGATTTAAAACGCTTGAATTTTTGGTGCTATTCTTGCTCCCTTAGCACTTTCTATTAGCCACCAATGTTAGCTTTTAAAAAATTAATAGGAATATGAAATGTCCAGAATAGGCAAATCCAGAGAGACAGAAAGTAGATTAGTGGTCACCAGGACTGAGGGAGAGAAGGGTGGGGAGTGACTGCTTAATGGGTATAGATTTCTTTTTGTGGTGATGAACGTGATCTGAAATTAGATAGTGGTGATGGTGGCACAACATTGTGATTATACTAAGAAACACTGAATTGTACACCTTACAATGGTTAAAATAGTAAGTTTATGTTATGTAAACTTTACCTCAAAAAATTTAATAGGTATCAGTTTCTGGAATTCAATATCATTCTTTGCTAGACTAAGTCAAGGTAATAATAGTCAGCCTTCTGTTATCTGCAGGTTCCCCCCACATCCGTGGATTCAACTAATGGTGGATGAAAAATATTTGAAAAAACAATTCTAGGAAGTTCCAAAAAGCAAAATTTAACTTTGCCATGTACCGGCAACTATTTATGTAACATTTACATTGTATTTACAACTATTTACATAGCATTTACACTGTATTAGGTATTATAAGTAATCTAGAGGTGATTTAAAGTATATTCTAGATGCAAATCCTACACCATTTTATATAAGGGACTTGAGCATCGGTGGATTCTGGTATGAGGTGGATCCTGTAATTGCTGTTAACTGCTCACTGCTTAGGAGGAACTGTGCTGTGTTCTTTACAGTATCATCTTCCAAGACTTACAACTCTAAGGAATACACCTTTTATATTCATTTTGCAATTCTGTATTCCTTCCGTTTCCTTTACTCTGCTCAGGCTTGGCATAACACTTTTATTTAGAAGTGTAAAACCTCTTCTAACTTCCACAATCTTGGTTTTTGTTCAACACCTCCACTGCCCATTTCAAATCTTTCAGCAAAACTGTAAACCATCTTAAAAGGAATTATATCTCAATAGTTGAGACAACTTGATCAACTACTTTACCTCAAGTCTTAGTTCCTTCCAGACCTGTTACTTTAAATTAAAACGATTTCTCAGTCTTTTGCTGTTGTAGTCTTGTAAAATGGGAGGAAAGGGATTCAGGGAATACAATGTATAATTCATGGTTACTTTTATCTTTTTTTTTAATTATTATTTTTTTAAGCCTAAGGGTATCAGCAGTACTGAGTTAAATGGATTTTTTTCCCCCTTTAGTTTAAAGTTTACAGTGGTAAGTGACCCTATGGATGAGGAAAAGAAAGAATGTCAAGAAGTAGGCTACGCATATCTGGAACTGTGGCAGATCCTGGAATCGGGAAGAGACATCCAAGAGCAAGAGCTAGACAGTGAGTGATACGTTTCTGTGCTCCTCAGTTCCACTTATGTCTAAGGAAATCATCCTAATAGTGAATACATTTTGTTTTACCTTTAATACATAATTACCACTACAAAGTTGATGAGACAATCTGGATTGAAATCCCTACAGCTATATTTATTTCTAGATCAAGTATGAATGTAATCAGTTGTGTACCTTAGCCCACATACCTCCTGACAACTAGAATCTATTATGAATCTCCAGTGTTTGAGACATGGAAATTTTGAAAAGACACATTGTTTTGATTTCATTCAAATTTAAACATCAGACTTTCTCGCCACCCTTATTGACCGTGTTCTGAAAACTGTGTACCTTGTTTCTTTCCTCTTACCCACCCAGAATGGTCATGCTTGATTCTAACCTCTTCACTCCCAACATTTCAATCATAAAATCCTATTAATTTTACCTCTTAAGTGTTCTGAATCTGTCCCCACCTCCTCTGTTAAACTTCAGAACCCTTTTTTCTCTCCTGAATTACTCACTCAACAGCCTCATGACTACCTTCCCTGATCTACTTGTGCCCCCTTGGAATATATTCCCCGAAGAATGGACCCACTTTTCTAGAACCCAATTAAAAAACTAATTTCTAACCCCTTCAGTTAAAACCACATTCCTTACAAGACAAATGGCTTGTTGTGCTCTGGCTCCTGCTTATCAGTACAGCTTCATTTCTGCCATTTCTTAACAGTTTTCCAAACTTGTCCTCCTATCTTGGCACATGCTGTACGTGCTTAGAATATCTTTTACTTTTTGAAGACTAATGGATTGTCTCCAGAAAGCCTTTTCCGATTCTGCATTCTGGATTGGTGCCACTTCTATGTGTTCCCAAAGCGCCTAGAGTTTTCATCACAGCTCCTACCATACTATACTGTAATGACTGTGTGTTTTCCATCGTCTTCCACCAGATTGAGTCCCACTAAAATATGAGGTATAACTTTATTTAGTATCCCCAGCACTTAATGTGGAAAATACCAGGTATTTAAGTGTTTGTTTTTCAATGAATGACACTGCTGTCTGACATGTTTCTTTTTCCTTTCCCAACAGTTGTTAGCCCTGAAGATCAGGCTACCCCCATAGGAAGGCTGAAGGTGTCCCTTCAAGCTGCTGCCGCCCTCCATGCTATTTACAAGGAGATGACTGAAGATGTGTTTCTGTGATGGGCAAGTGCTATTCCATTCTAAACCCTGAGGGAACCATAGTAAAAAGTCTCTTATAAAGCAACTTGTTCTACCATGAATTTGGTTTACTATGATGTCTCAAGCTAATGATGAAAGCTTAGAATGATGAAAGTTTCTTTCTAAGATATTAGCTGGATTAAGGGAATTATTCTCTAATGGCTTGGTACTTTTCCAGGCGAGAAGCAGGCTTGCTTTCAGGAACTGCAAAAGAACTGTCACAGAAGGTGAATTTACAAAAACAAAACAACAACAACAACAAAAAAAAAAAACCACAGTTTATTATCTCTTAGTTCTTCCAAAATTGAAAATATCAAGTCCTACTGCTAAGGAGAAAATAACAAACAAACAAACAAAATCCGAGACCCCTCCCCCCCTCTTCTCTTAAAGTCACAGAACACAGAAGGAACTGCAGTGGGACAGGTGGGTGCAGAGAGAACCAGGAGGGAGAGGATGGCAAGATAAACTCCCCAAATACTTAAAAAGCTGTTCAACAGAAATTGTGATAAATACAGGACAATGCGAGACAAGTAAAAACAAGGAGCAGCAGTGACGAGAGGCTGTGTTGTAGATGTGGCCTCTCTTCCTCTTCTCTTTTCTCGTCAGGGTATTCTAGGCCCAAGGCACGACTTACCCCTTCCAGATCTAAATGTTGACTCCTTCGAGCCTCCTTCTAGATTTTCACTAGAAGCAGTACATGAGACACAGCCATTTTTCCTCATATATCAGAAAAAAAAAAACAGTGGTAATTCTGCTTCTACCATTGTACCATGTGTGAATTTGTAAAGAAGATGAAACCAAGCCAGGGAGTATCACTGCTTCTTATGTCTTCCAAGGCAGCAGAAATACCTCAGAATCTGCATGAGGCAAGAAAGCAGGAGAACTCAGATGGAGGTACCAGCCTGATCAGACTCACTAGCTCAAGTTGTATGGTTTACACCATTAGCAAATTCCAAGAACCTTTTCTTGAGTACTGCAAAGATGGAACTTAAAGAGATGTGAGGAAGATCATGGCAGTAGGGTAGGATGGAGGATTGAATCTGCTGGTCAAGAACCATGGTACAGGTAGTTAAGGGGCACCTTGTACCAATGTCTTGGAAATACGGCTTTGAGACATCAAAGAATAAGATGTCAGAAGCCAACGATGTCCTGGCAGAAGGTGACAGGAAGAGAGAGGAACGAAACGGTATTTATTAACAGCGGAAGCCTCTGCCCTTCTTCAAGAACACCTCCTCCCTTGCCATCTGGATGGGGCCATTGGCACGTGTCCTGGTGGGCCTGGAATTCCCCAAGTAGATTGGTCCACACAAATGGCCCCCTAAACCCATAAACACAAATGGCAAAACTTCAAAAGAAAAAAAGGAAAAATACAGTTTCTATGTCATGTAAAATTTTCAGGGATTGGCTGAAGGAAGAATGGAGCTGAGGGCCAAAGTTCCGAAGTTACTTCCTCTTTTTCTTGGGAGGCGCAGAGCTGTGTCTGGAACCTCGGTTAGAGCCTCGGCCTGAACTGTGCACAGATGCCTTCCTCTTCCGGCTCATACTGCGACTCTGTTCCTCTTCCTCCTCATAGCGACTTTCACGGTCGGCTAAACAGAAGAACGTGGCACTAGTTAGCTAGACGTTAGCTTTAGGTATCTAACACTGTTGGACACAGCATGAAATAATACAGAGAAGGTACTTTGGAGTCAGTTTTAATCTTTACTCAGCTGCTTACTAGTTGTGTAATCTTGGGCAAGTACTTAACCTTTCTGAGCCTTGGTTTATTTATAAAATGGAAAACTGTTTTAGGATTAAAGGTAATCTATGCAAAGGACTTATCACAATGCTTGGGATACAGTACAGTACTTTCCTTTTCAACTTATTTACATTTGGCATTTGGTTTCAGAGTAATTAAAACTAGTACTACAAAAACATTCCTAACCTGGAAGAGGCCCAGAAAGCTAGACTATTATAGGACTTAGATTTGGAGACCAAACAGCCTAATTTTGGAGCCTTACAAGACTATCATGGCTAAGGGCCCACCGGGGGGGTTGAGCAGATGAAAAAAGCATCCAAGTCGGCAGAGTTGTGCCACCTGGAGAGCACGGACACACTCCAGACCTCATTTTCTTCTCTGGTCAATGAAGTTGTAGCTGTGGCTCCACGTCAGTTTTATATTGTTCTTATGTTACTCTTATTTGGCAAAAAATATTGAAACCTGTGCCTCAAAAAAATAAAAAAACAACACCAAATCTACCTTTTCGGGCTTCTTCCTCCAGTTCATCCCAATCCTTTCCACTCTCTTCTTCACTGCCCAATGATTCCTTGGAATAATCTGCAATAACATTGATTAAGCATTATTTATTAGACAGGAATGGAAAATGGAATGATAAAATTCTTCCCTTCTAAAGCCTCCAGAAATGACATTAGGTTAAGAAGTCATGAACACTTTTTCCTACGAAGACTAACCTGATTCTTCAGCTTCTGATGAATAATCTTCATCACTGTCCTCCTCCTCTTCTTCATAGTCATCCTCTGAAGGATTAAAAGTCTCATCTTCGATTTCAGACTCAGAATCCCCTTCCTCAGCATCACTCCCCTGGTGAATTAGAGCATAATACTGTACACTGGGTGTTTTCCTTTTTTTTTTTAAACACTTACTTTATTAACTTAATGAATTAATTCAACCCACTTAGCACACCAGCATTATTTCTATCTTACATGAAAAAATGAAACAAAAACACCCAAACCCCTGAGTGACCAAGAGATACAAAGACTTAATTAAAATTAATATAAGGTACAATCACTAGATACCCTAAATATCTCATTCATATTTCTTAGAGTCACTTCATCCTTCTTTACCCAGGAAAATTAACCACAGACATACTCTTGGTAATAATGCACTATACAGAGGTAGGAGGGCAATTTTTTTGAAAACAATTTTTGCAAGATTACCTGAAGAATTTTCTCCCAATACTAAGAAATTCTTTGAAGGAACCGTTTTTGTAATCTCAAATCTTGTCAGTGGCTACCGATGCCCAATTAATTTATCATTTACCTGTAAAACTAACTTGGAGAAACAACAATACCAAGTTGTATTCAGAGCTTCTCCCGTTTGATCTGGTCCCTTACATACTACTTATATGGCATTCTCCTAACCGCCCAAATGATAATGGGCAACACTATGTACCAGAAAAGAAACCCCACACTCACGCACCTCACCCTCAGGTTCCAGAAAAGACCAGCCACCTTGTTCAAAGAAGCCCTCAGGGTCATCAACAATGGTCTTCATAATTTTAGTCCAGTTGAGGGACTGTACTCCTTCTGTGTACTTTAGGTCACAAGAACTGGGAAAAATAACATTATAAAGTCAACATCAATCCTCTATACTTTGTGAGAACATCCCGTGTCATCTTGGTCATTAACATCTCTAAAGAGCAGATACCCTTTGCATACTTGGGAGCAGGTATTCTTTGCGCTGTGCCACCACATCGTACCCAAACATCTGATGTTTGGTCTCCCAGAGCACTAGCCCTCACGAGAGAGCACCTTTTTTTAGTATTTAAAGTGCCTTGTGTTAAGAAATGCTCTAAAAAAAAAAAAAAAAAAAAAGAAATGCTCTAATGACATTTATTCACGTCTACTGAGGAGCACAGAATCAAAGTGGGTGGGAAAGAAGAGAAAAGAAAACCAAAAAACAATAATAGTAAGGACCACAACAAGAAACCTTCAGCATAAAACCTGTCTGAAAGACTAGCATCAAGCCATTATGGGCACAATCATAAACACTGAAACTTCTGCTTCTAGCCATGATGGGAGTGCCAAGGACTAGATTTACGTTTGCACCTTAAACAACCAGAAAACCAAACAAAATATGGAGCAACACTTTTCAAACATTGCATAAAAAGCAGCACAGGACTAAAAAATCCCTGTGGAACTACACAATGGAATGAACAGCATCAGGAATGGTAAATATGTGAGTAAATATAAAAGACTTTCCCCTACTCATTTTGTAAATTAAAGGATAGCTGTTTAGAAGCTAAAATAATAACAATAAATTGTGGAATTCACAGTATATTAGAAGTAAAATGGATGATTAATAATAGCAGAAAGGATAGAAGTAGAGAAATGGAAGCATAACAACCTTCTAACAGACATGGTATATTATCTGAATGCAGACTGTGATAAGTTAAAGATGTATATGTAAACCTTACAGTAATCATTATAAAAGTAAAACAAAGATTTGCAGAGCTAATCAGCGAACTAGGAAGATAATCATAAAGAATCATAAAATTAATCTAGGGACAACTCCTGGCGATCCAGTGGTTAAGACTTCACCTTCCAATGCAGGAGGTACAGGTTCCATCCCTGGTCAGGGAGCTAAGACCCCACGTGCCGTGCAGCCAAAAAACCAAAACATAAAACAGAAGCAATACTGTAACAAGTTCAATAAAGACTTTAAAATTGGTCCACATCAAAAAAATCTTTTAAAAAAATCATAAAATTAATCTAAAAGAAGGCATAAAAAGAGAAGAAAAGCAACAAGAACAGATGGGAAAACAAATAGCAAGATGGTACATTTACTGGTGGTCCAGTGGTTAAGAATCCACCTTCCAATGCAGGGGATGCAGGTTCGATCCCTGGTCAGGGAACTAAGATCCCACATGCTGTGGAGCAACTAAGCCAGTGCACTGCAACTACTGAGGCTGCATGCCACAACTACTGAGCCCATGCACCACAACTAAAGAGAAGCCCACGTGCTGCAACAAAAGTCCCGCATGCTGCAACGAAGATGCTGCAATGAAGATCCGGAGTGCAGCAACTAAGACCCAAAGCAGGTAGGTAGGTAGGTAGGTAGATAAATTGACCTTCTTTAAAAAAAAAAAAAAGAAAAAAAAAGAAAAAAAAAAAAGATGGCAGATTTAAACCCAGCCATGCTAATAATTATATTAAATGTAAATGGCCTGTTTTTAGCAATCCCATTAAAAGATAGACATTCTCAGAATGGATTAAAAAAAGTAAGACCCAAATATATGGTGTCTCCAAGTAAATCACTTTAAGTATAAACTAATGTAAGTTAAAAGTATAAGGACAGAAAAAAAGACACACCATACAAACTCTAACCAAAATAAAGCTAGAAGTCTATAGTAATATCACACTGCGTAGATTTCAAAACAAGGAATGTTACCAGAAATAAGACATTTCATAATAATGGGGAAAAAAAAATCAAAAAAAAATTGATAAACCTCTAACCAGACTAACAAAAAGAGGAAATTATCAATATTAGGAATGAAAGGGGATATATGATTGCACAAATACTAGAATTGATAAACTTAGACAAAATAAACCAGTTGGTTGAAAGATACAAGTTGATTCTAGAATTTATGTAGAATAGCCAAAATAATAATAGCCAACTTTGAAAAGGAGCTAGGTGGGAAGACTTACACTACCTGATTTCAGGATTTACTATAAAGCTACAATATTCACGACAGTACAGTATCAGTATAAGGACACATAAACCAATGGAACAGAATACAATACAGAATTAGACCCTCTCCTACATATTCTTTTTTTTTTTTTCAAACAAAAGGTGCCAAGGTAAATCAATGGGTAAGGGATAACCTTTCCAACAAATGATAACTAGAATAACTGGCTACATATATGCAAAGTATGAATCTTGATTCTTACACCACAGTAAAAAAAAAAAAAATCTCAAAATGGATCACAGACCTAAATATAAGACCTAAATCTATGGAACTCTAGAAGAGAATAGAAAATTTTTATGACTTTGGGTTAGGCAAAATTTATTAGATAAGACATAAAGAGCAGAAATTATAAGAGAAAAAAGTTGATCAAACATATTTCATGAAAAATTTACACTTTCGGTCTTTAAAAGACATCTTAAGAAAATGAGAAGGCATAGAAACTACTGGAAGAAAATATATGCAAACCCTCTATTCGATGAGGGACTTATATCCAGCCTAAAAAATTCTTAAAACTCAGTAATAAGACAAGCAATGTGATTTTTAACATGGGCAAAAAACATGAATATACTTTATTAAAAGTACAGAATGACACATAAGCATAAAATGCTAAAAATCATCAGTAATCTTGGAAATGCAAGCTGAAACCACAATGAGACAGCCACCCACCACAATGGCTAATACGGAAAAGACTGACAACATCAGGTATTGGTGAGGATGTGGAGCGACTATAACTCTCACATGCTGCAGGTTTTCCAGCCACTCTGGCAAAGGATTTGGTAGCTTCTCATCAAGTTAAACATACACTTAACCATAAAACATGAGACACAGCAATCCCACTCTTAGGTCATTTATCCAAGAGAAATGAAAACATATGTCTATACAAAGACCTGTACATAACACTTATAGCAGCTATTCATAAGACCCCCAATGGGAAACAACCCAAACAGCTATTAACTGGTAGATGGGTAAATAAAGTATGGACTCTCCATACAGTGGAATACTATTCAGTAATAAAAAGGAATATAGTAACGATGTGCAGAACAACCTGAATCAATTTCAAGAGCATTATGCCAAGTGAAGGATGAAAGATACAAAAGATTACATACTTGTACAATTCCATTTATGTGAAATTCTAGATGAAGCAAAATACATAGTGGCAGAAACCAGTGACGGCTGAAGGGAGGGGAATGACTATTATAAAGGGGTATGAGGAACTTCTGTGAGCAAGGGAAATATTCTATATCCTGATTATGATGGTAGATACAAGACTGTACACGTTTGTCGAAACACATCAAATCATATACTTAAATTGAAGAATTTTATTACATGTAAATTGTACCTCAATAAAGCTGATTTTAAAAAGTCATACAAACTTAATAAATATTTGTGATACCATATCACTTACCTGCATATGTTTCTTAGGAAAATCCTCATATTAACTATAAATTTGTATCTTTCTCACAGTCTATTTCTAAGCTCTCTCAACCCATTTCTTAAGAGGAGATTTATATTTATAGTGCCTCCCCTTCACAGGTAAGTGGAGGGGGAAGGAGGGCAGAGCAATCTACACTCATGGCTACACATGCCTCACCCTTTACCTATGTAGTGATGTCTCCCTTTTTATCGGGGTTCCGGTACTTCTATGAGGAATTCTTTTAGCTGAAGTGTCAGTATATGAATGTCAAAGGCTAAAATAAAAATATATTCTCTCATCTTTTAGTAAAAATAGAGAACTAGAAAGAAATATCCCCCACTTTTTGTAAATAAATTATTACACACGTGTATGGATCTTTTTATATACCCATCAAGTAGAATCAAAAAAGATCTTAGATTTTGATTTTCCTATATCCATAAACTACTGTTGGGTATTCAGGAAAAAGTGGCTCTATGTCTAACAGATCCCAAATTTTCGAGTCCTGGTTGATAACAACCCAAAGGCAGTTTCACTAAGTACACCAGCAGATTTTATGTATGACATACCACACTCATATTCTATGGTACAATGTTCATGGGCTAAGTGGGAGATTGCTGGCAGGTCTACTTACTTCAACCATTCCTTGATGGGGTCAAGAGAGGCAACAGGAATGGCATTGATCATTGTCACTTTCTTGCTGTAGTCCTTGTAGACGATTACCATGTCAAAGTTCTTCAGGTGAAACTGGACTCGCTCAAAGTGAATCAGCTCCACTTCATCCAACGTCACCACAAAAGGTGGCTGTCAGGAAAGAACAGGATTATTTTCATAAAAATACTTCCCACAAAGCACTAGCATTTTCAAACACCTTCAGGATCTAAAAATCACTACACAAAGGATAACTAAACTGTTTTTTTGTTTGTTTTGGGCGGCAAAGACTAAATACAAGATACCAAGAAGCCCCAGTGAAAGGATCTGCAAGATCAAAATCTTTCCTCAAGGAGAATACATTTAAGGAAATTATATAAAGAAACTATCTTTAAAAACTAAAGAGACTTTTAAAGAATCATTTGTTCAGTAAGTTTTATACCTAAGATAAGTATCAAAACTGAAAATCCGAAGAAATAAGGACCTAGTTTTCAAAATGTCTACCCTCTTGCTTTCTTTTCTCTCTAACACTTGTTTTCCTAAAAAGAGGTCAGAAATACTCACCCACTCTGTAGCATTTACCAGCGCACTACTAGTGGGCTGGAGGAGGCAGGTACTCCTATAGGGAGCGCCATTGAATCTGAAAGACAGCAAGAAACTCACCTAAGATGGGGCTCATTGCAAGAGAAACTGCTGCTGCCACAACAGGCTTCTTTCCTTTTCCCATTCCAAACACAACTCCAGCATGCTTGCTGGAAACTCATTTCCAGAGGGAGCCTCTCAGTCTTAGCCATTCACCCCAGCCCTTAAACATTTCCAAGAAGGAATGGATGTCCATAGGAAAAAGGACATGATATGTCATGTTAAATTATTATTAAAGGAAGAATAACTAATTTTTCTAAAGGCCGAAAAGAGGAGGAGATACATTACCCCAAGTCCCTAAAAGGCACTTCAAATTCCAGTTCCTCCTTAGTTAGAGCCTCTACTTTCTCAATGAAATTTTTAAAGGCTGTTTTCAGTTTGTGCCTCATTTCTCGTTCCATCTGCAGAAGAAAAAATTACGAATTAACTACAATTATCACTTTACTTATTTATAGTAATCCCTTCAAAAGCATGAAGTGCTTTTGTAGTCCTTAATTCTGATAACTATGATACTAGCACAGATACTTTATTACAGGTCACCATAACATTAACTGTAGAGCTGAGCCTGCAACTTAAGTCTAATCCATAAGCCATAGCACTACACCACGCTAGCAGATACTTGAGAAAGTTCTGCAGATAGTTTCAGGTGTTGTTTATAAAATATAACAATTACTGAACTCAGATCTGGACTGCATCCTACCTCACTCCCCTGCAAAACCAAATTTCACCTGCTCAGCATAGAGGTCATCTCGGTCATGCATATGCTGATGTTTCCCCAAGTCTGTGGTGATCTCCCCCACTTCTGTGTAGAACTGCACATCTGTGTGCCGCTTCTTCCCAAACATGATGGCATTCTGAGGGCACAAAGCGGAAAGAACAAGAAAGAAGTCAGAAGACTTCTTCCACAAAGAAGTCTACACAACAGACAAGCAAGATAACAACAAAACATGAAAATATTAAAACATCTACACTGGAAACCACAGCATTTATGTAAAAACAGTTAAACCATCCCTGGTGTCATCATCAATAATGACATCTGGGAATATGAAAGAGTATAAATTTTTAAAAGATTATGTTGGTAATAAATTGTCTAAAGCAAAAATTTTCAGAAACAGGAATTTGGAGAAGACCTTAGACGTTTCGGAGGTCATTATATATCACACCAAAGGAACAAACACACTTAGCACCTTCTAGATGTCAGGCACTGTGGACTTTATAAGCATTATTTGATTCAATCCTCCTGAAGATCTTATGCCATAGGTGATATTTTTCATCACTATTTCAAGGGAAAGAGGGAGATAGAAAGATCTTGCCTAAGAGCTCACAGCTAGCTGATAAAAAGATATACCTTGAGGTGAAAGTGCAAGACAATAATCATTTCCCCATCACACGGCTGAAACAAAGCATGCTTGATGTTATTGTATAGAATATCCACTTTGTCTCCTCGGACAGACGTGAAGCGAAAACCTGGTGGGGGGGAAGAAAGGAAGCAGCTAAGTATCAAGGAACATCATCAGGTTAGGCCAGAAGGTACTGAATCTTTTCTGGCTGATTTGAACAGGGTCAGAGGAAATGCCAATAAGGTACAGAGCTTTCCTTTCCTTCTGGCCACACAGCGATGTCAAAGTAGATTCCTCCAAGCACTTCCTTGTCCTACTATATTATCTGATCTGTCATTCCTACAAATGTGCCCCTGAAGACAAAGCCCAGGCACATGAGACATCATCCATACCATTGACATGGGCCTCCAGTGAGCCTTGCATCCTCTTTTGGGCAATATTCGGGCGAATGTACAGATCTTTCAGTTTGGGATTACTCCGGTTTAGATTGATCACCAGTGAGTCTTGTTTCACAATGCCCTAAACAGAATGAAAATCAATGTGAATTTTCACGGATCTTTGCATGTCCCCAAAACCCACATGTGTCCTTTTGCACGAAGGTGCTTTGTTGGTGTTCAGGTTCACCTCTTTCTCTTTTTCTTCTGCTTCCCGAGTCTTGTAACGCTTCTGCACTTCTTTTATAATTCGGAAAGCATTCTGAAGGTTCAAGGCTGGTACTGTCTGTTCTCCAGGTGCCTTCATATTTGAAGCTCGGTATGTACTGCAGAAAAGGGGAAGCACTTATGTGAGTTTCTTTATTATGCCAGGTAACCTGAACCCATTATTATGTTTTATAACTGGTTTAATTATCTTTTAGGAGAAAAAGGTACTACTGACTGATGAAACAATGTCTGGAAAACTGAAAAAGCCTCCCTTTCTTCTCTCTTAAACAGAGAATATTATAAATGACTAATCCACTGGGTGGGGGAAACACACATATATTTCAAATCCAGCATAAACTTCCCCAAATTATCCTATTCCACCTCAAGAATGAATAGACTCCAATGTGGCACACATTTGAGATTTTATCACCAAATATGTATATAGTGAGGATAAAATATCTTCACGAGGATTTAAATTAGGTTCCATCCTCAAAACAGTACAAAGTTAGCAAGGTGAACCTAATCAAGTGCCACCGAGGAAGGTGCTGCCATTCACTAGAATGGGGGAGAACACAGCACAGAGAACGAAATGTTTCTGAGGGTAGCACTTCTGCCAACAGGCATTTGGGGATGGTTGTTTTCCTGGGAACTCACATTTCCTTGACAAAAGTGGCTTCTGGGTTAGGAAAGATGTTGCCCTCATTCCTGCCCAGAGCACTGCCTGGGCAATAGAAGTTGATTCGCAAGTAAGTATAATCTCCTTCCACAGACATACTTATATTCTGTTCAAAGAAAGGAAAAGCATTAGCAAAATAAACAGATTTCTTTCCTAGATAAAGATCAGTAGCTATAGAGATGCTAAAATTAAGTTAGTAGTTACAAGCTGCTAAACCTAGCTTGTAATCCTTAATCTAAAACTAATAAACTACATATTTAGCCTATTTTTTTATATGACCAAATGTGTTTCCAAAAGAATCACTGAGTTCTCAAAGTTCTTTCTCTGTGCCACATTTATGAAAAAAGGTTAAAAAATTCTCAAAGTTCAAAGAGAAACAGGCAAATTATGTTTCTAGACTAGATCATTTAACTTTCTCCAAAGTGCAAACTGGAAAGGAAGAAAAATGACAGCAGGAGATTAGGGATGGGGGAAAGTCAGTAATGCGGGAAAGGTAGCGTCAGAAGGAGCAGAATGTGAGAGAGAATGCAGACAAGACAGTCATCTATGATAAGCAGGAGAGTCATCTATTTTAAGACACTGTTTGGATGGAGCTTGATTCAAAGTTAGTACCTTTATTGTGGCAATGTGAAAAGGCGTCGCAATGCCAAACACAGGCATTATTACAGTCTCGTATTTCTTATCAATATAGATCTTCATTTCCCGAATATGTGGTTCCTTAGGCATCAAAGATGGGTTTTTATAGGACACATTAGATTTACGAGCTCTGGAGTGGGAATAAGATGTTTTTGAGAAATTTCTGCACAACACATATAACCCTAAAACAATCTTACTACTCCATGCAAACTCTTACTTCTGAATCTGCTGTTCCCCTTTCTGTTCAGTCAGTCGCCTCTTTGCTTCCTCATTGAGTTGAGCTGCCAGTTCTTTTTGATGTGCTCTTCGCTTTTCTTCTGCAGTCATCTCATTCTGGAGAAGCAAAAACCCAAGTTATCAAAACCTGTGAACCATCAAAGTAATACAGTAAACTTAATACAGTAAACTTACCCGTGTTCTTTCTGTAAGTAATGCTGCTCGGGAACCTCTTCCCAACAGGTCCTCAGCCTCATCTTTCTCCTCTTCCTCTTCTTCCTCATCCTCATTCTATGGGGGAAAAAAAATCATAATCAGAAATTCAGGTCTTAATTATTTTAGCCAATATTGTTTATCTTCTTCACTGTATCAAACTTCCTACACCACTCATTTATCTTCTTCCTACCTTTAGAAAAATCCCCACGTTCTTCACTTTCTTCTTCACAGAAGTGAGAATGGTAGCCGGGCCATCCTGGAATACAAGTAGGAAGTTAGACATCTGTAAGAGCATTTAAGTGAAACACTTTCACTTTCAAACCCAGTAAATAGCTGGGCCATGCTTTGAACCTTCTGGTACTAAAAAATCTTTGACAACAAATAAAACCAGTTATCTTCTGAAACGCACATCAGGAACTACAATTTGGGAGGCAACGCTGGGATCATGATTAAGAATACAGGCTTGATTTGAAACCTGGCTCAAGCACTTTCCAGCTCTGTGACATTAGACAAGTTACTTATACTTCTGTGCCTCAGTTTCTTTATCTGCATACTTGGATAAGAATATTTACTTCACAGGGTTATTATAAGGATTCAATGAATTAATGCATAAACATGCTTAGCTTATAATAAGAGCACTTAAATATTTGCTATTATTAAGAATCAGTTCCTGCTAAGTGAAAGAAACCAGTCACAAAAAGACCCCTAATATCCAGAAAAGGCAAATCCTTAGAGATAGAAAGTCAGTGCCTAGGCCTGAGGGGGAAGTGGGGAGTGACTGCTAATGCACACAGTGTTTCTGAGGTGATGAAAATGTTCTAAAGTTAGACTGTGGTGATAGTTGCGTAACTGTGAATATACTAAAAATCACTAAATTGTACACTTTAATTGTATGGTATGTAAACTGTAGCTCAATAAAGCCATTACTAAAAAAAAATCAGTTCCATTATCAGAATCAGTTCCTGACATTATCATAATTGAAGTTCAAGCCACAATGTAATAAAGGGTTTGGCTTAAACAATCTCTATCCCTAGCTGTATTAGGCTATCATAGGGATCTCTCCTTCCCCTTAGCTAGCATTTAACAAATATAAAAACAAAAAACCCACATAAAATAGATAAGCAATAAACAAGAGTAAATAAGGATTTACTATGTAGCGCAGGGAACTATATGCAGTATCTTATAATAATTTGTAATGGAAAATAATCTGAAAAAAATATATAACTGAATACTTTGCTGTACATCTGATACTAACATAATATTATAAATCAACTATACTTCAATTAAAAAAAAGGAGGGGGGAACCATAGGGTAAAAATGCACTTCCAAAGTCAGTTCATGACCACTCAAAGTGGAAGAAGCAATACATACCTCATCCACAAGCACTGTGTCACCAATGAATAGGGCATAGGTTTTCTCTTCTGGTTTCTTCCCTTCCTTGTTAGTCAGGTCTGAGAATCCCAAATTGATGCTGAAAACCATTCCTAAAAGAGCAAAACAGGAATGAGTCAATGACTGTGAAAGGATGGAGAAGTGTGATTTTATACAGAACAGAGGGAGACAAAGCAAAAAGAGAAGTTTCAAAAAAGTTATTTTTCTATTGCATGCATGTAAAACTCACCTTTCTTCAGTTTGTACTGATTTTTACTATTAATTACTAAAGAGCCTTCACGGAATTCAATGCCCATTCCAAACCTAAAAAAGGAATGAAGAGAAACTTTAGCAGTAGGCTAAAAGACCTCTAACCTGAGTCAAGTACAATATATCCTATTTCAATTTTCAAGATAAGGCAAGCAAACATGCTGAGTGATTTGCCCCTGATGATCAGTCAGTTAAAGAAGATCTGAGGACAGTCTTTGGGTTAATATGTTGAAAATGACTTTCTAATTAAGTACTGCATATAACACTCATTATATTTAGTAGAATGTGATAACTGGCTTCATTAAGTCACCTAGGCCAAGACTTGGTATAGGTCAATATATTTCCTCTTGTCCATCAGAGAAGGACAGAAATAAACTATATACCCCAACTAGCTTCCATCTAAGGAGACTGCCTAGACCTTTTGTTTCTCAAATGTCTTTGGTTCTGTAAGATGTTATTAGGTATTTCTAGGTGTTCAGTGGTCAAATACATTTGAGAAACACTGGATAAAATAAAAATTGAAAAAAGAATTTAAATAGTAGGATATCTCAGAGTACTTAATTTGCAAATATGAGCTGAGGTGTTCTAAGAAAGGAAATATAGTATGTAATGTCTCCTCACATTTGTAATTTAAGGCTGGAACACTACTGGCATCTACTACATTGGTCTGGAAAAATCTCCACCCTATCCCTGGGAGTAGAACTCAAGCATTTCTCACATTCTCTGATAACACAATGTGTCTGGCACACAGTTAAGTTTAATAGTCCATAAATATTGGTTGAATCATCTAAGAATATTTTGCCTGACTACCAGTCACGAAAATTGACTCAGAGTGACAATGTATATCATAGCATCTTACCCAAGGTTTTTGGTAATTCTGTTCAGCAGTTCTGGCTTCTGCTTTTTAACCACATCCATGACAGCATTATATACATCACATATCTTCACACCTAATGAGACAGACATGGGACATTAAAGCATCTTTCAGAAAAAAAAAAGCCCCAAATCACATTTTTTTAATCAACATTTTTTTCACCTATTAAGTCCACTAGGGACTTCCCTGGTGGCACAGTGGTTAAGAATCCGCCTGTCAATCCAGGGGACACAGGTTCCAGCCCTGGTCTGGGAAGATCCCACATGCCGCGGAGCAACTAAGCCCATGCGCCACAACTACTGAACCTGCACTCTAGAGCCCGTAAGCCACAACTACTGAAGCCCACGTGCCTAGAGCCCACGCTCTGCAACAAGAGAAGCCACTGCAGTGAGAAGCCCCCACACCGCAACGAAGAGTAGCCCCCACTTGCTGCAATTAGAGGAAGCCTGCGTGCAGCAACAAAGACCCAATGCAGCCATAAATAAACAAATAGATAGATAGAGAGATAAATAAATAAATAAATATCTCCTAAAGCAGGGTTTCTCAAAGCGTAAAATAAGGAATACAGTTGCAGGAGTGGTAGGACTTAGAAATGTGCATTTTAAAAAACAATCTGCCTGGTCATTCTTTAATTACACTGTTTTTTAGAATCACTCCAGTGGGACTGTGGAACCCCAGTTGGTTTCATTGAAATAATTCAAGAGTTGATAAAAGGTATCACATTAAACTTATTATACATTTTGAAAAACATGACTACTAAATGGGTGAATTACTGCTGGAAGAACTCTGGACTTAATTTTTCAGGGTCTAGGATCTGAATACATATTTCAAGCCAGATATGGGAGCCTCAGAGGGGTTTTTATTATTAAACTACCTAGGACTATGATCTCTAATTGGATTTCTCAAGATCGACTTGAGGTATCATGGGGGAATGGTGCCTGGAAGCTCTGCAAAACATGAGCGGGCTTACGAAGTAGTTTGAAGGTGGTAAACATGAAGGCCCATTTAGCCATCGGGGAGTGAAAAGTCTCAAGGCAAAAGAGGTGTCAAGTGCTTTGCTCTTGAGGTAGGCAGCTGCTTGCTCAGCAGGGCTGCTATTAGATCTTCTCTCAAACTAAGATTCCGGGTATCCATTCAATATAGGATTAATATTACACAGCCTGCTGGGAGAGATACTACTTCTCAGAAGTTTCTCAAGAAAAGTAATAAGGCCAGAGTATTTTATGAAGATCTGGACACAGAGGCCTAACCAGTCAGAGGTTTTTTTAAACAACAGTATAAAACCACAATAACCACCCATGCATAAAAGTACACTGAGGAACTAAATGCTAGGATGACTGGAGGTTAGTAAAATCTAATTCTATTTACAGTACAAGAGCCTCAGGGATAAACACGCCCATAAATGCTACATTTTTGTTACATGATTTCTAAACCTTATCTAAGGCACCTTACCATGTCTTAGTTCCTTTAGCAGCTCCTCTTGAAGCTGAAGCAAAAAGTTGTAATTTTCTTGAACCTCCTGAGAAGGATCAACCATCAAAGTGCGAACAAGGTTGGAGCAGTAAGATTTGAAGCGAATACCCATGGCACAGGTAATGGCCCCAAAATGCATGTGATTCTTGTCACTAGAGACCAAAGGAAGAAAGCATTTCATTACACAAACTAGTGAAGTCCTTAGTATCACTAACACACACACCTGTAATCACTACCTTTCCCTGCTATATCCCAAAGCTGAAGCGGAAAAATGACCTAAACTTTTTTTTAAAAGAACAAATCAGTTTATAAATGCTCTGGAGTAACTTTAATGGCCAAAGCTTTTAGGATAAAAATTCAGTAAAAAGTTGTTGTATCCTAAGTATGTAAAACATATACTGAATTTTATTCATTATAACCTAACAGCATGATGGTAAGGCAACACCTTTCCACCAGTCCACTATGAATTCACCATGAATTAATCCTTTCCAACCAACCAGGACACACAGCATTCTTTACAGTATTGTAATTTTTATTTTATTTACTTATTTATTTTAAAGCCTATGGTTATAACATCATTGCATGTATGTATGTATGGATGGATTGATTTATTTATTGGTTGCATTGTGTCTTAGTTGCGGCATGCTGGATCTTTGTTGAGGCGTGCGGGATCTTTTGTTGTGGCACAGGCTCTTTGCTGTGGCGCACGAGCTTCTCCCTAGTTGTGGTGTGCGGGTTTTTCCCTCTCTAGTTGTGGCGCGTGGGCTCCATCCAGAGTGTGTGGGCTCTGTAGCTGTGGCGCACGGGGTCCAGAGCACTGGGCTCTGTAGTTGCAGCACTCGGGCTCTTTCATTGAGGCGCGCGAGCTCAGTAGCTGTAGTGCGTGGGCTTAGTTGCCCCGTGGCTTGTGGGATCTTAGTTCCCCAACCAGGGATCGAACCCACGTCCCCTGCATTGGAAGGCAGATTCTTTACCACTGGACCACCAGAGAAGTCCCCTCTTTATAGTATTTTTTAAAAATCAGAAGGGGAATTACATTACGATATATCTAATAAGATTTTTTTTCAACATTTTGCATTTTTCTCGGCATTTTAAATCATCTGGAAAATGCTTACAATCAAATACTCAAGTAAGAAATGAGTAACTGTGAAATAAAATAAAAATATGCATAGAATAAGACAAGAAGATAATGTAAAAAGCAGGCTAATGATTATTCTTTCTCCTCCTACTTTTTTTTTTTTAATAAATTCATTTTATTTATTTAGTTTTGCTGTGTTGGGTCTTCGTTTCTGTGCGAGGGCTTTCTCTAGTTGCGGCGAGCGGGGACCACTCTTCATCGCGGTGCGCGGGCCTCTCACTGTCGCGGCCTCTCCTGTTGCAGAGCACAGGCTCCAGATGCGCAGGCTCAGTAGTTGTGGCGCATGGGCCCAGTTGCTCCGCAGCATGTGGGATCTTCCCAGACCAGGGCTCGAACCCGTGTCCCCTGCATTGGCAGGCAGATTCTCAACCACTGTGCCACCAGGGAAGCCCCTCCTCCTACTTTTCTGAATTCCAGAATGAGTCCAAGAAGAAAACAGGCCAAAGGCTGAAATGCTCTGGTTGTTGTTATATTTTGAAATTCTCCTACTTACCTCACCACACTGAACTTGAGGTTATAGTTGCCACCACTCTGAATGATAGGAGGGTAACACATTTCCACGGTAGAAGGGTCTGCCCCGGCTAGGTATTTTTTCTCTTCTATGGCCTTTTCCACAGACTCAGCCAGTTTGCTGTGTCGAACTTTCTGTAAGTATATCCAGAAATAAAACAATACTTACTAGAGAGTGGCAGAGGGGTGTTGGGTTTTTGGATATCACCATTTGAAGATAACATATATCCTGATATCATATAGGATGCTATAGAAGTCTTACGAAGTGGTTTATGCACCACTTAACATACTGGTGTACATGTAAAGCAAATTTAGAGAATATGTGGAATTCACAGCTATTCAAGGAATTCTCAAGTGAAATACTGGGTAACCTCCAGAAACGACAGTGCAGGTTTATAGTTATTTTGAAAGAGAGCTGGCACAATTACACACCAACTTATGTATCAAAGGAAGGCGAACACACACCAAAAAACGCCGCATGGGAGAGACTTACTTCTGCTTCATTAAAACAGTAAAAAGACGCCCCCCTCTCTTTTCACCTCATCTGCATCGACTATTTCCATGACTCTTTCCTTGAAGAATTTGTTGAAGACCTCAGAGGTGATGCTGGCTGCTTTCTTCATTAGATTGAGCTCTCCATCCTCCTTTACAGCAATGGTATAGGCCACAACTGCACTGATGTCTATCTGCAATCAAAGCGATAAACAGTTTCTAACATGCAGATAAGGAATTGCTAAAGAAATCTCTCTCCCCCAAGTCAAATATTATCAGTGATGATATCTGGTTATTTAACAGCAAACTACTCATCAGCAGTCTGCAGAATATCTAAATCTCCTCTTCTTGGATTGAATAAACATCTGAAAGAGCTCTTTACCAGGTCACTGGTGTATTCTAAGAGGCATTAAACTAATGTATCACTTAAAATGTAAATATAAATGCCTCTCTCTTGAGGTTTCCATAAAGGCTGAAGGAAGGCAGACAGGAAAGAAAAGAAAAAAACAAAATTTTTTTTGGACAAGAGATTTTCCTCAGTTTCCCTCTGAAGTACCTGAACTCTCTCCTGAATGCCTCATTCCTAACTGGAAAGAAAACTGCCTTACTGCTCAGCCGAAGGGAATAAAAAATGGAAATGTGAATGAATATATAGCTTTCCCAAAACAAATTCTCTGCGTTATCTGTTATGGAAGCTCCTCACAATTTTTTTCTTCTCAACTCTCAATGTGCCTATTTCCAAGAGTATTCTTACTTTGTCAAAGCCCTCTTTGTTGAGGCAGTCATTCCAGCTCTTCATGAACTCTCCTGGGAATTTGTCTTTGCTGAACACTCCAATCTTCTTGCCATTCTTGCTTTCTTTAATGGCTTCAATCATTTTATCAAAGCTGCTCTTATTACTTTCATTCTATCAGTGCCACAGGGAGGAAAAGGGGTTCAATTTCAGAATTAGACATCTATGTCCTACTAGTACTAGGCAGAGAATATTCTAAACTACAGAAAGAATAAATTCTATTTCCCCTTCTACTACCTACTTCTTTAGGGCAGACTATAACACACCAAAAGGTAACGCAAAATTTCTTTGGATATCTTTATATGCTTAAGTGAAGTACCATATAAGCGGAGAAGGCTATTCTTTTTCTTCAGGAACAGCTAAGAAACTCAAATACAAAGGTGAACAACATTTTGAGAAGAAATCTTCTCAGAAGAGAAGTGGGCAGTATAACAAAAAAGAGTACATTTGATAAAAACTGGAAATGAGGTATGCCTCATTTTCCTTAAGGATATTTAAAAGCTATTTGTTCTAATTAAGGCACTCAGATTAAAACAAACAAGTTGACAGTGTCAAGAATGGATACAGTTAGTGTGCACCAGAATTTCATAACCCATTTGTCTTACTGCAGAAGTGACAGGACTACTGAACTCTTTTTTTCCTGACTAACAAATGACAGTCAGCTAAATCTTCCCCTGTATTTTTTAAATTCCTAGAAGGCTTTTCTGTTTATCACTTTTAAACATTCTTTCACATTTATGACACCTTCTTTATTAGTTCTGACCTTTTCTCGTATGAGCAGTGTGATGGCAGGGGCTCCATTAGCATTCTCATTGCCCTTAGTGTTAGCAATCTGTTTCAAGAACTCCACTTTTTTCTTGCTGGCCATAAAGATGATTTTGTCATCACAGAAGACCATGATAGTATCAGTTAGTTCATAACCAAAGAGCCATGTCTATGGGAAAAGACAACAGTGTGTACAGATACAAAAAAATTAATGTACTTACACAGAAATATTTATAAATTAAGGTATCTGGAATTAACTTCCAAATAATCGTGGAATGGGGAACCTGGATGTAGATTCGAATGAAATGAGATTGGTCAGGAGTTGACAATTTATTGGACAATGGGTACACAGGAGGAGTTCAATGTATTCTTTTATCTACTTTTATTTGTTTGAAACATTCCATAATAAAGACCATCAAATCGTTTGGATAATTTGTGTTTATAGGAAGTATATTACTGTTTAGTAGGACAGAAATGCATAAAACAAGAGACAGAGAAGCACCTCAGGGAACTGTGCATTCTAGCTCCCCAAAGATTGTTAGTTGCCTACCAATTACTCATATCTTCTCTCTCGAAGAGACTCATGACCTTTAGCTGGGCAAAATGCTCAGCACAAAGACCCTATTTCCCATCCTTTCTTGCAGCTAAGCATGACCATTAGATTAAATTTGGGCCATTAAGTTATAAGTAGAAGTATTCTGTGGGACTTCAAGAAAGTCTCTTTAAAAAAGGAGGGAGGGTCTCCCATTTTATTCCCTCTCTCCATTCTTTTTGCTCAGAATGCAGATATAAGGGTGAAGCTGCAGCAAATTTTGCAAAATGAGCACAAGGGCTATACTCTATGGATGGCAGAGTAGAGACCGGGAAAAAACCTGGGTCCCTGAAGACTATCTAAGAGAAAAAGAAATATTTTTTTTTTAACCCACTGTTATTTAGATTTTTCTGTTATTTAAAGTTAAATCCATCCTAATTTATATACTTCTCTTCCTTTTTCCTTATGTTCTAAATCAGTGCTGTTCACTGAACTTTTTGTGACAGAAATATTCTGTATGTCCTCTGTCTAACATGATAGCCACTACCGAGTACTTGAGACTTAGGACTGAGAAGTTAAAACTTTAATGTGGCTAGTGGCTACGATATTGAACAGTCTAGTAGCTGATTCAATGACGCTCAGGGCTAAACACAGCTGTAAATTTCTCACCTGTAACGCAGTTGATTTGGCATAAACGATTTCTTCATCAACACCCACTGATACAACAATGGCATCAACGTTGGCATACTCATCTTCTCCTTTCTGAAAAGTAGAGTAATTTGTTCATTTTCTTTCACACTAGCAAAATAGGAATACAAACTTCAGTATATACCCAAGATATGTGTAATTTTTTCCTAACAGAAATTCTTAAGTTTAAGGTACATGTTTGCCTGGCAACCTCACAGCCATCATTTACTCTATTTTTATTTGTTTGTTTTTTTGCGGTACGCGGGCCTCTCACTGTTGTGGCCTCTCCCGTTGGGGAGCAGGCTCCGGATGCGCAGGCTCAGCGGCCATGGCTCACGGGCCCAGCCGTTCCGCGGCATGTGGGATCTTCCCGGACCGGGGCACGAACCCGTGTCCCCTGCATCGGCAGGCGGACTCTCAACCACTGCGCCACCAGGGAAACCCTACTCTATTTTTAAAACAGCTTTCTGAGACAGAATTCACATACAATTCACCCACTTTAAGTGTACTGTTCAGTGGTTTTCTGTGTATTTAGTTATGCAGCTATCACAAATTTTAGAACATTTTCATCCTCCCCCAAAAAACCCATTAGCAATAATTATCCATCTCCCCCCAGCCCTAGGCAACCACTAATCTCATTTGTCCCTAAGGGTTTGTCTATTCTGGGCATTTCATATAAATGGAATCATAATATGTGGCGTTTGTGTCTGGCTTCTTTCACTTAACATGCTTTCAAGGTTCATCTATGTTGTAGTATGTATCAATACCACATTCCTTTTTATTGCTGAGTAACATTCCATTATGTGGATATACCACATTGTATCCATTCATCAATTGTTTGATATATGGGTTGTTTCCATCTTTTGGCTACTATGAATAATGCTGCTATAAACATTCACGGAAGTTTCTGTGTGCACATATTTCTCTTGAGTATATATCTAGGTGAGGGATTGCTCGTTATATGGTAACTCTATGTTTAACTTTTTTCTTCTTTTTTTTTTTTTTTTTGCGGTACGCGGGCCTCTCACTGTTGTGGTCTCTCCCGTTGCGGAGCACAGGCTCCGGACGCGCAGGCTCAGCGGCCATGGCTCACGGGCCCAGCCACCCCGCGGCATGTGGGATCCTCCCGGACCGGGGCACGAACCCACGTCCCCTGCATCAGCAGGCGGACTCTCAACCATTGCGCCACCAGGGAAGCCCTAAGTTTAACTTTTTGAGGAAACACCAGACTGTCTTCTAAAGTGCCTGCACTATTTTACATTCCCAATAGTAACGTATGAGGGTTCCACTTTCTCCACATGCTGACCAATACTTGTTATCTTTTTTATTATTTTATTGTTTATATAGCCACCCAATGGGTATGAAGCAGTAGCTCACTGTAGTTTTGATTTGCATTTGCCTAATGGCTAATGATGTTGACTGAGTCCCCATTCACATGATTCCTGATACCCTTTCTGGAGAAGTGTGTATTCAGATCCTTCGCCCATTCTGTAACTGGGTTACTGCTTTATTACTAAGCTTTAAGAGTTATTTTTATGTTCTAGATATAAGTCTCTTACCAGATATGATCTGCATTATTTTCTCCCATTCAGTGGGTTTTCTTTCACTTTCGTAATGATATTGTCCTTTGAAGCACAAAAGATTTTAATTTTAAAGAAGTCCAAATTCTTTTCTTGTGCTTTTGATGTCATATCTAAGGTGGGTTGCCTAACGCAAGGACATGAAGATTGACCTATGCTTTCTTCGACAACAGTTTTATACTTTTAGCTCTTATATTTAGATCTAGGACTCATTTTTGAGTAAATTTTTGTGTATGGTGTGAGGAAGGGGCCTAACTTCATTATTTCGCATGCAGATAACCATTTGTTCCAGCACCAAGGCAGTGGCACCAAACTATGTTCTTCACTATCACACTCATAGGAAACAAATCCAGTTTCACTAAAAAATGTCCTTGACACAGTAAAAATGATTAATATTATGAAATCCTAACCCTTGAGTATATGTCTTTTTAATATTCTGTGTAAAGAAATGGGAAGTACACACAAAGCATTTCTGTGTGCAAACTGAAGTATGATGGTTGTCTCAAGGAAAAGCACTTGTATAATTACTTGAGAAACAAACTGAACTAGCCATTTAAACAGAGTTGGGCATCTGGCATACATTTTCTTGAAAATGAATTAAGTGAGCCTAGCACTTCAAGGAAAACAAATGACAAACATGTTGTCAATGATGAAATTCGAGTTTTCAAGCAAAAATCAAAATTTTGACAAACTTGTACCCACCATTGTGAACTTGACAGCTTCTCTACTTACTCAAGACTTTTCTGATATCGGTGGTGATATTAACATACACGATTCTCCAATATCATAAAATGAAATGTGTACATTTACCAGATCTGTACAACTGAGGGAACCAATATTTTCCAAATAAGCAACGCTTGTTACAAAATCATCCATGCGTAAAGGATCAAAGGTGCAAGACAGACCCATAACTTGAGTATGAAAAGTTCACTGCTGTGGTTTTAGATTCCACATTACAACTAACTTTCAAGAGACTACCACTTCCAGACTTTTAGTGTAGTAATAACAAAGAATATCCATAATAATCTGAAAAGATTATTAAAATTTCTCCCTTTTCCAGCTTCATGTATGTTTGAAGCTAAATTTCTTTAGGTACTTGATACAACCCATACAAAGAAATGCTTTGTGGGGACCTGAATAATTTAAGAATGTAAAGGGGTCCTGATATCAAAGAGTTTGAGAACCACTGTGTTATGATTCCTACAACATATATTAACACTAACTCTGGCATCAAATATTCTCTCCTCCCCCAAATTTTGCTACATGCATTCCAACTATGGGATTTTGTGGCACTAGAATTACTAGTACCTTGATAACCTCCCAAAATTAGCAACAGGTATTCCCTTATATTTAATGCTTACGTGTTCTGGCTACTGACATATATTTCCTAAACATCTGTCTACAAAAAACACCACTGAAACTAACCAAAAAGTCCCTTTTAGTATTTTTTGATACTTGAAATCTTGGTTGAGTCAAAATTTTTAGCAAAAAAAAAACACGTACGAAAATTCAAAATACACAGTAATAAATTTTTTAGAAGTATATGAAGAGGGACTTCCCTGGTGGCACAGTGGTTAAGAATCCGCCTGCCAGTGCAGGGGACACAGGTTCAATTCCCGGTCTGAGAAGATCCCACATGCCGCGGAGCAACTAAGCCCGTGCACTACAACTACTGAAGCCCATGCGCCTAGAGTCCGTGCTCTGCAACGAGAGAAGCCACCACAATGAGAAGCCCAGGCACCGAAATAAAGAGTAGCCCCCGCTCGCCTCAACTAGAGAAAGCCCGCGCGCAGCAACAAAGACCCAATGCAGCCAAAAAGAAAAAAAGATATATGCACCCCAATGTCCATTGCAGCATTATTTACAGCCATGATATGGAAGCAACCTAAGTGTCCATCAACAGATGAATGGATAAAGATGTGGGGCGTACGTGTACACAAACACACACACACACACACACACACACACACACACAGAGGAATATTTCACTCAGCCATAAAAAAGAATGAAATTTTTCCATCTCCAACGACATGGATGGACTTAGAAGGTATTATGCTTAGGGGAAAAATTCAGAGAAATAAAAATACTGTATGATATAACATATGCGAAAGCTAAAAAATAAACTAGTGACTATAACGAAACAGACTCACAGATATTGAAAACAAACTAGTGGTTACCAGTGGGGAGGGACAAAATAGGGGTAAGCGGTTAAGACGTGCAAACTACTATGTATAAAATAAACAAACTATAAGGACATATTGTATAGCACAGGGAATACAGCCGATCTTTTATAACTATAAATGGAATAATATAACCTTTAAAAATATAACCTAAAAAACCCTACAATTTAATAGTATCAATTGTGCTTACATTATCTTTACTTTTTAACAGCAATTTTTAATTTTTTGCTAAGTGACACAATTGTCCACTTACAGTGATATAAAGTATGTTCTCTGGATGTATTAAGGTTAAAGAATTTTTTGGAAGATGAAAAGATGACAGAGAGTGGCAAATGACTAAGTGCCTGACAAGCATTCTGAGCCGGAAGATATTGATGTTAAGTGTGCGTATCTCATAGAGCCCTAATGGGCTCAGGGCTCGGGAGGCACCAAGTATTAGAGAAGGGGAAAGGGACATATTGAACACGGATAAGTTCAGAGCTAAGAACAGAAGGTCTGGTCAGCAAGCTTAAGTCCCCAGTTCTCGGAAGCCCTGAGACAACTCCTAATCCTTCCTCAAAGAGACTTAATTTATTCTCTGGAGAAAGGAGCTCAAAAAGGCTCTAGATACTAGGCCCAGCAGAAGGCAAGTACTAAATGCTGAGAAACTAAATGAAAATCTGTTTTCTGAATGACAACAACTGCCCCAAAGACAAGAATCAGAGGACTTTTCTTTGAGCATCACTGAATTCAGAGAAAATACTTCAGATACTGTCAGTATCTGGGGGTTCTCCATGGAACAAGCTAACCTATTCACTCTATCGTAACCCCTCTCTACTAGTTGAGAGACCCTATTCAAGCAGAGCCTCCCACCAGTTTCTTATTACCTTATTCTTAATACAAATGGGTAGCCAAGCCTCATTTTGATTTTTGTGAAGTGTCCTTCATGTAAGAAGGAAAGCAAAGAAATCCAGAGGAAACAGGCATGGCCGAGGACAGAAAATAAAAATCAAATAAAACATCCCCTATAAGAGAAATAAATATAGTACATCCATGAAACGAGAAAAGAATAGGGGACAAAAAAGAACTTAGAAAAAAAAACTCAATAAAAAGTGGTAAAATAAAGTTAAGAAACAGTATCTGCAAGTAGAAGATAAAGAGACAGGAAATGAAATGGAAAGATAATAAATTTAAGCCAAAAGGTCTAAACCTTACCAAATCGTAATTTCAGGGGGAAAATAAACCAGATCACTGAGGAAACGGGGAGAAAATGATCAATGAATGCAAAATTCCAGCACTGACAGATGTGAGTCTTGACACTAAAATGGCCCCCCACTTCCCAACTCAATGCAAAGGGGGTGGGGGGGGAAGACTCATACCAGGGCAGTGAAATTTCAAAACACAAGGAATAAAGAGATGTTTTACAGAGAACAATAGGCCACATATATTGGAACAGGAAATAGAATCACATCAGCCTTCTTCTCAAATGTAAGACTGAAAGCTTGAAGGCTGACAAATAGCTTCAAAATTCTGGGCAGAACTCTCAGAGATTTTCAATCTTGAATTTTATACCCACTGAACTATATTATTAACCAAAAGTGGAGACAGAATAAAACTTTTTAAGACACATAAGGGCTCAAGAAACATCTATTCTCTGTATTCTTTCCTAAGAAGCTCTTAGAGAAATGCTCTAACAAAACAAAGGAAAAAAAATGAAGACATGGACTGTAGGATACAGGGGACACTGGAAAGTTCCAAGTTTCAACAGGCCTAGAGAGCAACCCGTACAGATAGAGCAGAATAATGTAAGGCTGAGTGGGTGGGTGGGTGGGTGTTGGCGGTATTTAAAAAACAAACACAGAATTAATAAAATATCTGATGAGTGTGAAAATTTTAGAATAAAAAATGGATGAGATTATGACAGATCTGCAGGAAAAAAATTAGGGCTAGAGACATTTAAAAGAGGAGAGAAATTGAAGTAATCATTAATGCCATGAAAAATGAAAAACTGCAGAGAAAAGGAAAAGTAATTAATTGTATTCTACTGCTTCGCCCAGCAGTGAAAATAGTTGCATGAGCATAACAATGTAAACTGACTGAGTTTACTAAAACTTTTTGGGGAAAAAAACTTATCAAGAGGGATGGATATGTGATAAAGCAAGTATGATAAAATATTGTGTAAACTAGGTGGGGGTACATGGGTTCTTACTGGAAATTTCTTTTACCTTTCTGTATGTTGAAATTTTTCATAACTGTGTCAAGAAGAAAATTTACAGGAAGTGTCAGGAGGTAGGGAAGCTGGAATGAATATGATGGTATAAGACAGTTAAATTTCAATCCTAATCTATCAAAACAAAAGTTAATATCTACAACTGATAAATCAAGAAATAGCAGTATATAGATATTACTTCAAAATATGAAAGAAAGTGAAGAACTGGAAACTGGGTGCTTCTGGGGCAGGTGACTGTTTTTTGTTAAGGCTGTTAGAACTATTTGGTTTTTTAAAACCTATGTATGGGGCTTCCCTGGTGGCGCAGTGGTTGAGAGTCCACCTGCCGATGCAGGGGACATGGGTTCGTGCCCCGGTCCGGAAAAATCCCACATGCCGTGGAGCGGCTGGGCCCGTGAGCCATGGCCGCTGGGCCTGTGCGTCCAGAGCCTGTGCTCTGCAATGGGAGAGGCCACAGCAGTGAGAGGCCCGTGTACCCACCCCCCAAAAAAAGAAAACCTATGTATGTATTACTTGATTAAAACTGATTTTTTAAAATGCAAGGTAAATAATGTAAGTGCTAAGGAATCGGCAAAAATTGTGAAGGTGGTATTGGAATGATAAAAAGTTGGGGAAATACTGCAGCAGAGGAACAACTATCTTCCTTTGAACCAAAGGGGTACTGTATTAAAACACGAAACATTTTTGAAATGTCTAGTTATAGCTAAGACACCGATCTAATTCATCACCCAAACTGAGACAATTTTGAGAATAAAAAAGTATGCCATTAATTACATATGTACAACAGGTGAACAGTTTCAGGAAAGGCAGGACTTATGATCACCCTGAGTATAGTCTCTATAAAAATCTCTTCAAACCAAGAAAGGAATGCATGAGAGTTCAGAAATCAAGTTACCATCATTCACTGAGTGCCTACTACACGCCAGGCACTGCACTTGGTAACAGTGATAAAAAATAAATAAAAATTTGAGTAAGCAAGAATAAATGAATCCTAACCTGCCCAGGCATTTACTTCCATCTAGCCTTCCTCTTCACTCAAGAAACCAAGAAACTTCACTCAAGAAACCTTTCTCTAGCTCACGCCAGAGATAAATGAGCCATAATGAACTGAGATGGGTAGAAGCAAGCCGTTACCTGTTGAAAGTAGTATGGAAATTGCCCATATTTTAAAGAACCTTCCTAAGCCACAAAAGATTACTGCCTAGTCTTAGAGAGCAATCCAGAACAAGAAACTTGTCCACAACAAAAATTAGCAAAGAGCCAGAAATCGCCACTCAAGAGAAACACTGACACTATAGGTTATTAGTTTTCTCCACAGGCACAAACTTCCTTTCTGAGGCCGGAGCCACTCACTCCTCAGTCCTGACCAGTAGTGCAGCACCATATGAATGAATGCAATGGATCAGCATTCCTTTTGAAAACAGCTGCTATTCTGATTTTTTAGGAACTCTTTTGGGTTAAAAGGCAGATGACTGAAGTCAAGGTTCACACACACAGCAGGATGTCCTAATAGGTAGGTCTCAAATGAGTTATAGGTGTGCATGGATACAGTATTCCCTCAGCTCTCAAAGCAGCTGGGACCCCAGGATGGTGGGTAACCTACCCCCCTTGTACCCTATGCAGTAGTAATTCTATCACTTGGTTAAAAACAATCACAATCATGAAAAGGCTGGGAAGCCCTGAATATGGACCCTGTAAGTATAAGAAGACAGAGGAGAAGCCCCCAGCCGACGCTCATGATCCAATACCATCACCTGGGGTTCTCTAAAGCAGAACAGACAGGTGCTGCAAACCCTTTCCACTCGGAGCAATTCTCATTTAAAAAAATGACAGGCTTCCCTGGTGGCGCAGTGGTTAAGAATCCTCCTGCCAATGCAGTGGACAAGGGTTCAAGCCCTGGTCCGGGCAGATCCCACATGCCGCGGAGCAACTAGGCCCGTGAGCCACAACTACTGAGCCTGCGCTCTAGAGCCCGAGCCACAACTACTGAAGCCTGCGCGCCTAAAGCCCATGCTCCACAAGGGAAGCCACTGCGATGAGAAGCCCGCGCACCACAGCGAAGAGTAGCCCCCGCTCGCCGCAACTAGAGAAAGCACGCAGGCAGCAAGGAAGACCCATCGCAGCCAAAAATAAATTTAATTAATTAATTAATTAAAAAAAAATGAGAGGCAGGACTAGACTAGACTCAAACATCCAGAAAGAGTCATAAATAATAAGTTTTAGTCACTACAGAGGTCTCCTGTTTCATTTCTGGCTGAGCCCATTTTCTTATCCTTAAAATGACACTATTTACTCAGGTATAACGTTTAATGCTTTAGAAATTTCTACTCAAACAGAAATGTGTGACACTGCAACTGTTTGGGGGATGTAAGTTATGAAAATTGTGATTAAGAGATACCTCTTAGTTACAACAGCCTCACAAAATGTACCTTAGCCAAACTCAACTTGCATAGATGAGATTAGGAAACACATTAGCTCCTACTCTTTTTTAAAAAAAGAAAAAGAAAAAAAAGATTGGTAGCCTTTTGGTGCTCTATAACTCTAGGTAGTTGAAGAGCATTGGAGTTACCACAAGCACCCACACAGTTCTGAGAGATTAATGCTTAAGGGTATCTAAAACTTAAAAGTGGGTGTGGGGACTCTGCTGGTGGCGCAGTGGTTAACAACCCGCCTGCCAATGCAGGGGACACGGGTTCGAGCCCTGATCCGGGAAGATCCCACATGCCGCGGAGCAACTAAGCCTGTGCGCCACAACTACTGTAGCCTGCACGCCTAGAGCCTGCGCTCTGCAACAAGAGAAGCCACTGCAATGAGAAGCCCTTGCACCGCAACCAAGAGTAGCCCCCCCTTCCCGCAACTAGAGAACGCCTGCACGCAGCAACAAAAACCCAAAGCAGTCAAATAAATAAATAATAATTAAAAGTGGGTGTGGAGCCCAAACTAATCTTTTAGTTAATTTTTGTCGTAACAGATTTCTTTGCAGATGGGAGCTGACAACACAAGGCTTGGAATTTATATAGTTAACTTCTAGTTATTCTCATTTCAATGCCAGTTTTCTTATTCAAAAAAAAAAATAGTGTAGAAAAACAAACATAGCTTGCACCTGTACATTTCACTATTTTCCTGCTGCAGCTAAGAGGATAAGCAACCAGAACTTATCCCAGAAAACTATGATCTTTGGTTAAGCAGATCAGAATCAAAGTACGACCTGGAACGACAATGCATACAGAAATTCTACAGGTGGGTTCTAGGCATAGTTGTTAAAATTTAGTTATAAAAAAGCAGAAAGTCTTTTTAAATAAGATTTTTCATAATGATACACCACAAATTTTGCTAAAGAGTATATTTTTGTATTGATTTGGCTTGTAACTTTGTAACATCAAGATCTTATTAAAGTCTAACATGCTCCTTTCAAATGACAGGAGGGCCAAGATAAATTTTAATGGTTTTTGAGAAGCAAACAAAAAAATGGGGGCCAATAACTTTCATGGATTTAAAAACTGTCATTTGACATTAAGTTTGCCAATCTGTCTCCAGGCCGCAAGCTTTTCCTAGTTTCACGCTTTGCATTCACTTATCATGTAGAGGAGCTTTGAGCTCTAAATTAATCTTGGCTTCCATACATGGTCTAGAGGATTAATTTGATAAACTCTGAATCACTGGAACTAGAAGCAACCACCACAGCAAAGGTGTGTAAATTTGGGGTCTATGGGTGGAAGAGAGGGCTTTTGATTATTACTTGTACAATAGTACTTTAGGAAATATCTGGGCATTTAGAAAGAGTTTTTCTAATACGGATCACATTCAAACTTTAAAATGTGACAGTGAGAGAAACTGTAAAAACATCTGGTAGAAATTAACCAATAAAAAATTTTAAAATAAAATTTATGTTTGGCTTTAGCCTAGCATAGAGTCCTTATTTTTGCTTCTCATAAAATGCAAAGAACCCATTTTATTTTCAATTACCTAATGCATTTATGCTCAAAAGATGAAACATGGACGGGTGCCTTTAATATGAATGGTAGGGAAATGACCAATTTTAATAGCTTAGTTTTTAGAAGATCAGTTTGAAAGGCAATTTACAATGCTGAAATCAGAACTGATCATTTTTGTCAGGACGCTTTTCAGATTTGAAAGTCTTCATTAGTTTTATCTTCCCTGAATGACAGAGTTCAGAAGCCAGACTTAACCTAGTTAGCTCAGAATGCACCACAGGATGCAATCAAATGTTTGAATTGATAACTTACCAGCATAAAAATAAAATCGTTAACTGGGGACTTTTTCAAGCAGCAAAAATGCCCAATCCCTAAAAGACTGGGTACTGCAACAGCTCTTTTTCTGAACACGTGCCCCGGATACTCAACCAAGGATGAAAACTAATGAGGTTTTAGGCAACACATCGTTTTTTGCATTAACTAAAGCCTGCAGGTTTTCAGCGTTAGGTTTCTGTGTTGCCCGCAGCAGGGCCTAGAACATGAGGCGGTTGCGCGTGAGCAGTATTTCTTTTTTTAACTCCAGCAACAGCCCCGCAAACGATAAACGCCAAGAGCCCGGTTCACATTCTCTTGGACCCTCCATCCATCCTTGACGAAATGGTTGTAATTCTGGCGGGACCTAGGGCGCAACACTGTGGTTCTGGGAGGACAGAGCGAGTGCGTGGGTGTGTGCGAACACTGCAGGAGGGGGCAGCAAGACTTGATCACGGAGTGGGAGGGAAGGATGATGATGCCTCTCCTAGGGCGGGAAGAAACTACGAGAGGTGGTTGTTATGCATGACGGGGGCTGGCACGCAGGGAAGATGGTGGTGGCCGCAGGGCAGGGTGATTGCCGGGGGGATTCCCTGTTACTGGGCGGCGCTCAGAGCCTCCTGCGGTGAATGATCCTGGAGCAACTAAAGCGGCGCGACACTGAACCCGGGAATTCCCGACGGAAAGGGGAAAAAAGGCGCCGAGAAACGGGGTTATTATGGGATGGCAAAGGGGGCTCCCTAGGGAAAATTACGGGATCTATCTCACCCTCCAATTGCTGTACAGTCTCTTCACTCGCCGGTAATAAGCGTCTTTGTCCAGAGTTACAGCCATAGCCACAGACGCCGCTCCTCCTCGGGTTCCGAGAATCACGCGAGGTCCCGGCTCAGCCACCCTCTCTCGGCCCTGGAATCCCGCACTCTCCCAGTGACCCGGAAGTATCGACCTCAAAGATGCCCTTTCCGCTTCCGGGTCCCAGCAGCGCTTGGGATTCTTTTATTTTTTTTTTCTTAAATCCTTCCTACGGAGGTTAGGGGGAGGAGAGGATGGAAAAGAGTCTGGAAAGCAACAAAATATGTAACGCAAAAAGAGTTCAGATTTTCGCGGGGTTTTGTCAATTTAGCAACAGCCGCACGAGAGTCGACGTCATCACGTGACCCCCTGCACCCGCCCTTACTCTCTGCCAGGCCGCGGTTTCCAGGCGCTCGGACTCCTTGCCGAGGCGGCGGCGGCAGCGGCAAGCGCCGCTGGGCACTGAGAAGTAGGCGGGAGTCCTGACGTGCCGGCCCCGCCCCACACAAGCTACCGCGCGCGGGTGCAGTGGCCCCACCCAAAGGAAGGGGAAGCGGAAAGAGCAGGGTCTGGCGTGGGGTAGGAGTGGAAAGACTGCACCGTAACTCGGTCCGTTCCTGTCCTAGAAAAGGTGCGGAAGTAAAAGCCTCTGCTGCTTCAGGGCTGGAAGGATCCTCCGTGCCAGGACGCTGGGTCGGGGGCTCCGGGCGGACAGAGAGCTCAAACCTGGGAGACGAGCCCACCCTGCCCGTAAGACTAAACTAGGGCCGGCGATACGGGGGAAGGGCTTCGCCATAGAAAGGGAAATTAAATGCCCAGGCTTCATTTGAGCGCTAGGGTAATACGGGAAGGGTCAAAGGAAACAAATGGCTTGAGGGAATTTATAGAATGCACCCCCCGCCAAGTCGTGACCGCGTCCTTCCAGTTAGCCAGTCCCCTTGCCGCAGTTCATGAAGTGACACCATTCTTAGGCTTCCCCAAAGCACCGTTATTTAATTTGAGACAAAATGTACGTGGGTCTTGACGAAATTCTTCCTTTTCATCTCTTCTAAGAACTTGGAGTTTGAATCTGGAACATTTTGCCTGCCATTTAGCTTAGATCGTTTCCTTGCCTTTGGTAAGGTGGAGAGCCTAAGCTTATATAAACCCTTTAATGGAGTACGGATGACTTGTCTGCCCTATCCAAGGTAACTCGGCATGAACAGTAATGAACTTTAGGAAAATGATGTTGAAATTACCCATCGTGAACATCAACTCTTAAAATTAATATATTGGGTTTGAGCAAATATCGAACAAGGGAAGAGTGGGAAAGGATTAACTTAAATTTATTAATGCCAAGGGGAAGGAAGGTAACAGTTCCTGACCCTCCAGCTGTATCCACAGTTCGGTCAGGAACAGGCTCTGCCGGAGGCTAGTGCCAGCGCTACATAGTCTGTGGTTAATGGAGGTGTCTAGGGAGGGGTGAGCACATCAGCTGCTCTAGTCTCCTTTCCTTCCCCAGAAACGAGGAAGTAGTCATGTATTGTTTTAGGAGTTCCCCTGCCCAGCCAATCCTCTCAAATTTGGAAGCAATCAGGTACAAGTTTTCTTTTTCCTTTTCGCCTCCTGGAGTCCTGGGTTTCCCCACATCTCCCCTGCCCCTCCCACTTTTCCACAGTCCAAGGGCCAGAGTAAATGAAAATACAGCAGCCACCCAAGCGATGGGGACCATGATGGGGCTTCAGTCATCACCATCTTCGCTGGAGTCTGAGTTGGCTGGCATCATAGGATCATCAATGAGTGAGAAGTCCCTTTCTGAGCTATCATAGCCCTGAGATAAATCATCATCATCATCTTCATCCTCATCGTCCTCATCCTCCTCAGGTTGCAGTGGTGGCAACCTCAAGGCAGTACCAGAGGTGGTAGTGGCTGGTGAAGAAGGGTAGCCAGTGGCTCTCAGGCCTGGATGGTGATGGTGGTGATGGTGGGGGTGGGGGTGGTGGTGGTGGTGATGAAGCATGGTGCTGGAGTCTACATGAGGGGATGATGCTGCACCACCCATCACAAACGGCATAAAAGGCAAAGACGCAGAAGTGGCACTGCTGTGACCCAGAGATGACACAGACTGCAGGCCACTACTGCTGTGTTGGAAGGTATTATGCAGAGACAGGGACCCAGTGCCTCCACCCTGCATCAGGGCCATCATCTTAGAAAGGTCTGGTCGCATCCTACGGGCCCGCTTCTTGCTGCTGTCCGGTGCAATAGGCCCTGGCAAAACCCGGTTGAACACTGTTTCAGCATGATGACCCTGGGAGGAAGCAACAGAAGATAGTAAAAAGAAAGGAAGGAAAAAAACCAAAAGTCAACAGAGTCCTAGCATACAATTGCTTTTTCACTGAATCTATCTTTAGCAGGGGCAAAACTAGTCAGATGAGGCTTGATGGTAATGGGGAAGAGGAAAAGCAGGATGTAGCTGGTTGAAGCAATATAATGCTGAAGCCAAGACCAAGGATTTTACACTGACACTCACGTGAACCAGAGCTTTGATTTTTTTCCATGACTACACTGTACCTTTACTCGGGCCAACCGTTTCAAAATTATTCACCTTTGTAAATGAGCGGCCTGAGTACGACAGTGAATGAATCAGTACTTGCACAGTATGCTTTACTGATGGCAGGCTGTTCACATGATCTTACCATGTGAAGTACAGCATGACAGTATTGACATTTACAATACTATCCTTCATTATTGCGTCAGAGTGGGGTAAACTCAAGATAGTCCAGATTACGATTCTGGATGTCTGGAACACCAAAAAGATTATGGGGTAGCTCCTTACCAAATTTACTAAAATACGTTTTTTTCCACATTGATACAAAAACTTATATATCTGCTGAATTTTAAGTTGCTTCATCTAGATGGTCTCACTATAAATTTTGTTTAAGTTCTCTGAAGCTGGAACTTATTACTTTGCTAGACCTAAGTACAGTACTGGGTAAACTGGCAACAAACTCAGACAATTAGTACCTGTGTCTCTGGACTTGCCCAATCTAAGCCTGACCTTTCTGACCTGGAGAAAACAAACATCTCAAAACTCTATTTGTTTAGGCTTTAAAATGTCACTATAACAGCACCAAATCACTGTAGGGTCCGGTAATGATATAGTGCTAGATACACCATCAATTCTGCAGTAAGAATTCTGTACTAATCACATTATAATTTTCTGTGATTTCCTATGATCTTTTTTCTTAGAGTTATCAACTGACTGTAAAGAAGTGCAGAAGTACTTGAGGTAAAAATAGGTAATCCTGGAGGAAAAGCCTTCCTTACAGGCTGCTCTATAATGTTAAATTCAAGACAGAGAAGGTATCCTCGCCATCAGCCTCCCTTATCAGCCATTCTGTGTATTACACCCTTGGTTCCATGGAGGCTAAGAGGGTAAATTAAAACACTCTTCCATGGTAACGATATTTATATGAAACCACTTTCACCAATATAAAAATAATAAATAAGCCTTATAAATTCATCTCACAAATAAATATATATTATGTGCAAGATAATGTTCTCAGAATTTGTTGAATGCAAAAGACATATTTTTCATTTGGAAATTAATTTTGTTAAAAGATAAACCATGTGGTTTTATGTATATATCACATACATATAAAGATATATATAAAAGATCAAATGGGAATAATTAGATAAAGTGAGTAGACAAAGTGCTAATCCATTTTAAATGCTTACCAAACCAAACCATGATTTATATATGTTTATATTTAAACAATACGGCTATTGTCCAAAGTAAGGCAAACAGAGCCAAGAGAAACTTTTGCAGTTATATTTTGATGGAAAGGATTATGGGTTCTTAATCCACCAAATCTATAACCATGATAAAAGTATAAGTACATCTGAAAATAATGGAATTAACTCATGACCAAAATTGTTATTATAAACTATAAAACATGATTTCCTGTCTTTTTCCATTACTGGCATATTATTAGTGGTTCTCAATCTCTTCTATGTTGGGAAACCCCATGACTGTTTTCTTTAGTAGGTCCCAAATCACTGCTTTTTTTTTCTGGCTGCATTGCATGGCTTGCAGGTTCCCCAACCAGGGATTGAACCCGGGCCCTCAGCAGTGAAAGCGCAGAGTACTAACCGCTGGACCGCCAGGGAATTCCCCAAATCACTTCTAAAATATATAGAATCATAAAACTTTTAAGAGATTACCTGCTTCAAAACCCTCAACTTTTCAGGATATGCAAAGTGAAAAAGTTAGAGGATCTGCCTAAAATCCCCTAGTCAGTAGAACAGCAGGATAAGGCCTTGAATTTTCTAACACGTTAATAATTCTTTTTTTTTTTTTTTTTTGTGGTACGCGGGCCTCTCACTGTTGTGGCCTCTCCCGTTGTGGAGCACAGGCTCTGGACACGCAGGTTCAGCGGCCATGGCTCACGGGCCCAGCCGCTCCGCGGCATGTGGGATCTTCCCGGACCGGGGCACGAACCCGTGTCCCCTGCATCAGCAGGTGGACTCTCAACCACCGCGCCACCAGGGAAGCCCACTAATTCTTACATTTTAACATGCCTAAAGTGCTAAAGTTAGCTTTTAGAATTTTATGCTGTTCTAGAGATGACGATGCCACAGGACTGTAAAAATACCAGTAAAAATACTATGGTTTCTTTCTTTGTGAACTGAAGATAAATTTTCTCAAACATACGCTGGAAGAAAGATAAATAACATTAAATAATTTCTCTAGTCGTATCTAGTGTGGGAACAGAGTGGTAATACCTCAAGTCTCACTCACCCTTTTTCCATTCCTAGAGTTAGCTGTCTGTACTGGTTCCATTCCCAAACAGTTCAATTCTGCCTTATTATTTTTTTTACATCTCTGCCACTTCTGTTTTCTGCGATCCTCCATATACTGCAATAGAAAAGCTGCAGTTATCCTAAAGGAATAAAAAAATCTTCTCTGGAGTAATCATTAAAGTACTAGTGTCTACTTTGACCATAAATGCTTATTGTGTGGATAAATTAAAGATTAGTCCTACTGGAAAACTGCCATGAAGCAGACTTCTCCAAAAAAAATTAGGTCATTATGTAATAGTTCAATGGTAAATATTTGCCTAGCATTTAAGTTTAACAAGTACTGTAACATTATTTGGATCCTCACAACAACTCTGTGAAGTAGGAAGACTAAGTATAGTTACTCTTATTTTGCCGATGGAGAAACAATGACATAATATATGGCATGCTTCCTCCCTCTCACACAGCTTAAATACCAAGGGAATGACTTTAAATCTTGCTGCATGGAACTGCCACTCACCGCTAGAAATCGGGGATCGACAGCGAACTCTGGATGACCCTGTAACCACATCTCCAGTTCAGCCCGGCGAGGGGCATCCTCACCCACCAGCAAAGTCCCATCCACCTTATTGATGACAGGGATCCGGGTCTCCAGGTCCACATCAAGGTGATTAGGCTCTTCCATGCACTCCACCTCCAGCTGCAAACCCAGAATCCACCCCCATGAGCACATACTCTTCTTTTGGGTAGGGAGGGAGGGGGAGCAGAGCCAATGGTAGCCATAAAATAGTATCTTCTACTCCCTCAATCCCAACTGCCTTCATCAATTACTGGGAACAAAAATATTTTATCTAATCATCATATTAAAGACTTTCTCTACCACTTACCTCAACTAGCTTCTTTCTGTTCCCTTTCTTCTTATGAAAAAGAGGATGTCCATCTCCCATTACTCCATTAGCCATCAACTTGTGCTTCTGGAATGTTAACTTCAATCCTTCTTCCTAGGAAGACAACCCACCCACCCAAGACATCATATGGCATGTTTTTAAAATAAAAATCAAGTTTAGGGGGACTTAGGGTAAGGGTCATCCTCTGGTTCAATGATGGTGAGAAGAAAGGCCATTGACTAATGGGTAGAAATTAGAAATACAAGAAGACACATAATTTTTTCCTTAGATTTCATTTCTTGACCTAGTGCCCCTCAGGTAGATTTAAGAGAAGTAGAATTTATCTCAACAACACCCAATGCAGGGAAAAGATCCCCTACCTGGTGTCTCAGTATTAGCATGGCAACTCATCACAGGGGCAAAATCCTGATATTCCTGTCACATACTAATTTCAAAAAATTTTCTTATTGAGTACTTAATGACCAGCTGCTAGGGTTCATTAGGGAAGAGCATCAGGAAAAATAAAATTTTCCATCCATAAAACAATACTGATTTAATTTCAGTAGGAATGATTCCTTTTTATTTTTAACTTAATAAGGCCCATAATACTTGGGCATCACTTTAATAGCTTTTCCACAGTTTGATTTCAATTTTTAAAAACTAGGTTTCTAGGCTCCAGAAATGAGCCACTCAAAAGAACCCTTGTGTCAATTAAATTTCTTTTAAAGATATGGTTTCTTTTAATCTAGTCCTCAGGAGATACAAGTCAAGATAAGATCCCTTCCTTTAGTGCAGTGACTTTTCCTAAATGGATCTTTGTGAGCGCTTTTTTCTTCTCCTCTCATTTTTAAAGTCAGTGGACCAAACGAGCTTAGTATTATGTTCGGACAGCTAGTCAGCAAGAATTACAGACTCCTTCCTCACTTCCCAGTGCCTAGATGCTCAGCTTACATCTTTGATCTGAACTGTAAACTCCTTCTCATCCATGCCTCGGCGAAGTTTGGTGAACTGAGCTGCCGCTGTGGTGACGGCGGACACTTCCTCCTCTGCCATGGAAGCTGCACTGCTACTTCGTGGTGTGGGGACCGGAGAGTCACCATATTCTCCTGGAGTCAATGAGGGACTGTCTAGCAAGTGGTTGCCTGACCCCAAAATTCCTCCTGTTACCATTTCTTGGCTCCGGCGGCTAGAAGGCCACTTCCCTGAGAGTACGGCCTGGCAGACGAGGTCAATACGGTTTATCAGGACACGATCCTGAGTGGGGAAAAAGAAATCAGTTAGGGCCTGAGTACTAGCTATGCGATCCTGTGACAAAAAATAGTTCCATCATTATCAGGTTAATTAAAAATCATAAGTCAGAAAGGAGGGAGGTAGGAGTATCAGATCCCAAAGTCAACTGGGAAGAGTTTCACGAAAAAGACATGTAGCACTAAACACAATCAAAGAAACCCAGAACCATCTATTATTCCTTGTTCTCTGTATATGTCACACTGTATTTTTAGACTCGACATGTCCAGGAATGAGGCTGTTACCTTGGGCCACTCAGAAGCTCTTTGTCTTTCTTGTAGCAGCAGCAGCTCAGGGGTCATTTGTTCTCCATCTTCATTTGCGAATCCATCTTGGGACATAGGGAGGGACAGGAGACTTTCTTCATCATAGAGCTTTGAGCGGGACCGGTCAGCAGCTAGAGAGCATACAGAATGTGTGAGCAAAGGTGGAAGAATAAAGTTATATAGGAATGGTATTACATGGGCTTTAAATAAAGGCCCTAAGAATAACAGATCTCCTTCGATATTCTATCAAATCAAAATCTGAATCTCAGAGGATGCATTTAGAAAAGAAGGGGAAGAGCGGGGGGGAGAATGGGGAAGAGGGCCAACAGCCTGTCACATGCACTCACTTAGCTTCTCTTCCTTCTCGTCCTCACTCTCATCAGTGCTGGAGCTGGAGCTGGATGAGGATGAGGAAGAAGAGGATGATGGTGACAGCTTGCTCAAGTCCAGCTCAGAGTCTGAATCATCCTCATCCTCCAGTTTGACTGGTGGAACACTCCGGGAAACCAGAGGGGTAGTATCAGAGGGGGCTACTCGCATCTCATAGTCTTGTGGGGTTGGTCGGCTCCTGGCCACCACCTCATGCTCTAGCTTTAAAGTCAGACTCTCCAGACTGGGGACCTGGGCAGCTGTCTCCTCAGGTGGCTTTTCAACAGGAGCATCTGGGCGCAGGGGCAGTGGTGAGGCAGTGCGCGAGGTATACTGCTGGTGTAGCAGTGGAGTAGAGCAGCGTGATAGGGATGGAGCTGGTGCTCCTGCCTGATGGTTCTGCATATAATTCATACGGGCAGCCAGAAAAGAGAAGTCTGGGTCCTGCATGATGTTGCAGTCTGTTTGGCTCACCCCATGGCGGGCTGCCCCTCGTAGAAGCTCCCCATCATGCCGAACGGGCTCCCACCATTTAGGCAATTCAGGACCTGGAGGCTGACATAATGCCAACCGATCTTCCAAAAGAGGGTGGCATAAAACTTGTTCCCGTAAGCGCCGAAGCAATTCAATACGGTAGAGAGTCCGTGAGGCCCTTTCCTCAGTGATGGGCTCAATGAACAGATTCGGGTCTGGGGGTTCTGCAAGAGATAAGGGTGGAAGAAGAAATGAACCAAGAGTTGGTTCTGTCACAGTCCATCCCCACTCACCCAAGACGCTTCAGTCTTGCTTACCATCTCCAGCTGCTGGGGGAAGGCGGCACACTTGGCGGCACATGGCCACAAAACCATGGAAATACTTGGTAAGGCTTTCATCTGTTTTTTTGTCCAGTCGGGCAAAAGTGCGGAATCGATCCCAATGGAACTGCATGGTATCGGGGTCATACTCCACACCAAAGGTAGAAACTACTCGATAGAAATCAGTTTGTTCACGCCTTGTCCATCTACAAAGGGAAGAGGAATCAGGCAACAGTGATCAGAACACAGGGAATGGTTACTTCTTAGTATGGCTTAGAATATCTGAGCGCACAAAAAATGAAAGTTGGGGGGAAAGAAAAAAGCCCCCGAAGACAGCAGAAGAGGTAGGAAGAGGTACTCTGTAACATGTAAGAATTTAAGAATTAGCAAGCTAAGGGGGAAAATGATGCAAACAACTCAATGAGGATGCCTACATATGAGATCTTCCTGGGAGTTATGATTAAGTGTGGTTTTATGTCGTAGAGGTGTAACAAAGACAAAAAAGATGGTCCCTCTTAGGGAATTCCAAATAATCCTTCCTAAGATGCTTTTCAATATAGGGCCCATAGCTGAAGACAAGCTTACAGCTCAGTTCAAATTCCCAGCCATATTTTACCGTTGCTGTTTCTCCCGCCGTGCAATTTCTTTTAGCTTGAAGGCTGCCTCACAGCGCCGCCTTCTCCGATCCCCACGTTCTGCAGCCTCTATCTTCATCTGTTCTCTCTTGTAGCTGCGCTGATAGGCTGTTACTAGGCGCCGAAGCCTAGCTGTCAAAGCTGAGCCTGGAGGCCAGAATAGATGGCCTGGCTGTTGGGTCACCTGGGCTGTGGGCAGCAAAGTAGAATAAACAGGAAGTACAGGAAAGGTAGTAGAGATAACTGGTATTTCAACCCACCCAAAGGCAAAGCTCTCTGGTATCCCAGGAAAGGACAGAATTCAGTCAGTCCCCCAACCCCACCACCCCACACAAAATTATACTAGTTGACTTAGAAGTTTACCTTCATCTCCATCTATAACTGAGATCTCCTCATCCATCATCATCAAGGGATCACCCTAGAGAAGATCCACCCCACAGGATGGAGAGGGGAGGAAAAGGGGGTAAAATTGGCACTCTGAAATCACTTTCTCGTGTGTGTCTTTCTATGGCACCATGGGATCCAGAAAATTTTCTCATGAAAGGAACTCTCACAGAAAATTGGAAGCAACCAAGTAAAAGAATATGAAAATAAACCCTGAAAAGTCAGTCCTTATCAAAGGCTTGAAGACAGGGGGACTCAGGAATTAAGTAGTCAAATAATATACTTCATTGTCCAGCTTGGGTCCCACCTCCTCCACAAAGCCATACCTGATGTCCCCCAGCTGGTGTTAAAATCCTTTCCATTAATACTTTATAGTCTCAAATGGTCTTTCCATTTTGTATTATAAATTAATCAATGTACTTCATGATTCAGGGAATAGGAGAATACTATTTAGTAATAGAGAAAAGCTGGACTCAAATGAGAATTCCTCACCTCATCATCTTGATCCTTTGGGGGACCCTGGAGTGGTTTATATTCAGGATCTTCACAATCTTTATCAAAGTCAACCCTAAAATCATCCAGAGGCGTGAGAAAATGACAAAGTTCAGTTCTAAATTGTTTGACTTTAAAAGAAACACTTTGACCAGCACATTTCCTTTCTCTTACTAGCTCTTTTTATTGTTTAACCCATTTTCCCCCTCCTTCCTAACTAGTATTTACTTTTATTACTTCATTTGAATGGTCTATGCTTGCTTATTTTTACTATTGATACTTTGCTCTATTGAGTAGAAGGATGATATAATAAATGATTTGCAATAAATAAACAATCCAATTTCCTTTGAGGGTCCTATACTAGGCAAACTGACGTTGTGATCATCAAAGAGAAATCTCTCAATCACAAAGGACTGGGAGGGTATTCATGAGCGAAGCCAACTATTTCACATGCCCCTCAGGTCTCCACGTGAGAAGTTTTGTTAAACTCATTGGCACCCAAACCAGGGCAACAATGCCCTACCTGGTGGCTCAGTATTAGCATGGCAACTCATCATTGAGGCATGTATCCAGGCAGAGTAACACCTTTATGTGTCAGCCGCCACTGGGAGATAAACCAGGGCTAAAATTTCCTGAGGCTCTATCATATAAGTGGCATGGGATTGCTGCATGACTACTACCTTTCAAGAGAACCAGTTATCCTCTCAGCTACTACGGCTGTACAGAAAAGCATTGCAAAGAAAACTGAATAGAACGTCAAATAAGCCATTTGGGAATAACATTAATTTTCACCCTTAGTTGCATCAGACTGCAATGTATGGTTTTAGGCCAGTTTATGGAGAACTTTCTGCTGGTCTCACTATTTGTTAAGAGTTTATCATTCATGAGCATAACCACCATTAAGAATCCGAATGGGTTCAGTCAAGGCTAGAGTTATGTTATCTCTTAGTACAAGCAACAAATACCCTTCATAGGGTGGACACAGAGCTTTAAGAGAACTAAACACTAATGCCTACCCTTCCACTATGTCAGAAAAATTATCCAACACTCGATGTTCTGCTGCAATGGCTTTGTCATCTGGTCGGCCAGCCTTTTCCAGGAAGCACAAGGCTGGGTCTGCCCTCATAGTATTATATTTTTCATAGCCTAGAAGAAAAAGAGCCATAATTTGAAGAAAATCAGAGATTCATTTTGCCTTTATGTAAGTAAGCTTCGTATGCTGCTGCAATAACAGTGTGGGCTACTTTGGTATCATAATGCAAAATACAGTGAAAATTTTAACTTGGATAGCTGTTGGGTTATAGTACGATATTTAACATTTCCACAGCAATTTAGAGTCACAAGGAGTTTTATCACTAGTTACTGAAAACAGGAATTTAATCGGTGTTTATAGAGAATGCTAATAGATTTACTTAGCCATTTAACGGGTAATATTTTATCATCATTCTTACTATCAATACATAAGTGAGGAAATTTTAAAAGTTTAAATGATTTAGAACTAGGTCACACATTTTCAAATAAAGGATAAGAGATCTGCACCTGCAAACAAACAGGCACTCTGAATGTTTGATGAATGATGAACACACTTCAGGATGTTTGGACTCTTCTAAAGCCTCTGTGTCTTACAAGTAAATCTAAGACTACAAATGCTCACAGTTTTTCCTATCCAATTAAACATGTCAAAAACGTGAATTAAGTGCCACTACTTTTATTTTATAGAAGTAAATGTGAAAGTATATTAAAAAAGAAATGATATTCCAATTCACTAAGTCACTAGGCTGGAATTTAGCACTTACTGCTTTTAATGCCTGGAATCTGTTATTAGGCAAGACTGAAAAGGGAGTTTTCTCCCTTTTTCTACTCTATTTTTGTTTTACTCAAGCATGGTTGTTCACAACTATGTGAGAGTAACCGCTGAATATTTAGACAAATAAGATGTTATACAAGAAGAACACTTTCAGCAAGCCACAGGAAAGTGAAACAAATTAAACATGGTTATTATTAACAAGAGTGGACATGCATTATTTCCCCGGATTGTGGAAGCTTAACTTAGATACCACTACAAACAGATTGGTAACAGTGATTAGAGAACAAATGGGAGACTCCCTACCTTGGGATTTAACTATCCATCTGGTCTTTCTTAAACATTTATTCATAGGAACTAATGGCTCTGGATATTTAAGGACTAGTTTCCCATTCAAACATAATTACTGGTCATGAGCATTTTGCTAAATATCCCATCTGTGGACATAAATCTACAATGGGAAAAGAACAGACTAAGAGCAGATACCTACCATGCTTAAAGACTCCAATGAGCAGGGACTTATCAGCCTCACTGTCCCACCATGTTGTTGGAACCTCCAGCTGATCCACTACTGGGAACCATATGTCAATCTCACTAAAGGTATAAGAGGCAGAGTCAGCATAGCAATGCAGGAAATTAAAGTAGACAATCCTTGGGAAGATTATTACAGGTATCTTCTTTTATCTATTAATTTAAATGGTCATACATCTGCCTATTTCCTTCCACTGGTATCAAGAACAGCTGTCCCTCAGCATCCACAGGGGATTGGTTCCAGGAGTCCCCCCAGATACCAAAATCCATGGATGTTCAAGCCCCTTATATAAAATGGTGTCGTACAATGAATACAGTTGGCCCTTCATATCCATGGATCCAACTAACCATGGATCAAAAGGATGCAAAACCCATGGATACAAAAGGCCGACTGTACAGGACTGAAGACCTGATATACAATCTTAATTATCAGGTATCCCCAAAATAGTTTAGAATGAAATAAGTACACCAATCTTTTCTGGAATAAGCCATGGCATAAAGAAAAATACAGCATAACTTTACCTGGCAATAGCACCCCCTAACACCTTCTCTGCCTGGTCTCCAATAACCTCCTGTCTCAGATAGTATAGCATTCGTACCCGCAACAGGACCCTAGAAGGGATAGAGAAAGAACTGGCTCAATAATAGTGTAGAAAGCTTGAGGTGGAAAATGCTTTAGTATGTTAAATTCCATCCTTACTTGTTACACTGATGTTTCAAGTGCTTCTTATAACTCTCATCTTGGAACAGAGTATCAGGGTTATATTTCCGGATCCAATCTGCCTTATGGATATCAAAAGTGCTTTGTGACTTTACTTTTTTCCCCTTGCGTCCACGGGGCACAGGGATAGACAGACCTGGGAAAGGGGATACATCGAAGACTTGGATTGAGAAAAACCCTTGGACCTGAAGAGGATTAGGTAACCTATAAAAAGATGAAAAGCAAAGACTTGATAATCACCTGAATGATTCTGCAATTCTTTTGTCTTGCCATTTTCAGCAGGGCTAATCAAGTCCCAGATGAAGCCTTTGATATTTTCATCCCCACGATAGTGTAAAAGACAGTACACAAGGATGGCCCGGCAAATCGTTTCCACATCTCTTTCAGTCATCCGTCGCTTGAAGCGTCCATGAGACAGAATATCTCGCCACCGTCCCCAACTTAAAAAAAAAGCCAAAAAAAGAAATTATACTGATATTTTCCTGGGGACTCTAATTCAATGATATTCCCCAGTCCCTCAGAATCGCGTTTCCCAAAAGGTGGGAGACAAAAAGATCTTGGAAAAACATGGTAACAGAATAAAGTTTTTCCCATTATCCCCTATTTGACCATAGCTTCCAATTTGAAAAGCAAACTAGGTGTCTATCAGGATGGAGATGAACTACCTCTGATGGCAAGGTGGGTTCTTACCCATATACCAGGAGGTGCTTTTCCACCCGAAAGCAGTCAGTGCGCCCATAGGTATGATGACGGTCATGTCGGCGAGAGCGTGGCCGCTCATCATCTTCACTTTCCAAATCAGAGAATTCAACTAGGTCATCATCTTTCAGAGTGCTGAAGTGGCGGGTCTGTTTTCGTACTCTAGGTGTGTCAATCACCAAGTTATTCTATGCAGAGAACAAAAGGAGAAGTAACTCTCTTCACGATATGATCATGGGAAAGGAATTAAAGACAATCAGATTGAAATAGCCTTGGATGTAACATTTGTAGATACTCAAAGAGAGATTCTTTTTTGGACATGCAAAATAATCTACGGGTACTCAGGAAGCGAAATTAAGTGGTAGTTATCTAAGTAGTTTTCTGGGGCCTCCCGTGTAGAAAGTTTTTATCATGGCCCTTGTATATACCATTATAAGCCAAGGTCAGCACTGAAGAATCAGAGCAGCTATAAAGACTCCAGAAAGTAATGTGTTTTCTGCAATACTTCCTCCCTAAAGGAGAAGGAAGCTCACCTTGCTATTGAGTAGATCCATGTCCAGGTCAGCCTTTTTGGCCCACTTTTGCCAAAAGTTGGGGTCATCCAGAGAAATATCAGTCCTATTTTCAGAAGCCACAAAGCTTGCCTAGTGAGGAACAAAGAAACAGTAAAGTTGACTATCCCACTTTTTTGAACAATGGGAAACCAGTATATTTAAAAACTACATTGAAAAAATACATTCAATTCTAGAGAGCCCTGTCTCTCTCTGCTTCTTCAGCCGCTGGCACCGACAGAACATACCTTGGCAAACGTAGAACCCTTTCCTTCAGATTCAATGGTGATGGTAGTGGTTCGTCTTAACAAGATCTGGTCAATGTCCTCTTCACAAAACTTGGAGCCCTCATCGTCTTCCTCCATTATGGCTGCATATGCTCCTTTCCGTAAGAGATCTTCAATCTCCTTCTTGGAGAACTGCTGGATCTACAAAATCCAATAGAAAGGTGAAAAAACTACAAGAGAATATTATCTAACCATATCATGACATTTTATTATATTTTAAGAAACAATAATTGAGAACCCAAATGAGAGGTCAGGATCCTATGCAAAAATAGCTTTTGTCTCCCTCCATCACTATGACCTGTTACAAGTATAGCTAGAGATTAAGAAGACTCACTCCAGTAATGTTGCCATCCCGACCACTCATGGACTGAAGCACAGCTTTATCCAATCCCAACTTGAGGCTAGCCTTATCAAACATCTCTCTCTCATAAGAATTACGAGTGATGAGACGGTACACCTTCACAGCTTTACTCTGCCCAATTCGATGACACCGTGCTTGGGCCTGGTGGAAGGAAGGGCAAAGATAACATAACATTAGAGGGACTTCCCTGGTGGTCCAGTGGTTAAGAATCCCCCTTCCAATGCAGGGGACGTGGGTCCGATCCCTGGTTGGGGAACTAAGATCCCACGTGCCACAGGGCAACTAAGCCCGTGCGCTCTGGAGCCCGTGTGCCACAAGTAGAGAGAAGCCCGCACGCCTCTACAAAGATCCCGCGTGCTGCAACTAAGACCTGATGCAGCCAAATAAATAAAATAAATTAATTAAAAAAACATAACATTAGAGGGGGTGGGGGGAGAAGGATTCAAAATACCAATTTCCATCTATAAAGCAGCCATGAAATCAACTCAAAATCAAAAGTCAACTACAAGATGAAATTATTGCCCCATCATCTAGACCAGGGGTCAGCAAATCCTAGTCACCTGTTTCTGTAAATAAAGTTTTTGCTGAAACACAGCTCTACCCATTTATTTACATATTGTCTATAGCTGCTTTTGTGGTACAAGAGCAGAGGTGAGTAGTTACAACAGAGGCTGTCTGATTTACAAAGCCTAAAATATTTACTATCTGGCCCTTTACAGAACAAGTTTGGTAACCTAACTAACAATTCTATACTCTCTAAAAGACAAGATTTTCTAAGAGATCCTGATCCTGTTGCAAAACCTCCCAGGTTAGGTGATTAGTCCCTAAGACAATGATTTCCTTTACCTGCAGGTCATTTTGCGGATTCCAATCTGAATCAAAGATGATGCAAGTATCAGCAGCTGTGAGATTAATTCCAAGTCCACCAGCCCGGGTGCATAGCAAAAAGACAAATCGGTCTGAGTCAGGCTTGCTGAAGCGGTCAATAGCAGCCTGCCGAAGGTTGCCTCTAACTCGCCCATCGATACGCTCATACAAGTACCTGTACGGGAATCACAGGAAGAAAGTTTAATCAGCTAAGCAGAAAAAGAGAACAAAAAAGCAGACTGGGATTAATACCAGTACCTCTATATCTCTAGTTCACCAAAAACTTTATCAGAAAGTGGAGAGTGAGAGTCTTAAACACTTCTCTTATCCCAGTCCTGGTCAACTTTAATTAAACCCAGGCCCTCCTACTCTTTGCAGCCTTATGAGTATATAGTAAACACAAGGTGAAGAATGACTCTTTTCTTACCTCCTCTGGATTAGATAATCCTCTAGGATATCTAGGCAGCGTACCATCTGGGAGAAGATCAGAACCTTATGGCCACCAGCTTTAAGTTTCGGAAGTAACTTGTCAATAAGAACCAATTTGCCAGCTGAACGAACCATTGCCTGCAAGTGGAAGTCATGAGGTATAATATGGCAAGCTTCTCGAAATTCTGTTAGGATTTTTTCTTCTGCACCTGCCAAAAGAAAAATCAAACCTGATGGTGAGATCCAGAGAAACATACTAAGGCTGCAGTTTATTTAACTGAGACAAGGAAGCAAAGAAAAAAAGGTTATCTCACTTGATATCAATGTTACACACAGAATTTCAGCACCCCCAAAATCCTAAGTCATCCTCAATTTTATTCATACAAAATATTCCTTGTAAGTCAGGCTTAAGAACTGGGTAAAATATATGTAAGTATGTGGACAAGGACCAGAATAGTATATGCAAACCACTATTACCACCCTGCTGGCATCCAAAACACAAACAGCAAAATGGAGTACCACTGAAGACAGACAGAACAGCATGACTTGAGTTCTTATTCATGAAATTCTAAACAGCAAATCCTTTTTAACTTTGGAGATTATGCAGGATCAAAGGGGTAGAAAGAACTACAGGAAGACTTCCAAATGAGAATTGTTTTAAAAGGAGAAATCTCCTCTATTCCCAAATTAGGATGGATCAGTCAATGCATACATTGTTCCTGAGGAATATCACTTAGAAAGTAAACAAGGTAACACAGAAATGTAGGTATTTTCCAGGAATTCCCTCACCATTGATGAGATATGGGTGGTTGCAGCATTTGCGCAACTCCATCATTGTATTGAGTAGATTAGGCATGTTAGTATGGCCTGCCCCTTTGGAAAGAAAGGAGAAATTCTTCTCCAAAATAGCCCGATAGTATTTCTTCTGAATGTTGGTCAGCTCTACTTCAATAATGGTTTCCTGCTTAGGTGCCAGGTTCTTTTCAACATCCTCTTTGAGTCTTCTCAGCATCATTGGCTTGAGAATGGCCTGTAGCTTTTGAACCTGTGCCCAATACAGAGAAAAAAGAAATCACTAACATGAGGACAAACATTCTCACATTAGGTGGAAACATGGAGAAATACAATGAGAGTTTTCCAGTATCTGAGAAAAGTAGATTTTGGACAATGCCACAAATGATGTAGGCACAAGGTTACATACAAGGAGCTCAGAACAGCCCATGATATCTAAGACAGTAGATATCTGCCTAGTACAAACTTCACCTTTTTTTGTCCTGGGTTAGTACCGCATTAGACAGACTTCCTACCTGTTCCTCTGTCTTGAGATCCCCAAAGTCCTTGAGGAACTCTGATTCTGACGGAAACTGTGAAGGTTCCAAGAAATGAAGCAGGCTAAACAGCTCCTCCACAGTATTTTGCAATGGTGTTCCTGTGAGTAGCACTTTGTGCTCCTAGAAATGGAGAACACAGAAGAATGATAAAACTCAGAAGGACTTCTAGGGTTTTCTATCAAGTGTATAACTTTAGCTTTCATTTCTTTAACTGTAAAATTATGGGAATGGACCAGACTACTCTCTTAACTTTTCTTTTACTTGCTCCCTATTTTGATAAAATATTCAAGAAAACCCTTGATATTATTTAACATATTAATTTATCTTAAATATATAAGCCAATAAAGAAATATTCAGAATATGTTTTTTCCAATTAAATATGCCTCTCCGCACTCAACTCCCCACAGGCATCCTAACATGTCCCCCTCTGAAGAATGTACCTGTGCTGGATTAAATATGGCCAATAATTTTCGGTAGTTCCTCCTATCAAGGTTCACCCCTTGAACATGGGCTTGCCTTGTAACTTGCTCTGACAAAGAGAATGTAGCAGAAGTGATATCATGTGAGTTTCAGAGCCTATGCCTCAAAGGCCTTGCAGCTTCCACCTTTACCCTCTTGGAACACTGCCCTGACTCTATCATGTACAGAAGCAAAGTCTGGCCCACAGTGGGTGACGGGCCATGTGGAAGATGACCCAGGCAACAACCAGCACCAATTGTCAGCTACAGCTGCATTACTGACTCCAGGCAAGACCACCAAAAGAATGGGCTCACCAAGCCCAGCCTAAGTTGCTGAGCTAGAGAATCATGAAAAACATAGTTGTTTTAAGCCACTAAGTTTCTGGATATTTTGTTATGCAGCAATAGGTAACTAATGTAATACCCAACCTCTCCACCCAGTTGAGAACCATTAACCTACAATCAACTACCAACTCTAAAATTTATATGAATTTTATGACTTTCAAGTTACCATTCCCACAGGCCATACCCACCACCCAATACCAAGACTCTGATTCTTTTCTTCTCTGCTAAATTAAGGTTATATTAATTCCACAGGGAATTAGGATTTCTTTAATTCCAGGTGTTTCTGCCCACAAGTCAGTGAGAGGAACTCACCAGGTCCATGTGCTTGAGACTATCAAGCAGCTTGCAATTACGGTTCTTTAGTCGATGGGCTTCATCAATGATGACACAACGCCATTCAATCTCACGAAGCTCGGGACAGTCTGACAAAATCATCTCAAAAGTGGTGATCAGGGCATCAAACTTGTATGCACCCGGGATGAGGCGCCCCTAAGCATGAAGGCAATAAAGTCAGAAAAGGCCTAAAATGTACCTAAAGGAGATGCTCTTCCGAATCACACATCCGTTTTTCATATTCAGGCAGGCTTAATAGGAAATACCAACTGCACCACCACCCACCTCTGCCACTGTTCATCTTCCTAATAAACAGTGCCAAATGACTGAATCTAAGATACGCTGCTTCCGCAGCACACTCAGCTTCTTGGGAAAATGACAGACTTCACTGAATGAAGCTGGACATTTTTGACTCTGCTGCATGCCTACCTCATGTATTTCAGCCCTACACCTTCTGTTGGTAAACACTAAAATCCACAAATGTTGAGTGCTGCTGAAACATACAAGATAAAACTAAAAGTGAAATAGCTAATGTAGTATGTGATAATATTGGTTACTATCTAAAAAGTGGACAGAAGAATCCAATTATCTTAGCAAAATTAAGAGCAACAAAATACGACTTGAATAAATTTGGTTTGGTAGAAATAAAAACCACAGGAAACTAATGGTAGGAAAAAAAGTCTCATAAAATTCAATGTTAAGAAAAGATGGGGCTTCCCTGGTGGCACAGTGGTTGAGAGTCCGCCTGCCGATGCAGGGGACGGGGGTTCGTGCCCCGGTCCGGGAAGATCCCACATGCCGCGGAGCGGCTGGGCCCGTGAGCCATGGCCGCTGAGCCTGCGTGTCTGGAGCCTGTGCTCCGCAGCAGGAGAGGCCACAACAGTGAGAGGCCCGCGTACTGCAAAAAAAAAAAAAAAAAAAAAAAGAAAAGAAAGGACATGGCTTACGTTCACCACCATATGGATCAAGGAATTAATAAAGTAGCTAAATGAATTTCATTCTGGAAAATTCTTTCTTGATGAAAACATCAATGCTGATAAAACTCTATTTTAAATATATGTATTCATAAATAAAGTCAGAATTTCCACTGGATTAAAATGTCCATTGGATAAAAAGAGCGAAGTAAAAAAAAAATGCCCTGCACAACCTAAACAAAAATTTTGCCTTAAATCACAGAGAGTCTCAATAAAAGTCTTTGATTCATATAAAAGCCTCTAAAATACCAGGTACCTTGGCCTACTCTCTAAACCATAATATTTGTATTACATACAACTCACCCGTGAATCTTTGCAGTACATTTCATACTGCTGAATCATCTGCCGGCTGGCCAGACTGCCATGGTACACAATAGTGTTCATCTCTGTCCACGTGTTGAATTCTCTCTCCCAGTTAGTAATTGTGGACAGTGGGGCAATGACCAGGAAGGGGCCATGGATGCCCACATTATATACCTCCTGTAAGAAGGCAATGGACTGAATGGTTTTGCCCAATCCCATCTCATCAGCCAGGATGCAGTTCTGCCTGCAGATTCATCACAGAAAAAGAAAAGCAAGTCAAAAGAGACCATCTTTTTAAAAAGTACTTAAAAAGAAACTGTTTCAACAGAAAATAAATAAAAATAATCTCAGACTAAGCCTATATGTTATGGTCCTACTCTTTTCTTTACCTGTTATACCAATTAAAGAGCAGCCAATTGACCCCTTCCAACTGATATTCCCTTAATTGGTTTCTGTTTTTATACTCATGTGACAACTCCAACTTCTTCCAGGCACTTGCTTGTGGACGATTCTAAAAAATAGAAAATTTGAATAAATGGCATGGAGACACTAACGAAATTAGGTAAACTTACTAGGTAGTTCTAATAGTTGAAGTCAATTCAAAAACATTACCATGTTAAATATATTCAAACTCATGAGTCCATAATGACACTTTTAAAAAATAAAGAGGAAGAAGGAAAGAGAAAAAGCCCACTGATCACTTTTGGAGGGTGCTAAGGAAGTACTTCATTATTTTGAAACTGGGAAATAAAGGATAAGGTAAATAAAGCATTTATCCTCCATTCCTATACCATCTGTACCTTAGGGTAACCAAACAGTAGGTGAAACGTATTTCTTTTTACAGAAGATTCTGTCTAATAAATGAAGAAATGACAGAATCACCATTTAAAACTCTTTAAAGAATGGATCTCAACAATGAACAAAAATGGCTGATATCACAAAAGACAACCAATCAGAACCATCTATAAAGTGGATTTAGTGGTCTCCCTCCCCAACCTGATGCAGCCTCTAGAACAGTGTTATCTAATGGAACTGTCTACAATGATAGAAAATGTTTTATATCCGCCTTTAGCCACATGTGACTACTGAGCATTTGAAATGTGGCTGGTGGCTACTGTATTGGACAGAACGGCTATAAAAAGTTCTAACAGACATTACTGCTCTACATCTAACTATTTATGTGAAATATAAGGGACAGAAAAGGTACCAAGGGGAATGTAACTGGCAAACTGACTATGGAAAACCCTAGAGAACAATCACCTGGTTTCTTCAAGAGAAAACTGCAAAGGAGGGAGAGGAGATCAAGGGGAAACTATAATTAAGAAAGATATATATGAGATATATATTAACTAATAGCAATATATAGACCTTACTTAGAGAATTTAATTCAAACAATTTAACAAAAGTTAGAAGAGAATCAGGGAACTACAGTGATTGCTTACTTGATGATATTTAGGGATGGTTAAATTTTTTCAAGTGTAACAATGGTACTATTTATCTTTTAGACATAAACACTGAAATGTTACACATAAAATGAAGGAATCTGAGATTTATTTTAAAATAATCTGGGAAATGGGGAAATGAGTAGGTAGAGAAATATGTGAAACAAGATTGGCTATGTGTTCATTGTTAAAGTTGGGTGACGGGTACATTATACTACTTCAACTTTTATATATGTTTGAAAATTTCCATAATAAAAAGCTAAAACAAAGAAAATTAAATCATTGCCTATATGGACTTTACAATCTAAATGCAGATATACTTACCACCCTTTTGAGTTCTGGGTGCCTTGACTGGATCCGTTTAAATTCTCGAATCTTGCCCTCATCAACATCCTCCTTTAGCTCCCATGTACTATCCTCATAGGGCAGAGAGCACCATTTTACCAAGTAGTAAATTACAGGCTAAGAGAGAAAAAAGCCAAAGCCTTAATGAAACGAACGATTCTGTGTTCTCTGCCGTGATTAAAAGATAAGAATTTGACTTAAGAATCAGATCACAAAGTGTCAATATCTAAAAAGGTGCCAAAAAAGTCAGGCTGAAAACACCAGACAGAGGCTCACCTGCTGATGCACTGTACTATTTATGGCTCTGATCCTGTTTCCAGACAATTTATCAGAATCTGAAAGTGAAATTTCTACCCAGCACTATCTAGAACACTAAGCACTGAAACATTAGGCTCATCAACCAAGCAGATTAAACAAACAAAAAAAATCCTTTATTGTGTTCAATTAGATTGAAATTGAATTGTTGAACTGAATTAATTATTGTTAATTATTGAATTAAAAGATATGGTAGCCCTGTTTCATACTATCCTCCTGGCACCAAATTTGATACAGTAGAAGCCAGGCTACTGTAGAAGCAAAGAACAGGTTAAATCCATAGGAGCAGAGCAGGACTGAAATCACTGGGCTTCTGAGCTCCTGGAGCTCTCAGCGCAGATGCTATTTCAAAGAGCAGCCATATGGTGGTAAAGAGATTTTCTTGCGAGCCCCAGGAAGCTAGGAGATAACTGCAAGAGGTATCCCCGAAGAGAGCTAAGAGTGAAGAGGAAGGGGAAATGCTGAAGCTCCAACTACGGTGCTATGCTCTATGTAGGCATTCTAGTGCAAGGGATGGGGCAGTGACCAGTGGTAATATGGCTCCTATTCTCACTACTCAAGATGACTGATCACGGACCGGACTGCATTTCCATATTTGGTTTATATGAATCGAGAAGAATTAGACTGGGCCTAGTGTAATCACCAGGAAATCTCTAATTATCAACTCATAGAATACCCCTTAAAACAGCCAGCAAGAAGGATGAAGATATGTGTCTCAATAGAGATATAGATCAAGGAATACCTAGAATTAATGTAATTTCTCTTTGACCTTTTTCTTTACTGTAGTGACTCAGGTCACCTTCTACATAAAGACATTTGTCCACGTCACATATTTCCAGCACCCTTACTCTTCCAAGGACTTTAATATTTATTATAATATTTATTTCCACTATTGGGTAACGTAATAAGGATGACAAACTCATTTTGGAGAGGAGGGGGAAATGGGCAAACAGAACGTTTTTATCCAATACTGGGAACATAAATTACAGTACCAGGGTACTAAAACACTTTCATCTGTCATACTGGTCCCAATACATTCCAGAGGAGCCTAATCAAAGTCCAATTACTTTTGGAAGATGAAGGTGTAAGTATAGTGATAGAGAGCATAAGATTTTCAAGGCTGGGAAGGCTGAGATCCTGAAAGCGATGAGAATAATTTAACAGTAGCTAACCTGTCCTGACTAATAACTGGTCCATTCCACTCTCACCTCCCACAAATGAACAATAAGCAGTAATTCCCACCCCTAACCCCAAAAGCAGAAGATATGTTTTCTGAGGCATTCTTCTTAGGATTTAAAGACACTGAATTGTAACGGGCCTTGGACATCTAAGGTTCTATCTGAGAAACGCTGAAGGCTTATAAAATAAACTGGGAATTTTACAGAGGGAAGACTTTGACTCTTAGGTCCTGTACAGATGATATATGGGAGCAAGTCATTTAGCTTGTGAGTGAGCCCAGCCCACCATCCAGCACTGATGTCTTAACAAGGCTCTGCTACCCACTCTGTAAGCAGTGACTGAAGTGAGGACAACTTGATGAAATGTGGCCCTGCAAAGTTAAACCAACAACTATGACTTGAAGTGAGAAGAGTTCTAACAAAAAGGTGGGTCATGGCCTAAGTAAATTTAAATGAGAGCAATGCTGAATTCACTGGTGGCTTAGATCTATACAACTCTTATTTGGAAAATGAAAAAAAGTGATTAGTGAAAACATATCACCTAGTGTTTTAGCATATCTAAAATCAGCTACTCAATCTAAGAAAGCTTTAGTGCTGTGGTTCCCAAATCAAACTATGCATGAGAAGCCCTTGGAGAACCAACTTAAAAATACAGATCTCTGGATCCCACCCTAGATGTACTGAATCTGAACCTGTGGGAATAGGACCTCACATCTGTTTAAAGGTACTGACACAAATGCAGTGTATCTGTTTTAGTGACAAATGAAAATGCATTTAACTGATGCTAATCTAAGTACAGGAAATAAATAATTCTCAACAACATGAAGAAAGCTATGAGTCTATGCAAGTATTTTTATATTCACAAATTTGGAGATTCGTAAAGTATCCCTTTCTCCATCCCCACCTCTCACCCCCAACTGAAGGTCAAGGGTCTCCCATATAAAATCTGTGAGAAAATGAGGCCAAGGTTAATGAGTCTTTGTAAAACAGCTCCCAGATATTTGAGAATCTTTCGTTTTAGCCTCTCTCTGTTCTCCTTTACCTTCCCAGTATCATTCTAAGTATCTCTCAGAAAAATTCAAAAGTACCTTTTCAGTCTAAGAAATTTTTCAGCCATATCTGAAAAATAAAGGATGGGCAAGCAGACAGGCAGAAATCTTTAAGAGGCCTCTCATGTTCCTCCACGCCCCAACTCACCTCCCCATTGTCCTTGTCAATGCTGTGAGACTCATCCAATATCCTATCCACCTCTACATAGTCTGGGTTGAAGGGCTCTTCGTCCTAGAGGAATTATGAAACCAAACAATAAGACCAAAAGATCACTGTCCAGGAAACACACTCCTCCATGCAACCTTTAGCTGATAACCCTACTTCAAAATTTATTAAGAGAAAAGAAGGGAGTTCCCCATTTTCATAATACCACATCCTACACACTTACCTGTATTTGCATCTATCCTCTTGCCTGTTACCAGATAAAGTGTCACTACTCCCTAACAGAGGCCATTCTCTCCATATATGCTTTGGATTCCATTCCTTCTTGCCTTCTTAGGAATCTCTCTCTACTGGAGCATGCCCATAACATACAACCATGCTTGACTATTTCTCATCTTTTCTTTAATTAATTAATTTATTTATTTTGGCTGTGCTGGGTCTTCATTGCAGTGCGTGGGCTCTTCATTGTGGCACACAGTCTTCTCTAGTTGCGGCGCACGGGCTCTCTAGTCGCGGCATGTGGGCTCTCTAGTTGCGGCACACAGTCTCTCTAGTTGCGGTGCGTGGGCTCTAGAGAGCATGGGCTTAGTTGCGGTATGTGGGATCTTAGTTCCCCAACCAGGCAACTTCACGTCTTAAAAAGACCTCCCTGACTCTACATCCCCCTCCAACTATTCTTTTGTTCTGCTTCATACCCAAGCTTTTCCAAGAGTTTTAAACACACAGTACCTCCATATCGTCACTTCCTTCACTTACTTGTCCACCCATTCCACTCTTCTTTCTACTTCCATCACACAATGAAACTACTCTTGTCGAGGTTATTAATGATCTCCAAATTGCCAAACATAATGGAAACGTTTCTGTACTCACCTTAATTTACCTACACAAAGTATTAAACAATTCATTATTCTCTCCCCAAAGCACTCTCTTCCCTAGGCTTTTCTGAGACACCATATTCTCTTCGGTAGCCTTTATTTTGGTTTCACTTTTTGTTTTGGCCAATTCTCAGTCACCTTCACTGGCTCTTTTTTTCCTAAGTCACTGGTATCCAACTTTGGGTGGTATCCCAAGATAAATAACCCAAGGCTTCAAAGAAAGATCTCCAAGAAACCTTAAGGAAAAAACTCTTTCTTTCTTAAGACACTTTCCCCCTGATTTTTGTGACATATCTTTTTCCTAATCTTTCTCCTACCACTCTGGCAAACAGTCCCTTCTTCACCTGGTCCTCTAAATTTGTGAGAATTGCTTAAGGATTGGCCCTGGGCTTACATCCATTGCCTTATAGAAAGAAATTTTTAAAAGTACAGAACTATTAGAAAGTATAGAACTTTCCCCAGGGTGACTCTATTCATTATTAAGGCTTTACTAATTATGTATATGCTGATACATTCCAAAGTTAAACTGCAGCCTAAAAAATCCAGATTTGTATATCTATCTCCTTGATAGAAATGTGTTACAGAATTTTAAGCTTAACATGGTCTAAACTAAAATCTTGATTTTCCCCAAATCAGTTGCTTCTAAAATCTTCCATTCTTTAATAAATGACTCTACCTCAAGCCATTTGCTCAGACCAGAAACCTATCTATATAAGCCGTCGCACCAAATCCTGTCAATTCTACTTTAAAGTAAACTCAAATCTATCCATTCTCTCTAACCACTGAAAGCACTCTGCTATAAGCCTTAATTTCTCATCTAGAAAACTTCAACAGCCTCCTTACTGCTCATCCTACTTTCACGCTTACTCTTCTCCAATCCAAAGTCTAGATGATCTTTTTTTTAATAAATTTTATTTATTTATTTATTTATTTATTTATGGCTGTGTTGGGTCTTCGTTGCTGTGCACAGTCTTTCTCTAGTTGTGGCAAGCGGGGGCTACTCTTCGTTGTGGTGCGCGGGCTTCTCATTGCGGTGGCTTCTCTTGTTGCAGAGTGCAGGCTCTAGAGCGCCGGCTCAGTAGTTGTGGTGCACGGGCTCTGTTGCTCTGCAGCATGTGGGATCTTCCCGGACCAGGGCTCGAACCCGTGTCCCCTGTGTTGGCGGGGAGATTCTTAACCACTGCGCCACCAGGGAAACCCTAGATGATCTTTTAAAAATGAAAATTGGGGCTTCCCTGGTGGTGCAGTGGTTGAGAGTCTGCCTGCCGATGCAGGGGACACGGGTTCGTGCCCCGGTCCGGGAAGATCCCACATGCCGCAGAGCGGCTGGGCCTGTGAGCCATGGCCACTGGGCCTGCGCGTCCGGAGCCTGTGCTCCGCAATGGGAGAGGCCACAACAGTGAGAGGCCCGCGTACCGCAAAAAAAAAAAAAAGGAAATTGGATGTGCTTTCACCTGTTTTAAATAGTCCAGTGGTTTTCCTCTTTGCACTTAGAATAAAAACAAAACTAAAAGGTCTATAAGCACCTGCTTGCCTAAATTTCTGATCTCATTTCGGGCCACTCACTGTCTATCGTACATCAATCCCACTGTCCTTTCAGTTCCTCATCCTGTCTCAGGGCTTTCATATATTGCTATTTCCCATGCCAGGGATACTATTTACATGTGTTCATGGTCTTGCTAACTCATTCATAATTCAATTCTCAGTGAAGTCTTCACTGATTATCCAAAGTAGGCATTTTTTTATTAGGTCTTCCTGTGCTCCTTCTTTCCTGGCACTTACCACAATTTGAATTATTTTTAAATCTCTCTCTCTCTCCCCATTAGACAGTGAGCTACATGAGAACACAGACCATGTGTGATTTGCTTACCATAGTGACTAGCACATAATAAACAATGAATAAATGAATAATTGATTTGGTTAAATGGCCTACCTATAAAGACAAAACAGGCATACAAGCCAGTTAGCAGAGCTTGGCTCAAGGGTCACAAATTATATATCTAATACCAACTGGAATGGGATTAGTTTCATCATACATTTCTCACATTAGGCTTTAAAAGAACATAGACCAAAAAACGAAGAAACCCCCACGACACAATTATCATTATTTTCATATAAAAAGATATTATAAAACCTACATGGCCCGACTTGCCCTCTCCAAGTGATGTGGAAAATAACTCATTTATTGGCAAACCTGGTGATATAGTTTTTTCAGATGTATTTGGCCACAGCTGGGTTTTTTTGCTGAAGCTATACATTATTCCTTCTTTCACTCTTTCTTACTAGCTCCTCTTTAGGTTTTTTTTTTAAATAAATTTATTTATTTTTTGGCTGCATTGGGTCTTTGTTGCTGCACGTGGGCTTTCTCTAGTTGTAGCCAGCGGGGGCTACTCTTCGTTGCGGTGCACGGGCTTCTCACTGCAGTGGCTTCTCTTGTTGCAGAGCACGGGCTCTAGGCGCGCGGGCTTCAGTAGTTGTGGTGTGTGGGCTCAGTAGTTGTGGCACGCAGGCTCAGCAGTTGTGGCACATGGGCTCTAGAGTGCAAGCTCACTAGTTGTGGCGCACGGGCTTAGTCGCTCCACAGCATGTGGGATCTTCCCGGACCAGGGTTCAAACCCATGTCCCCTGCACTGGCAGGTGGATTCTTAACCACTGTGCCACCAGGGAAGTCCTCCTCTTTAGGTCTTAAGAAGCTCTGAGAAAGAATTCTTCTTCTCAAGGCACTCAGTAATGAAAAATCCCATTTTGGGAAAGGTATATGTATACAAAGCTTTCAAAGCAAAATCGAGAGTTAAAATACAGCTCAAGAGACCCTTACGGATGTTCCAGTACTTAACTAGTAGTAACACTGGGTATGGTGTATTAAAGCTCCTTTATCACTATTTCTAGTTATACTGGATTAGAAATTTGAGAAAATAAATGTTCTCTCTTAATGATATGGTTGCTTCTGTCTACAGATACCATCAACTGCTGAAGACTGACATTAGAGGGAGAAGAATGCCGCAAGTGGACCAGAGGTCAGTTTACCATCTGTTCTGAAAATACTTCATGAATATCAAAAAACTCAATTTCCAAGTACCCTATAACTTATAAAAATACCATATTTAGACCTGGTAAAACAAAGCCTGGGGCAATTAAGTAAGAAAAGTCCAACGATCGAAATGAACACTTTATACCCATATATACAAAGCAACTATGAGTCTTTTGAAGAATCAGTCAAGGTTGATAACCCCAGTAATTTATGCTTCTATGAAATAAATGATAGGCAATACCTATTCCTAATTACCTCATGGAAGAAGTGTCTCATCTGAGCCATTTTGGTTTTGAAGCGCTTTAGTTTTTGATGGATCCTCTTATCCTTCTCTAGTTGGGAGATGGTAGCCCACTCACAATGTAGATAGGAGCTAAAGGGGATGGAAATAGCCAGTCACAGTGTGAGAAAGGGGAATTGGACAGCTAGTGTCTGAGATGTGGGGATTAGCCAGAAGCAGACATAAGACTATGTGCTTCAATGGGGAGACAGTCTCTTAGGTCAGTGCTTCTTAAACTTGATTTTGCACACAAACCACCTGGTCTAGGGTAGGCTTGAAAGTTCACATTTCTAACAGGCACCCAACTGATGCCAACTCTGCTGGTCCACGGATCACACTCTGAGTAGCAAGGTCTCAATCTTAGACTAACGTAAAGAGGATTTTACAAGGGATTTTATCAGGAACCATCCTCACCCCACCTTTCTGCAGGTAAATATAAAGAGTCAATTCCTGAGCTTCTCTCTGAATAGACATTTTCCTCACCAAAAACAGGCGAGGAGACTATAAAAAAAGGGACACATTCCCACCCAGGATAGACTATACAGGAGAACTTTTTAGAACCCTGAGGAATTTGGGGTGAAAAGCTTTTTTGCACAGATCACATACTAGTTCTTGTACTTGACAAAGAATTCTTCTGCTTCAGTATATTGTCCAGAAGGAAGCTGAGAAGAAAGAAATTACAGTTACTAAACTTATTTGTCAAAGAGAACTTTTCATTTTAATACACACGGTAGAGCTTCATACCAATGCTCCCAGAATATATTACTGACTAAGGGATTAAAGAACTTAATCTGGTATTTCAATGCTGGAGGCTTGACAGCTGGAGAAAATAAGCCCTTTTCCAGTTTAAACAAATAAGCGAAAGAAGTGGCAATAAGACAGTTCCTACTTTCCACCTAACTTTTCTCCACCATCTCTTGTAACTACACTGTAGCAATATAGCCTGACATCCAAAGGTGCTCATTACATACAGCCTGTAACTGCAGCATTATGGGCTGACATTAAAAATAGAGGCCTCACCTCCTTCTTCACAATACGCATAGAAAGCACTTTGTCTACAATGGCTGCATCTTCTTCACTGGGATTCTCCTGTAGCAAAAGATGCAGTCAGTCAACAGAGATTGTGAGCAGCAAGACAAAGGTCTCAAATTGCTTAAGTTCTCAGCTTACCACAAAGAACTGCATGGAAGGCAAAGTCTCGCCATCTGGTTCCTGCACTGGCTCAGGCAGGATAGGCTCAGTTTTGATTGGACCAGTTACATCTACTTCTTCTTCTTCTTCATCATCTGTGATCTTTATATCCAGATCCTCTGTATATTTTTTCCGTTTAACTTGGCGGTTTGAGCGTCTCTTCTATAGAGGCAAAAATGGTTAAAATAACTGCTTGGGTCTCTCAAGGAGAAAACCTTTAAAACTATTCGCCTATAGTCATATACTTAGATTTGATTCCAAAATCCCTATGAAAAATTAAACCAAAAGATGATAAATAGCTTATTTATCAAATTATGTGATGTCAAATCATGTAACTTATTCTATGTACTGAATATATATTAACTTGCTGAATTGTTTTATCAAAGTATCAGATTCCACCTGAAAGTAACCTATTGGCAGGGGGCTCTTAAAAAACTGAAACAGGACTCTCAACCTGCAGAGTGCAATGAACTTCACAGGAGGAGCAACCCTGGAGTGCAAAGGTGCAAGAACATTTTGTTTCTAATTGTTCCTTTGTTTTAGTTCTAAAGTTTTTTTGTTTGTTTTAATAAATAGGATCATACTGTACGTATTGTTCTGCTGCTTACTTTTCTGTTAGCATTTTTCTTGGAGATGTTTTCCATATCAATACATTTCATATCTGCCTTATTCTTTCAAATGGTTGAGTAAAAGATTTTTTAATTAAATAATCTAAGTAATACTTGCAGCTCATGATAAAAAAATTAGGAAGGATGGAGAGACAAAATTATTATTTTTCAATCATGATTATAACCCCTGGAAAACCCAAAATCAAATGAGTCATTAGAAGCAGAACTACTGAAAATGAGTAAACTTGCTTGGCATAAAATTAATTTTTAAAAATCAATAGCATTCTTATAGAGACTAAGGCAGAAAATACAATAAAAGAAAATATTCTTTTTCTGAGAAAATATTAATTATCTTAAGCATTAAATTTAGTAAGAAATATAAAAAATCTATGTGAAGAAAACTTTAAAGCGCTATAGGACATTAAAAGAGAGTTGAATAAATAGTGAAATATATGTACCCTCCCTAATCACATAAATTTGAAAAACAAAATTAACAGAATTTTTTAATTAGATAAGCTGATTCTAAAATTCAAATGGAGAACTAAACATCTAAGAATAACCAGGAAAAATATGAAAAAGTATACTTGGCCTTACCAGATATTAAGGACAATATAAAGCTATACTAATTAACACAACTTGGTACCTCTCCAAGAAGAGATAAACAAGTCAAGGAAATAATGTTCAGATATAGACTAAAATACTTATGTGGATTTAGAACATGATAAAAACAGAACTTCTCATCAGTGAGGGAAAAGTGGATTATTCTATAAAATGGGATTGAAAACAGATGAATAGCCGTCTAGTGGATGTAAGAAACAAATCTACAAAAAGACTGCAAGATTTAAAAGTTAAAAAAAAAAGACATAAAATTTCTAAAAGAAGATGTGGAAGAATTTTTTTTTATAATCCTGGAGTAGAGAAGGTGTTTCTAATAAATTGATCAATTTGACCTTGTAAAAAGTTTAAGATATCTGAGTAATATCAATATAATCCATCATAAACAAAGTTGAGACAAATAATAAACTAGAGAAAAAATGCCATATGATACATTTCCCAAGCATAAAGAGGTCTTTTGAATCACTAAGAAAAAGATCAACACAATAGAAATATGGACAAATAACATAAATAGTTCATAGAAAAAAACAGAATGGCTTTTAGTGTAAAATGATGCTCACACTCAGAATAAAATTGTTACAACTGAAAACTAAACTGAGATCCCCCTTTTTTTTTCTCTTGCACCTAACCGAGTGGCAAAATCAGAAAGTTGGATCAAATATTTGAAACAGGAACGCACACATTGTTGGTGAGAGTACACACTGGCATGAAGAAAATTTCTATAGAAGAAAATTTGACAATACCCTTTGATCCAACAATTCCACTTCAAAGATATTATCCTACAGATAAATTTGCACATATATACAAATCTCTGTAGCATTACTTGTGGTAGTAGAAGACCAGAGAAAACCTAAATGCCTATCAACAGGGGATTGGTTAAACAAATTACGCTATAGTCAAAATATATGGAAAAAAAAAAAAATGAAGTGACCGTGGAACTCTCACTGCTAGTGGAAGTGTAAAATGACACAATCACTTCGGAAGCTGGCAGATTCTTATAAAGTTAAATGGTTAAATGTTTAACTACCCCACAGTCTATCAACTCCTGGGAATTTAGCTATGAGAAGTGAAAACCTATGTCCACAAAGTATGTGTACTGAGACTGTTCATTGCAGGCTTACTCATAACAGCTCCAAATTGGGAACAAACCAAACGTCTAATAGAATGAATAAACACTGTGCTATATTCATAAATAAAAATGTTTCTCAAGAAAAAAAAAAGAATGAACTTCAGATACATCAACAACATGAATAAATCTGAACAACATTATGCTGAAAAAAGTGAGACCCAAGAGTACATACTACGTGATTCCATTTACATGAAGTTCAAGAACAGGCTAAGTTTAATCTATGGTAATAAAAAGGGGCACAATGGTTGCCTATGTGGAGGTGTGGGGGAGAGGATGGTGAACTGACTGAAAAGAGGGTACAAGGGAACTTTCTGGGATGATGGAACACGGGATGTCATTAAATAATCTCTCGGGGCTTCCCTGGTGGCGCAGTGGTTGAGAGTCCGCCTGCCGATGCAGGGGACGCGGGTTCGTGCCCCGGTCTGGGAGGATCCCACATGCCGCGGAGCGGCTGGGCCTGTGAGCCATGGCCACTGGGCCTGCGTGTCCGGAGCCTGTGCTCCGCAACGGGAGAGGCCACAACAGTGAGGGGCCCGTGTACCGCAAAAAATAAAAAAATAATCTCTCTACTTTGGTGTATATTTCAAATTTTTCATAATAGAAAACAGAGTGTGAGGAAGAATGGCTAGATCTATCTTTTTGATAAAGAACTACCTTCAAGATATATTGTTGGAGAAAAAAAGCAACAGTACAGAAGAGTAGGTATGGAATACATACAGTAAGTGGTAGTGGAATTAGAGTGCTCATGGAAGTAAAGAATATTTCTGGAAAGATACACAAAAATAGTAACAGAGGTTACCTCTGGAGAAAAGACCTGGGGGACTGTGAGGTCTCCATTGCCAACACTGGTATTACCAATGTTGTGGGCTTAATTGTATCCCCTCAAATTCTTATGTTGAAATCCTAACCCCTGGTACCTCAGAATGTGACTGTATTTGAAGACAGGGCCTTTAAAGAGGTGATTAAGTTAGGGTAGGCACTGATTCAACTGGATTTGTGTCCTTAAAAGAGGAGGGAATTTGGACACACGCAAAGACACCAGGAATATACGCACTGAGGAAAGACCATGTGCAGACACAGTGAGAAGGTAGCCCTCTGCAAGCCAAGGAGAGAGGTCTTAGAGGTAACCAGACCTGCTGACCTCTTGATCTTGGACTTCTAGCCTTTAGAAATGTGAGAAAATAAATTTCTGTTGTTTAAGCTACCCAATCTGTGGTATTTTGTATTGGCAACCCTAGCGTATTAATACACCACTTCTGAAACTTTTTTAATCTTTGTATTTCTTGTATCACAAAGATTTGCCTTCAGTTTGTGTTTTGTTTATTTAACAAACACCTTATTTAACCCTTTGTTTATTTAACAAACACATATATAACTCTTACTAAGCTCTCTTACCTAAACACTGTTCTATGTGCTTTATAAACATTTACATTTAAGCCTCCTAACAACCCTACTTGGTAGATATTACTATCTGCATTTTAGAGATGAGGAAATTGAGACACCAAGAGGTTAAGTAAACTTGCCTGAAGTGACAATGTTAGTGAACAGTAGCGTTAAGATGAGAACCCAAGAAATCTTGCTCCAGTCTGCGGTCTTAACCACTATGCTGTTTAGAGAATTTTGTTGTTGTTGCACATGCGTAATTTTTTTAAAAAATATATTTATTAATTTTTGGCTGCATTGGGTCTTCGTTGCTGCGCACGGGCTTTCTCTAGTTGCGGCGAGCAGGGACTACTCTTTGGGCTTCTCATTGTGGTGGCTTCTCTTGTTGCAGAGCACAGGCTCTAGGCACGCGGGCTTCAGTAGTTGTGGCACTCGGGCTCAGTAGTTGTGGCTCGCGGGCTCTAGAGCGCAAGCTCAGCAGTTGTGGCACACAGGCTTAGCTGCTCCACCGCATGTGGGATCTTTCCAGACCAAGGATCGAACCCATGTCCCCTGCATTGGCAGGCGGATTCTCAACCACTGCACCACCAGGGAAGTCCCATGCATAAATTTTATACAGTTAAATGTATCGATCTTTCCCTTTATGACTTCTGAATTTTAATACTCTCCTTAGAAAGATCTACCTGATTTTACAATTATTTAAAAAAAAACTTATCCATGTTTTATGAAGGTTCATGATTTCAATTTTTGCATTTAGACCCTTGATTAAACTAGAAATTGTTTTTGTTAAAAAGTAATGCAAGAAATCCAATTTTATTTATTTCTTCCTAAATGTGTAGCCAGTTGTCCTAACTTAATTTATTAAATAATCTTTCTTTCCATTGATTTTAATTTTTAATTTTTTATTTATTTATTTATTTTGGCTGCACCACACGGCTTGCAGATCTTAGTTCCCAGACCAGGGATTGAACCTGGGCCCTCGGAAGTGACAGTGCAGAGTCCTAACCACTGGACCACCAGGGAATTCCCTCCACTGATAAATGGCCTTTTAACTCATATACTAACTTCTCATAACAACTATTTGAATCCTCTTCTAGACTCTATTATCTTTTACTAATCTCTTATTTTTTCTCTAATTTTAAACTCTTAGTAGTTATTATTTCAGAATGTACTCTAATGTCTGTTAAATCTAGCTTTTGCCTCATTCTCCTTTTCAAAAATGTCTTGGCTATTCTCACATGTAAACATACCCCAGAAGAACCGAAGTCTCAGTTTATCAAGGTATTGAATGCATATTAAGGAAGAGGGGATATAAAAAAATAAATAAAATAAAATTCAAATCAAAAGAATAAAAGGAGGAGGGGAGACATTTATAAAGTACTGATAGCTAGTGAGGCACCTGAGGTTTGTTTAGTCCAAACTTCCATTTTTCAAATAAAGAATTTACACATAGCTAAGTAACCTGGCCAGGCCCATTAGAGCTACTTAGAAGTACCACGGGTCTCCTGAATCATTAACAACACATTCTTTCCATGGTTGGAAACTAGAGCCAAAGATGGTACCATAAGGCAACAGAGATAGAGGACTAAAGTTCTTCTGGTCCAGCTTCTTTTATTCTCTTCCCAATGTTTCTCATCTTCAAAAGGTAGCAAAAACATTGTACCTTAAACACCCCAGTTCTCAGCACCAAAACCCTGAAGTTTTGGCAAGAATTGAAAACCCTGAAGTTTTGAAAGAAGTAAGGCAAAAGGGGGATAGCTGGACAGTTCTAAGAGAAACCAAAGTATTGCCATACCCAAAACAACAATCTTGCAGCATAATTTCATATTTGCTTAGTCTTTGAAACACTGGAATTTGAGAAAATGAATATTGCTTTTTTATAGTAATATGCTTTTTGCCTAAAAAAAATTCAAATTTAAAAGACATGACCATGACCAGATCTTGCCTCTTCTACTTTTTAGGACTACCTCTGGTTTAGAAAAACTGGTGAAATGTGCATAGGCTTATCGTCTCTCAGTATCTATTCTTGGTCTGTCTGTCAGAAGTAAAACATGATTTTTCTCAGTAAGTTCTTCAGGGCTCCTTTTACCTGAATGCTGCTTTCTTCATCTTCCCGGGGTGATTGTGCAGGCATGACTTCCACATCTGAATTATCAGATGAGGTATTACGCTTTCTCTTCTTACCCACCACAGGAGTGATGGTGCTAAAAAGGAAAAACCAAATTCAGTTACAGTGAAGGCAAGGAAAATTTAGGAGTAAGAAAATATAATTAATCTAAACCATCACGTACAAAGTCTCCAGGCATAAGTGTCTAGATCTTCAGTCTGTGGGACACACAGCTATTGAGCAGCGTGTTTGAAAAAAGAAGACATTAGGGTTTCTAAAATACCAGCTGACCTTTACACCAGATCTGACAAATCTCTGTTACCACTGTATTCACAAATACCTGAAGAAAGGTAGAATAACACAGCAGAATGAATTCTTGACTAAGAATTACAAGGCCTTGTTTTAGTTCCAGTTCTGTCACTAGCTGGGCATTAGTTTCGTAAGTAGCAAACACTGATGATAACATCTGGCCTGACAGCTGTTGAGGATCAAGTAAGATACCAGATATGAAACTTGCTTTTTAAAGCTGAAAAATCCTGTACAGATATGAAGCATTATTATAATTACACCACAAAGCCTGAAGAATCTCAGGGAGTGGAAGCTAGAGAGAAAGGAGTGAAGCTCCAAGACACGGAAGGAATTCTTGTCAATTGTGACAAGAATTATGTGGCAAGCCATGGTTCTGTCAAGACTGCTTAAGGCTGACAGTGGCTGCTGAAATCTCCCCCAGTTCACAGATGAAATGTAAGAACAGGGCAGCTATGTCTACAGCAGCTCTCTTTTACTGGTGTGGGTGGTAGGAGGCTAGTGAGAAGTCTTCCACACAATGGTGATACAAAATCGGGAAGAATATAGAAAAACACAGGCACAGCTTTTAAATGTAACCCCTAACACAAGACTGGCTATCTTTCCCGTGCCTTGGTGTTCACTTGGGACAGAGAAAAGAAAGGCCTTATTATCTTCTAATGATAGAGAGATCACCTTGAGCTTTGTAGCTGCTGAATACAACACGAATTTTAAAATGTATGCACTATCCTCAAATGTCCCGTCAAAAGAGCAAAGGGTGGTACTTACTTTAGCTTACTCTTGCCCTTGGTTTTGGAGGTACCAGATGTTTTGCTCTTCTTTGGCTTTTCTTCCTTGAGCCTCTCCCCACTGCTCTTCTTCCTGCGTTTCTTTTCACCTTCCTCCTCAGGCCGAACGCTAGGCAACTCATCCTCATTCAGGACTCGAGGTATGTTCTGTTCGCCCCGGGCACGGGCCCTAGCAATGGCCTCCGCTACAATCCGATTTGCTTTCTCTTGCTTCTTCTGGTGCTCCAGCCTACGGTTTTCCTCGATTCCCGTCTTGCCCCCCGTATGAGGAGCAGAGCTTGCTGGTGAGGACAGAGCTGCCACTTCACTGGCACTTAGAACTTTAACTACGGAGAGCCCAGAAGAGGCCCCTTGGGAAGAGCCGGCCTACAGAAATAAAGACACTAAAATTTCAACATGCTTGTAGCTGAAAAACCTGAATAAAACAACTCTGAAGCAGGTAGGCTAGAAACGTCAGTTCTCTAATTCCTCAAGAACCAGACTCAGACCAAGTCTTACTGAACCTAGAGACACATTCCCCCCCCTCAAAAAAAAAAAGTGTTTTTTGGTGGGATGCAGATGAGAAAAGGCAAGAACTGTGCCAAATTAACCTTCAATATACTTAAGCCATGCTCCTAATGTCAATACTCATCTCCATAATTCCAGAAAATTTTCAAACAATACAACCAACACTGGTCTCTAGGCTAAAGGTAAAAAAATTCAAATTCTACTCTTGGCCTACCTTCATCTCCCTGGGGGTGAGAGGAAGGACAATCACTTGGCCTCTTTAAGGCTATTTCTTTATGTTTCAAATGAGAGGATATTTCCAGTCATTTTCATTTCACAAGAACATTAAGAAAAGATTGTAAATGAAACGGTTCAAAGACAAATACCAGACAAATCATCTCTGATCCCAAACCCAATAATAACCCTCAAATCTTTTCATGATGTAATTACAACAAGGTTTCCACGGGTGAAGGAACTAAAAGTCTGCATGTCACTTCAGAGGTATGAACCTAGACTGGCCCCACGTTCAACAGTGAGTGACTGCCGAGGGGAACAGCCAGGGACTAAGGGATGTGCTTCCCTTCTTCACTATGGAAGTCTCACCTGGGGCTGCAGCACCACCTTGAGCGGTACTGAAAGTCTCTGTCCCGGGCCCTGCCCTGGTCCCATTATCTGAGCCTGCTGCACAGAGGAAAGAGCCACTGGCTGGGCTGAGGATGGCTGCTGGGGCTGTGGCTGCGACGACGGAGGCTGCGGTACAATCTGGATCTTCTGCTGTGGCGGCTGCACCTGCAGCTGGATAGTCACTACTTTGGCCGGCTGCCCCTGGGCATTCTTGGCTTGCGTCAGGGCTGCCAGCTGGTTGCCCTGTAACACTATCTTGCCTGGCAGACTCCCCAGCACGACGTGCCGGTGTCCTTGGGGACCTCCAGACTGTGGCTGCTGGAGGACCAGCGTGATGCGTTTCGATTCACCCTAGAGTGAAGAAAGGAAATTGCAAGAGAGGTAGAACATTAAAGAATGGCAGACCCCTTAACGTTCACACCAGTTTTCCTCATCCTAGAGTTACAACAGCTGAGGGTCAGAAAGCACAGTATAATTCCTTCTGTTCATCCTCCTGTCTTTCCTGATAAGATCTTTTCTATATAACCTCTGCCCAGCGGGTATCAAGCCTGTTCTTGAAAAACTGTTGGGAGGCTCGCTCTATTTCTATGGCAGTCATTCCATTTTCTGGAAATCTATTAGAACAAAAGTCTATACTGAACTGAAATCCACCTCCTTATAGCTTCTCTCCACCAATGCTACTTATCTTAATACTGTCTTCCCCTCCCCCCAAACTCTTCTGGCCCTTGATTCAGAGACTAGAGCCTCTATTTTCTTATACTAGAAACTAGCCTTTTCACTGGGCAAAGTCAGAGGAGGACAATCTTAGTAATAAGAACAGGGGAGAGATACACATAGCTTCCGTAAGTCTTGCAAAAAATAAATGTAGTTTTCCAAAAATGATTCTTGGTCCCATTGCATCCTATATTACTCATATAACTTTATATCATACATTATTATGAGTTCTTGTTTAAGGTCTGTTTTTCCTGGCAGACTGTGAGCTCTGTAAGGACAGGGACTGTGTCTATCTTGTTCAGCACCAGCTAGGCACAGTGTGAATATGTAGTAAGAGCTCAAAAAAATACATTAACACTAACTGCTTCCACCTAGTAAGTGATAAATACAATGCTGTCAATACTAACTGATAAAAAGTAAAGATGGAATTTAAACAGGATTTCCTAGAGACAGCTCTCCTGTGCTTGCTCTCACACAGTTGCTGGGCCCTCTACTAAACCAAAATTCACCTCCCCCTTTCACTCAAGTCACCTGGGTAGGTGTAGAGGTCAGTGTAACTGCAGGCTTCAGTGGGGGCCCTGTGGCCCCAGGGTTTCCAGCAGGAGCTGAACCCTTAACTGGCTGTAGGACCAGCTGCTTTACTGGTCGGCTGGGCTGGACAATGCGCTGAACAGTAGCCTGGTTCCCAGGGACCTTGGCGGCCAACACTGTATTACCAGAGACAATGGAAACACCAGGTCGAAGGGGAGTGCCGGTTAGCACTTTGGTAAAAGTGACTTTTCCACCATTGGCTGTGCCAGCCACGAGGGGCTGAGCTGTGCTGGTGATACCTTGGGCCTGAATTTGTGCCACATGGGCACCAGTGACTGAGGAGCTGGGTGGGGCCTTAAGGATAACAATCTTAGGGGCTGACTGAGGTGGCTGCCCTCCAGCACTACTGGAGGGAACAGCTGTGGCAGAGACACCCATGAAAGGATTCCCTTGGCTCAGGATCTCCTGGCTCTTGGAGACCTGCAAAAGTCCTGACGTTGGCGTCGGTGTCTGTAAGACAGGTGGGGCTGGCTGCTCTTGGCTGACGGGCTGAGTGGTATAATCATGCAAGGTTAAAGATTCTGGAGCTGGAGCTGTCGATTCTTTGGGAAGTTCTGTGGGGGCTGTTTCCTCTGGTGGGGGGACCAAGTCACTTGCTGATGAATTCCCCACATCACCACCTCCACCATCCTGGTTCATCTGATCCAAGGAGTCCAGAGAGCTTGGCAGTCCAAGGGCTTCCTCAATAGGGTCTTGTGTAACCTGATTGAAGCTGTCATCAGTAAGAGAGTCCAGGCCAAATAAATTTGGGTCATCAAACAGATCCATGATGGGGTCTGCCATCTTGGGAAAGCAATGGGGGTTACTTCCCCAAGGTTTAGGGAGGGAAGGGGAGGGGGGGTAATGGCTCTCCCCTCCCCTCCCCTATTAAGAAAAAAATGTACACAATGGAAGAGGACTACTCTTCAGGTAAAGAGGCAAGAAACAAGTGCATGTCAGATTGTCCTGACCTTCATGGAGCAAGATGGCTAGGTCTTCAGAGGAAGATGGTGGAACTCCTGTTGTAGGAAGACAAATGACAAATAAGCAAAGTAGGTGACCTCAGGGAAAATTTCTAGCCTTAATATCAAATAGCATCAAAATAATAAGAGAAGAGGGAAATGTGAGGTAATCTGAGGACAGAGACACAGCGGAAAGAACATCCACATTTCTGCTTTAAAACTAAAACTAAAAAAGAAAAAAAGACACAATCCAACGCCCTTTTGGGGCTCTTACACACTTTGAAGCTTCTGTCTGTCAAGATCATTCAGCTATCTCTGTCCATTTCTTTTAATAATTATCATTCTTAGGTAGAGATCAGGAAATTTAACATTCATTCACCTTCTATTTCAGGTTCGTAAGTTGACAGAACTTAACAATATACCAGCAATACTTCAGTGAATATAGCTAAAGCCTTCTGGATATACTGTATTTTGTAAGTTTCCCTTGTATTTTAGATACTTTTACTTACTACTGGCAAAAATAACCACCTTTAACCAAGCTTATAGTATAATCTTACCCAGGAAGTTTCACAAACTTCATTCTACCTAACCTATCAATGAATCGATACGTAGTGTTTCTGTTATGACGTCCCCTCCCCACTTTCTCATATTTAAGATCAAAAACTTCCTTTGCAAGAGATTCAAAGAATTCTACAATTTCATTCTAGTTTACATTCCCAACTTTCAGTCTCATCACTTCCTATGCTCTCATCACTTCCCATATATACCCTACATTCCAGTCCAACTAGAAAATACAGTTCCCTTAATGACATTCCTATCTGCATGACTTTGCCTATTATGCTGTAGTTTCTTCCTGGAACATCCCCACCACGCTCCTCCCAAACTTCTCTTCCAGCTAAAATTTCTGACACCCTCAAAGGTCTTCTGCTCCACAAGGTGAGCCCTGAACCTCCATAAGGTGAGCAATTTTTGATGACTTGGTCCGTTCACCTTCTTTAAATATCCACAGTGTTGTCTGCACCTTATTTAAAGCACTTATATTTAACATTTTATTAAAATGGTAAGTTTCTTGTCCATTTCCTCTGAAGGCCCAAAAGGTTCTTTTGTGCAAATTATAAAAAGCTGCCTACTCAAGATACTTGTTTGCCATCTGCTGGAAAACTGTCATACTAAACATATTATCTATGATGATAGTGAACACCTGCAATGCACACCTTGCACAACCCTGCATGGTGGCCCAGCTCCTCTTTCCCCAAGAAAGAAGAGTTTCTGAATGGTGGGGACCACGTCTTATTCATCTGTGGATCCCTAAATAACCAGAAGAATATCACATACACAATAGCTACTCAAAAAAAATTTAATGAATTAAAGTATTTGCTTGCATTGTCTGGAATGAACCATTCAGTCCTTAGAGAAACTAACTGTTATTCCCTGATTCCAAGATGAGACAGCAGAATACTTCCTATCTTGAAAAACTGTCCTACAAATAACTGAAATTATGTTTACTAAATCCACATCTGGGGCTTTAAGTTCATAAAATGCTGGGAAAAGGAAAAACTAAGACAAGGAATTATAAGTACATCACCACCTAACTAAACTATATGAAAGTGTAGTATCTGCTCTTTGTATATGATATCAATATTTGTCAATCCAGAAAAGCCTTGCTTGATAACACCATTTCTCCTAACTTTTAGAAGATATCAGAGGAGAAATTTGTCACTGACACAGTACAGACTTGACTGAAGAAGGCTCTTCCACACAACCCCCAAACTTTTTTTCCCCTTTCCTTAACCCATTCCAGTTATCCTTGTAAAACAATATAATGTGGGTAAGTAGCCCAGAAAATCAGACATAGATAAGAGACTCATCAGTAGTTGGCACATCAGTCAAAATTACAAAGCATACATGGCATCTCCACCAATGTTAAACAAGATCTTCCTAGCTTCAGTAATTGTATACCCTTCACATCTCAACCAGGGTCCGTATCACTTCCCACTCCTGGTTAAACTATTCCACTAGCTCATTCCAGCCTCTCCTATCTAACACCTGCCCCAAAGTAACTCAAAATGGTGATCTGAAGAGTTATGGATAGGACTTCCCTGGTGGCACAGTGGTTAAGAATCCGCCTGCCAATGCAGGAGACACGGGTGCGAGCCCTGGTCCGGGAAGATTCCACATGCTGCGGAGCAACTAAGCCCATGTGCCACAATTACTGAGCCTGTGCTCTAGAGCCCGTGAGCCACAACCACTGAGCCCGTGTGCCACAACTATTGAAGCCCACACACCTAGAGCCTGTGCTCCGCAACAAGAGAAGCCACCGCAATGAAGAGTAGCCCCCGCTCGCCACAACTAGAGAAGAGCCTGCATGCAGCAACGAAGACCCAATGCAGCCATAAATAAATAATTTTTTAAAGTTATGGGTATTTCTTAATTTAATGAAAATCTACTCAATAATTTTATCAATTTTCTCAACACTACCATCAGCTGTTTTCTAGTTATGCCCTACTTTGCCACCTATTATCTTTCACCTCCTATTCACTGTCAGAGAAGTTACACTAAATATCTAACAGTTAAATGTCACAAAAAAACTACAGTGAGGGCTTCCCTGGTGGCGCAGTGGTTGAGAGTCCACCTGCCGATGCAGGGGACACGGGTTCGTGCCCCGGTCCGGGAGGATCCTACATGCCGCGGAGCGGCTGGGTCCGTGAGCCATGGCCGCTGAGCCTGCGCATCCGGAGCCTGTGCTCCGCAACGGGAGAGGCCACAACAGTGAGAAGCGTGCGTACCGCAAAAAAATAAAAACTAAAAATATAAAAACTACAGTGAAAGTTTGCACTAACTAAAAGTTTATGCTGATAATAGTTTATAACCTGCCTTTTCTTCCATGGGGTATTTTGTCCTTTCCAGGACTCCTTGCTATTTATTCACCCAAATGCTCTTCCTTCCCTCCCTCCACAACAGCCCAACGTCAGAGAGAGAGAGAGATCTCATTTTTTAATGGGAGAAACGAGGCTAATAGCTTCTGAAATATTTCCTTACTTCCATATGACTCAAGTATAAGTTTTTAAAGGTCAATGCACTTATCATTTATCTCCCTTCCCAATTTTTGGACCAAATTTCTGCTTCTCCTGGGTCAGTCGGGGCCCAATAATTTAAAAACCACAGCATCAAGTCACACTACTTCTCAGTCCCATCCCATCAACTCACCTCTACTGACCTAATTCATCTTGTACAATTTTTTTAATCCTAGTCTCCAGCTTCTTTTTTAACTCATATCTTTAAGTTGTCCTTGACTCTCAAAAGAATAAACCTTCTCCAAACATATCTCCAACTTTCTTCACCCCTCCTTCTGTTCCTACTTATGGGTTATCCTGGCTATACCCATGTCTGGCCTACTCTACCAAGTTCATCTACCCCATGGTAGATGAGCTTGGTAGAATTCTCTTTCCATGGTTCAAACCCTGGTAATAAAAATAAACAGATGTTGGACTTCCCTGGTGGCACAATGGTTAGGAATCCCCCTGCCAATGTAGGGGACACGGGTTCGAGCCCTGGTCCGGGAAGATACCACATGCCACGGAACAACTGAGCCGGTGCGCCACAACTACTGAGTCTGCACTCTAGAGACCGTGAGCCACAACTACTGAAGCCCGTGTGCCTAAAGCTTGTGCTCCGGAACAAGAGAAGCCACCTCAACGTGAAGTAGTCCCTGCTCACTGCAACTAGAGAAAGCCTGTGTGCAGCAACGAAGACCCAATGCAGCCAAATATAAATAAATAAATAAATTTATTAAATAAATAGATGTTAAGCACTCAAATATACAAAACCCTTAATATATCCCTAAGTAAAGCAACTGCCTAGATAAAGAAATCATAGCAAACTTTAATCATATTGAGAATGAAAGGCCAGTCTTCACCTACCACTGCCCCAAAGAGGAGCATATGTATATGCTCAAAAGGAAAGACAGAGAGCTTGATGGTTGCACTTAATCACTTTCCATAATTCCAAACTAATGAGTAGACTAACGACAGAAAATCTTGGGGGGGAGGGAGGGAGAGGGGGAGAAGTAGAACTAACTAGTAAGTTAAGGTTAAAATCCAAGGCCACCCATCTAAAACTTCCAAATAACAAGCCAGAGGAATTCTTTATATAAAGCCCTTCATCTCATCGTCTTCTTTAAGGAGAAACTACTCCCTTCCCTTGAAATAAATATAAACTGATGTTTTTTTGCAGCTTTATCATCTTTAATGTAGTTCTTCTGGGTTTTCTTAGAAACCTAGAGTCCCAACTCTCCTGTTCTTATTTTAACGTGTCTCCCTACCCTTGCCCATTTCAATAACAACTTGTGGGTCCAATCATAAAAGACTTAGTTTTAATTCTACTCTATACTTTTCCATCTCAATCTCCCCATACCTTTCAACAAAGCAGTGATTCTCAACTGGGAGATGGAAGGTATGCAAACTTTGAAAATGTGCATTCGGTGTTATAATTTTATATTTGTCAAATGGAAAAGGAAAACATCTCATTGTTTAGGTTATTTATATTCAATAAAACTGGACAACATGGGTAGGGGTGGGGGGCAGAAAAAGAAGTATGCCTGGTTTGGAAGGATTATCGACATCTCTGTGATGGGGTAAGATTTCTTATGGTCTCTCAAAAGGGAGTTTATCATATTCTTTATGACGGATGAGAAACACTGCAACAGAAATTAGTCCAGCTGTCTAAGACATAAAATTATATAAACTGAACTACAGACATCCATTCTCCCTTTACAGATTTCTCTGTACTATCCATCCTCTTAGAAGATAACAGATGAATGCCATATTGACAAAAACTGATCTTTTCTGGGGGGTTAATATGCACTTTTAGAAAGTAGCAGCCATGCCCACTTAACCTCTAACTGCTCAAAGAACAAACTATTTTACTTCAAAGTATTAATCTTGTTATTGGAAACTGTATCCTTTCAAGAGGATCAGCATAGGCAGGCAGGCAGACATAAACACGATATGGAAACAAGATGGGTAGAAGCAGTCTGAAGAAACCCCTTGAAAATAAAATAAATCAGAAGGCTTAAAATTAAAATCACCAACATAATTTTAAAAGAGGAGGATTTAAAAACTGTATCATGGAGACATTTGTGAAACCCAAAGGGTCTCAAATCTTATAAAGAAATGGGAAATAAACATCCAAGGTGAACAGAATCACAATTTAGGGTCAGCAAAGGATCAGGATGGAGGGACACAGACCATAAGAAATAGAGCTATTAACTTGGAGCCACTCAGGAGATTCTCCTCACGAAGGTCGAGATCCTAGGCCATTTTCTCTATCTTCACCATTCTCAATTCCAAATGTGTGGCTACTCTGTTTTTGTTTTCCCAATTACAGAAAAAAGCACTCAAACCTCAGTCAGGAGTATGGACATTTGGGGCAAACATGGCTGGTAAAGTGAGTCCTTCTGAATAAACAGGGAAAGCAAAATAGGCAACTATGAATGTTAAAAGCATGTTCGTATGTTCAAGGGGTAAAGGAGAAACTACAGAAATTATATGTACTCATGTGGAAGGGAAGGGGCAAGGTAAGGAAGTGCGGGGTTGACGGAGAGGGAGACGCGACTGGGGGCGGGGGTGGCGGGGACCCGGGTACAGTACCTGCTCATACTGCCAGGGCTGGTGCCAGTAAGGCCCACACAGCAGAGGAGGGCGATGTCGGGCAACTGGAGCCCCCAAAATGGAGGTGAGGTACATGCTCTTGAGGGAGTGAGCTAGCGGGGTGCCCTCCAGGGTGGGGATGGCCAAGACGGGAAGATGCGGGGTGGGGGGGTGTGGATGCCCGGGTGGGAGCAATGTGAGGGTGGAAGCTACAGGCGGGAAGGCCCGACTAGCCCTTAAGTAGAAAAAGAGCTGTGCCTCACCCCAGCAAGGTAAGAGAGGTGCCTTTACCTGTAGCGGCCGTGGGGGGCCGGTTCGCCCCTCTCGCTGTCTCTCCAGCACCAGTTCCCCCTCCTCCAGCGCAGCCTAACTTCATGTTCCTGCCCGCCCCGCGTCCTCATTGGCGAAACTCCACTGCCACTCACCACAGGGGCAAACACACAAAACAGCGCAGTGGGCGGGACTAGACAGAGCTTCCCCCTCCCCCGCCACCGCGGGGTTAGGTTGAGAGCGCACGGAGAGGCCTATCCGGTTTCCAGGGCCGAGGCGAAGCCTGCAGCTTGCTTGAAAAAAAAAAAGGAGCCTGGCCAGCAGAACCGTCTCAAGCTGCGGGAAACTAGTCCTGGCGATTAAATTCCCCCACCACCTACACTGTTTTCTGCACACCAAAGAGCGTAAACTCGGGAGGGAGGGTTCCACACTAGGCCAACTCCGCCTCCCTCTGAATCCTCTGCCTTCTAGCAGCACTGTCAACTCCTCTGCTGTAGTGACTGCACCTTCTCCCACGACCCATTAAAAGGGGCCAAATCTTCCGTCCATCATGGGAGTGAGTCAGCCCAATTGCTGGAACATGGGGCCTTTTACTCTTAAAAGATAAAGCGCTCTCTCTGCCACAAGCCAAACTGCATTCTTGATAGCAATGAAAAACAGCCATGAGACGTGTAGAGGAAACTCTTAAGTAGCTCTGAAGTTCAGTCTTGCTAAAGTGTAAATCACAAAGAAGAAATCAGAGGGAGATAAGATTGAAGGTATAGGTAAGGGCCACACCCTTCAAGGAAAGAGCCTTGAACGCCATGTTAAAGCATTTTCTTCTAGGTGGATGAGGAGCCACTGAAACATGGAACGACATAATCAGAAATGCATTTTAGTTGGCTAACTCTTGCTGTTTGATAGAGAATAGATTTGGGGGCTGATGTAACAGAGGACACAGAAGTAGTCAGGGGGCTGCTGTGGTAGTCCAGAAAAGAGTTGTATTGTGGATGCTTGCTGATTTTTTTTCCTGCTTCCCCCTTCCTATATTGGGAGAATAGCACAAGGTTAAAAGTCTTCAATGGAAGAGTGGATCTTAATCCCCACTATAGAGCTGGGATGGGTGGGTGGGGGCACTGAAATGAGGGGCAGAGTCCCATCTCCTCTTCCTGTCGGAGAAGAAGTACGCACATGACCTAGCCTAGTCTAAGTGGACACTGCTGTGGAAAACCTTGACTTTGCAGTGGTAATACAAAGATCCAGAACCAACCAGTTAGACAATATTCAGCAATGTCAGACACTGGAATTCTGCAGCATCATAGACTGTTCAGTGCCATGATCCTGGCCACGTTCTCCATGTTTCCAACTTCCCTTGGTTTCAGATCATTTTCTAAACCAGATTCTCTAGCATTCCCACTGATTTTGTGAGCCACACAATATCCTTCGAATATGTTCCGTTCTGCTTAAGTTAGCCAAAAGATGATTTCTGTTGTTTGCAACCAACAAGATGATTAGAGCCTGAATCATAGCAATGTGGTTCAAAAGGTAATGATGGGAAGGAAAGGCCAGAGCGGAATAATACTTAGGGGATAAAAACTGGTAAAACCTAGAGTTTACAGGGAAAGATGAGTTCAGCCATGTTTAGGCTGAGTTACCTATAGCATGTTAAGTAGTGATATTCAATAAAATGTTGGATTATAAATATAAAAGTTGCCTTGGTGACAGAGTTAGCAGTATCAAAATAGTAGTTTTAAGAGTGGAGATTACCCAGGTAATTACTCTGGGTAATCAGAGCTAGTATATGAAACACTGCACCAATACTGTTGGAGAGACAACAGAGAATGTGAGGGGTCTGTGAAGAACTGGATGTCCATTCCAAAGAGAGCAGCTGCTATTCAGCTCTAGTTAAGTGTTGCCATATGGAAACACACATCCAAGATTGAAAGAGAACTTCAGGTTTTTCAAAAGCCAGAAATACAGAGTTTTATGTAAATCTTCTGGGTTTTAAATGCAGACAACTAATTTGTTTTAAACAATATGTGTTAGAAAAAACACTTAGCTGGAAACCCCCAAATTTGAGATTTTCGGTGTAGGGTGAAAAAAGCTAAAGAGGAACCCAAGAGAACATCAGGATTTAAGAATCAGAATAAGCCACACCTACTAAGCAGGTAGAGAAGGCAAAGCTAGAGAAGCAGAGAGTGCAATATCACCGAAGCAAAGACAGTAGAGTGTTGCTGAGGGAAAGAGCGATCAATTGCATTGAACAAAGCAAAAATGTCCAATAACATAAGAACTTTAAAATGTCCATTGGATTTAATGCATCTCTACTTTTCACTGTCAAGCTAAGAGTAACCAGTCCCATATGAGCTTTCATAGTACTTTTGTTAAGTACTCTTTGGGGATAATTATCTTCTACGTCGTATTTTAGTTATATTTGTATGTGGAGGTATGATGAGCTTAAAGTCAGAGGGATCTGGGTTCAAATTTCTGTCCCACTAAGTAAATAAACCTTTCTGAGTCTAGTTCATTCCTCTGTACATAGGGGGCTCAAATTACAGGGCCATTAATGAGGATTAATGAAACATCTCGCACACTTCTTGGTATGTAACCACTATTTCTAGGAGGTACTCAACGAATGTTGCTGGATAGACTATTTAGAAAAAACTTTTTCCCAGTGTCTCTACCTACCTTGGAGATGCTAGGCAGCCTTAGAGGGAATCACCACCCACATGAATGGCCTTCAAAATAATTCATTAATTTCAGCAGGCTAATATCTATTGAGTTTGAATATGCACTGTAGCCCTTGCTTCCTCTACATTAAATCTAATTTACAGCAAACAGGAATAACTATATTTATTTTTATTTTTTTTGCGGTACGCGGGCCTGTCACTGTTGCAGCCTCTCCCGTTGCGGAGCACAGGCTCTGGACACGCAGGCTCAGCGGCCATGGCTCACGGGCCCAGCCGCTCCGCGGCATGTGGGATTTTCCCGGACGGGTGCACGAACCCGCGTCCCCTGCATCGGCAGGCGGACTCTCAACCACTGCGCCACCAGGGAAGCCCCAAGAATAACTATACTTTAGATTCTAGCGTCTAAAGATCATGTTCAACTAACCGGCTTCAGTCAGCCTAACCTGCTATAGATGTTCTAAGTCACTAGCATCCAACTTTGAGTCGTGAGAGACCTAAATTAAAACTCTCAGGGCGCCAAGGAAGGGTCATAAAGATTTCAGAAACACCCCTGCCGCCCAAACACTTTTTTCGAACGGCTTCCAGGACACCACACTTTTCTGATTTTCATTCTACCTCTCTGGCCAATTCTCCTTTGCTATTCTTCTCCTCTACCAGCCTTTAATTGTTGAAGTTCACCAAGGTTTGGTCCTAGGCCTTCTTTATTTTTCATTCTATACTTTCTTTTCAAGAATGTCTAATTCATGTACAAGGTCTCAATTCATTATTTTCTTCAACAAACTATCTATATATTTACGTCTCTCACTTATATCTCTGGGCAAGACGTCTGAACTCCAGGCCTGTTTATTCACTTGCTTACCCAATAGCTCTTCCTGGTAGTCTCTCCAGTCTCCCTGGCTGACCCACTCGTCCAACTCTCCCTATAAGAGGCTTATTACCTCAAGGAGACTGATTCCTTGGTAGTCTCCTCCATCCACACCACCACGCGCGCACACACACAGAGGATAATCATCCTCCAGCATCTCCTATTCAGTCATGACTGTAGAGACCAGAAACTCTCTTCCTTACCACCCCTATCCAATATTTTAAAATCCTACCTTTACCTCCTAAACATCCCTCAAATCCATCCACTTCTGCCCCTACTACCATTCTGGATCAATTTACCATCCTCACTTCCCTGGACTATGGCAATCGCCTTCTAACTGGTTCCCCATCGATTTTGCCTATTTAATTCTTACTTATCCTTCAAAGCTCATTTCAACATCGTCATTTCAAAGAAAAGCTTTCCCTGAGCTCCCAGACAAAAAACAGCCAAACTTGTTGAATGTACATTACGTACCTGGCCCTCTTCTAAACAATGAAAATGCATCAGCAGTTTCAATTTTCTTAAACTTGAAATAACTATATTTTACAGATGAGGAAACTGAGGCACAGAAAGATAAGCAATTTGCCCAACATTCCACGGCTAATGAAAAGTGGTGCCAGATTCAAATTTAGGCAATGCGGCTTCTGAAGTCACATTCTTTTTTTTTTTTTTGCGGTACGCGGGCCTCTCACTGTTGTGGCCTCTCCCGTTGTGGAGCACAGGCTCCGGACGCACAGGCTCAGCGGCCATGGCTCACGGGCCCAGCCGCTCTGCGGCGCACGTGGGATCTTCCCGGACCGGGGCACGAACCCATATCCCCTGCATCGGCAGGCGGACTCTCAACCACTGCGCCACCAGGGAAGCCCTGAAGTCACACTCTTAATCACCCAACTATACTATGGTGTAGACTACATGCCCCTATTACAAATTCTCTTGTAACATCCATAATTTCTCTTTTGTAGTAGCCTGAATAACATTATATAATTCATTGTTTGATATCCATCCTCCCCCACCCCCATATTAGAATGCAAGTTGCACAAGGGCAAGGCCTGTGTATGACTTATTACAATATTTCCTTGGCTTATCAGGTGGTAAAAGGCACTCAGTGTACTTCTGTGAAGGAACGCATTTTCAACTTCCAGCCAAAGGTGTGTGGTAGTGGGGCTGTGGAGGGGTAATGCGGAGCTATCTGACCAAAACCAAGGGCTTCTCCAGACTGCTGAGATAGTAAACAGGCAGTGGCACATTTCCTACCAGAAACATTCAGAAGAGGCATCACAACATCTTAAGCATCTTCACTTTTTAGGACCTGTAGCAGACACAGCTTTCAGGTATAGTACAAGAAGCTGCATCCAATACACATAAAAGACTATTTTCTATAGTGTGGTAATTACTATTGAAAGCAATGAAATTTTAGTTATCTCCTTTAGGCTTGGGACCATAAAGCCTCAGTGGTGACCAATTTGAAACTATGGCAAGAAGTGAATGGATGAAACCATACCCGTATGACTCAAAAATAGGGCATGGATTCATTCTTAAGTCAGCCTCATTGTAGATTTTTTTCCAGTAAAACTCTGGAGTTTTGGTCTAAGTCTGAAGACAGAATGTAAGAACCTAATTTTTAACGATCACTGGGGTCAAGTTAGACTGGATCTGGAGAAGTTCCTCTTCACTGGCACATGTTCACCAAGGTGAAAATAATAGTCTAGGTTCTAGATGAGGAATATCTAACTGGATTAATAGATCTACCTTGTGTGACACCACTTTTGGACATCCAGCGTAAATAATGATATACATAATTTTATTTTACTGAGGTAATACTGGTTTATAATGTTACATACATTTCATGTGTACAACATTATTTTTCTACTTCTGTATACACTACAGCGTGCTCACCACCACAAAGTTACTTTCCATCCATTGCCATACAGTTGATCCCCTTTGCCCATTTTGCCCTCCCGCCATAATATATATATTTTAGGTAACAGAGTCCTGTTCCTCTTTATGCTCTCCCACACCACCCTCGCATGCCCTACTTTAATTGGGCCAAGTATACATATATTTTTTCAGCCTAACAGAAAAATATAAATATTTACTTACTTTTTTGGGGGGGGGCACGCTGCATGGCTTGCACAATGTTCCCCGACCAGGGATTGAACCTGGGCCGCAGCAGTGAAAACCGGGAATCCTAACCACTAGGCCACTAGGGAACTCTTAATTATTTATGAGGGATTGTTTTCACTGCAACATTTATGCTAAAAAATGTATGTGTGGCTGGGGGGAGAAACACTGTTATTATCACACTTGTGCCTCTAGGCACAAAAAGTGACTCAGCGACATGGGACTGATGAAAATTCAGTTGGCTAGTTTGACTTGCATTGGCTAAAAAATTGAGTTATTTGCAAGACTGACCAAGTGATTTTCCTCTGTAGAGCTTGAAATATTTCACATAATCTTATCTTCAAAATAACTAAGTTAAATAAAAGAAACTATTCCTTTTTTTTTTTTCCTTTTAACAGACAGAAATACAAAGACAAAAAGAAATTTTACATTCTCAAGGTTCTACAACTGCTAAAGACACAGCTTTAACAGGCTATGGAATGCCTACTCGCCTAATGCTGTGGTCAAAGACAGTTCTCCTCCAGGGGTCAGCACTGAATTTCTAAATGTAGCGAGACGATAATGAATGATGCTTTGAAGTCTGACAGATCAGAGTCCTACTCCTGGTTAAATGATCTAACCTCACTGTCTTATTTTTTCTCTTCTGTAAAATGAAAGTAACATCACATACATTTCCAGAGTTATTGTGAAGATTAAAAGATAATGTACAATGTTTGGCACACAGTAGGCAAATAAAAAGTTTATTATTCCCTGTCCAATAATTTAAAAACTAAAGGTTTCCCTCAAAGCAAAATTACTCCTTAGAGGTTTGGCTGAGCTGATCTGCTAAGCAGAATGGTGGGACACTAAAATAGATGCAAAAGTTTCATAATTAGAATAGCAGGACTGCTGGGCAGGATCAAAGGACTAGTACTACTGTGCTGAGAAAGCAGTATAACCCTTTAACCTCAAAACCACGGAACAGACTTCAACCAGCACGGTGGCTAGGCCAACAGGCAGGTAATTCTATTAATCATTTTTTGTGTTTGTATGAACGATGCCAGTGTCTGAATACTCCATTTACTTCACAATGCCTGCCTGTGGGAACTTACAGTTCTCCAAATGACTAGGCTGTCCCTTGGTAGCTCACATGCCCAGACCCAGGTACCTCAACTTTTGACTCCCATGACTTTCAGGAAAGCAGTGAATGGAAGTGACCACTACCCATATATATTTAATTCTTCAAGGAAAATGTCCCCCCAACAGGAGGCATACCTGAAAAACAGGCAGAAGCACTACACTTTATAGAAGAACTAATGTGTAAATAAACAAAGAATGACTGGGTACTGAGTGGAAGCAATGAAGAATAAAACACTGGGGACTTCCCTGGTGGCACAGTGGTTAAGAATCCACCTGCCGGGCTTCCCTGGTGGCGCAGTAGTTGAGAGTCCACCTGCCAATGCAGGGGACACGGGTTCGTGCCCCGCTCCGGGAAGATCCCACATGCCGCAGAGCGGCTGGGCCCGTGAGCCATGGCCACTGAGCCTGTGCGTCCAGAGCCTGTGCTCCGCAACGGGAGAGGCCACAGCAGAGAGAGGCCCGAGTACCGCAAAAAAAAAAAAAAGAATCCGCCTGCTAATGCAGGGAACACGGGTTCAAGCCCTGGTCCGGGAACATCCCACATGCCGCGGAGCAACTAAGTCCGTGCGCCACAACTACTGAAGCCCGCGTGCCTAGAGCCCGTGCTCCGCAACAAGAGAAGCCACCGCAGTGAGAAGCCCGCGCACCGCAGCGAAGAGTAGCCCGCAGCGAAGAGTAGCCCCCGCTCAGTGCAACCAGAGAAAGCCCACACGCAGCAACGAAGACCCAACGCAGCCAAAAATAAATAAATAAATTATTTTTTTTTAAAAAAAGAATAAAACACTGAAAGTTCAGTGTTCATGCAACTTGGTAGCTCCTATTCAAAAATCCTGAAAAATCTTCCCAGTCATTCAGTTTATTTAGATGGATGTATCCCTGATATATATCTGATATCTGTAATAAAACATGAAAATCATAGAATATGTGAAGTATGACTTTCATGTTCTATTACAAAACTGTATTATGATTTGGTTCTAAGTAGGCAGCCAAACTACTGAAATCACTGGTTTCTTCTAGAACCAAAGAGAAATTCCCATATTACTAATGGGACTGGGTACTTCAGAATACCCATGTCCCAAAGGAATAATCCCTAAAGATATAATGTATCCCCAAAGTATGCAGTAGAGGAAAAAAAGGAGGCAGGATATTCCAAAGGTTTCTCTAATGACCATGAGAGACAATTTAAGAAACCCCAAAGACGTTACAGGTCTTGAATATCCTTCCTCTCAGGTGAAATTAAGAATTCAGTTAATACATATTCTTTCTCAGAGAGTTACTGATATAGTTTTAGGAGAACTACAAAACAAAACAAAAAGGTGTTGTTATTACAGAGTTACTAATTACTGGAATATTGGGACATTGCCTAAAGGATTAGAACTATCAGATTTAGGGTGCTGACATACAGTGGAGGAAAGAAGCACAGTTCTCTTATTATCTAGTAATTTCAGTAGTATGTCATTTAATTACTTTTTTAAAATGAAATAAAGTCTGAAAATACCAAATAAAAAGAAGCCATACACAATAAATTTCTCTGGAAATGTACTGAAGGAATAAAATCAGGAATGGTTCATTCTTTCAGTTACGAAGCCAATCTTTTCTTAAAAATTACACATAAGAGTAAGTAATGTTTAAAATCCTTGCTTTGATGTTGAAATATTTTTGTACTTTTATTTGAACATGTTCTGGGAACTCTTTTCAAACAAACTAGTGAGAATATACTTGGAAAGTCTGAATAGGAAGAGGCTAGAACATTGTCTAGGCTTCCTACACTGCTCTACTGCTTGGAATACATTCCTGGATTCATCCCTGCTGAAGGTGAATGCAAAGAAATTATCTATGCCAGTCTTTCTGTTTACGCTAGGCTTTTGATGATCATGTAATGTACATTTGTGGGTAGAAATTAAGTGCTTTATTTTTAAAAGTCTCCTGCTGTGATCCGAAAGCAAGAATTAACACATTTTAAAGTTGAGCATTTTGCTTCATGCGTCATTCAACAACCAAGGGTCTAGTGAAGGATAGAAAGTGACCGGTGACAAAAGGGCAAAAGAAATGTTACCTATTGAAGAGCTTAATGAGAAATCTCAGAGACTACAAAGAGGTGGACTTATTTTGCAATACAGAGACAATGAAAATCTTCAAGACAATATGAATTAGTTTTTTAGGCAAAAAACAGAGCCAAATTACAACTTCATACATGTGTACACACAACACAAAACAGAGGTTAATGCTGGGGGAAGGTTATCCAGGATAAAATTCAAAATGTAATAAATGGTTAAATAAACCTTTAGGCAACAGTAAATGGTTCATACAACAGCTTTGTTATATAGAAATACAACTGTTGGGACCTCCCTGGCAGTCCAGTGGTTAAGACTCCACGCTTCTACTGCAGGGGAAACGGGTTCAATCCCTGGTCGGGGAACTAAGATCTCACATGCCGCTCTGTGCGGTCCAAAAAAAACCCAAAAAACAAAAAACAGAAATACAACTGTTACTCGGGTATTAGGCACCAAAGGAAGTATACCTTGAAAATTAGGATCTCTGCATTCTTAAACGGCCTCAAGACAGATGCAAAAAGGGACAATGTAAGTGAATTAAAACAAAAGGCAAAGTGAACAAAATTGTAACAGAAGGATGAAAGGAAGAGCACCAACTCTGTGAGAAAGAGAATAAATAATTAATTAAAGAGCAGATACAAAAAGTTAAACTGAGTAAGATATGAAATGATAGTCTATCAATGGACTGAATGCTAAAAGTAAAATAGTAAATACTAAGTTGGTTACAGTAGTGCAAGGGTAGGTCGAGCAAAGACCTACAGATCAGGGGCTGGCTCGAATGCAACTCCAGAAGTGGAGTGACTTCTAGGGGTGAAGGTAGAGGGTCCAGAAAAATATTTGTCTTCTGTTTATCCTTCAGGTATTAGGCTAAACCTAAGCTCAGAAGATAGCTTAACGCTTGCAGGACTGTGGACAAACAATATCTTCAAAGCATTTAGTATTCATCTGAACATTGTGAAGATGTTACAGTCCTTCCACAGATGAGAATATCAAATCTCATTCTTTCAGTAAGCAAGCACAGTGCTTGACACCCACAAATTAATCTTAAGAAGTAGTTTTGCCCAGAAATACTGCACCCTTTCCAAAGGAGATGTGTAAAATGGTTTCTTTTAAAGACTAAGCCCCATCGTCATCCTACCTTACCTTCAAAAACTCAACTCTTCACATAAAATGGCAAATTTTTCTTGTTACAAGCAAAACTCTGAAGTGGTCGTTACCACAGTACCAATGGGAGAGGCCACAACAGTGAGAGGCCCGCGCACCGCAAAAAAAAAAAAAAGGCCACATGCACAATATAGATCACACATGGGGAAGGTGACAACCGTGCCAGTACCCATGCACCGCTCCATCAAATCCCTTATCCCAATCCACTACTCTTTTACTACTGCAGTTTTTTTGTTTGTTTGTTTGTTGTTGTTGTTTTGAGGTAAGCGGGCCTCTCACTGTTGTGGCCTCTCCCGTTGCGGAGCACAGGTTCCGGATGCGCAGGCTCAGCTGCCATGGCTCACGGGCCTAGCTGCTCCGTGGCATGTGGGATTTTCCCGGACAGGGCCACGAACCCGTGTCCGCTGCATCTGCAGGCAGACTCTCAACCACTGCGCCACCAGGGAAGCCCACTACTGCAGTTTTAAACCTTCCCCCAAGCCTGTCTTTACACACACAGCTACCCTCTCTTTGGCCAATGTCCTTCATCTTGCCTTGCAGACCCACTGGCATACCGCTCTTGCGACCTGACTTCTCAAATAAAAAATGTTGTTTTCCTTGTCATAATTTTTCTTTTCTTTTAAGGGGTGGGATAATCCAAAATACTTGGAATGAGAAGCTTCCCTTGTTCTGGCCCTAAGAGGCTGACCACAGTTTGTTCTGACAACTATTTGTTGATTAATAGAAAAGAAATTCCTAAGCAGAAGACGTTATCTAATGAACTAAGAGAGAACGTTATTCAAATCACAAACTCACCTTCTAGCACCTAAAGTGCCCCACACCAGATAGGACCTCACATGATTCTAAGGATAACCAGTTAGAGAATCCCCGACTGAACTGACAGGTTCAGAACGACATGAAGAGTAAACAATCTGTGGATGCTAATGTGATGGTAGGGTGTAGTAGACAGATAATGCAGCTCCTCTGGTGTTTGGGGCGCTCCACTATGTCTATTCTTTAAAAGAAAAAGACATCAAGTTCTAAGTCTTCGACTTCTGGTTCCCTGTGCTCATTGAAAAGAGATTGGCTCACTAAACATCTATACACCACTATTCACCTCTTCCTTGAAGACCTTAATCATTTAGGACTGACCCTTAAAAGGTAGGAGCTGCTGCATTTGCACAGCTGCTGCAATGGCAGGGAAATTTCCTGCGACACTAGAGCCAGGTAAATAAAGAAATTGCATTCGCTCCGAGGTAGGGGGAGGGGTCTTCTGGCACTGAAGAGTTTACATAATGCAACAGAAAACCAGTGAGCTCTGCAGACTTGTCAATGTAAATGCAAGGCTTGAGCTTCTCTCTTCCCACATCTCTGAACACGTCCAAAAGCCTGCTCTGCTCTCCCAAAGATCCACAGAAATTACACCTAAGAATGTAAAACAATCTGCACAGGCTCACCCCATGCTCTCTTACCCACCTTTATTGCTAAAATGCAAAAAAAAAAAAAAAAGAGGAAGAAAAAATCCCTAACCTCCCACTTCTGAGTCCAAAGTATGGAGTAACCAAACGGAGCCGGGGAGTTTTCCCTTCTCTGAAGGGGAAAAGAGAACAAGGAGCTGCCTCAAATCTACACGATACCCAGCAATGCAAATGACAAGCCCTAAAAACTTCACAGGCGCCGGCGCAGCCCCGTTCGCGGCTCGGCCCGACTCGGGCCCCTCGGCCCGGCAGCCGCCCTCTCCCCCGGCCTCTCACAAAGGAGAATGGTTCAGTCCAGAGCATCACCCAGCACCTGATCCCTTACAACTGGGGGACGGGCAGAGGGCGGGGGCGCGAGGAGGAGAATGAGTTATGGAAGCCAATTCTAAGAGCCTCAGCTTTTGCAAAGACTCTTGGACCAGCACTGAGCGGCGGGCGTGAGCGGAAAGCCTACCTGAACAAGTCCTGATGCTTCCTTTCCAGCCAGCGTTTCAATTCACCCTTTCGGAGAACAAGGCGCCTTCCGGCGGAGCATGGCCAGCCCTCGGCTCAATCTAGCTTGCTAGTAGTCCATTCTCCCTCGCTCCGCCCAACTACGCTCCCACCCACCAATGGCAGGGCCTACGCCCCGCCTCTTCCAGCAGGGTAGTGTGAGTACTATCCAGGAAGTCTCTTGAGGGTGGGAGGGCCTAAAAGGCTGAGGCAACCACAAATATGCCTGATTGAAAATAAAATTTGGCGGTAGGTCGGCTCTGACGGCTCTCAGTTCACGGACTTTCAGATCTCTCGGCATCTTTTCTTGATCCCCGCCGTTGGGGGCGCTCTAAACGAAAACAACGTTTAGTTACCTGTTTCTGGGAAGCCATCTTGGATCGGGCTGGTGCCTTAGGGCGGGGAGGAGGAAGGAGTGCTTAAGGAATTTGAAGTCCCTTTCGGCGTTCTGTCGGACTACTTAGGTGCAGCCCCCATGTACTGTCCTTTAGATGATCAGAGTATCCCTCAGTCACGATGGGGAGAAAATCTGGAATAGTGCTGAATGCGCTTGGAGGCAGCCCCCACCCTCTCTCTCATACGAGGGAAGCGATCTTGACCAAATCAAAGAAGCAAAAATGCATTCTCGGAATGAGTGGATTTTCCGAGTTCCTGGGATAATCCTCTGGAGACAGCTCACTCCTCAGGATATCAGCATAAGATCAACATAGGTTATGCATCTATTCTAGATGCTTCTAATCCTTATGCTTCACGTGCAAGGTTTCCAGTATTCTTTGACGGTACAGAGTACTGCTAGTCAGTTGGAAATGAACAGGATTCAGGGAAGAATTTCAACTTTTTTTTTTTTTAAAGGCCTAAGTTCATCAATAGACCCAAACTACCTGTGACTACAGATAGAGAGCAGAAGTCTTAAAGGTGAAATTATATGCAAGGAGGAGGGGCATTAAGAGACTGCCTTAGAAACATTGGCTGCAGAGTAATGTTCTAATAACTGCGTTTAAATTGTTAATAATTTTAGTGTAGGTGAAATTCTCTTGCCCTCAATGAGATTTTTCCCGTGTTTTTTTTAGTTTAAATCTCTACTGCTATTACAACTTGCTACAAGAAGTTTTTATTTTTTTGAATTATTGAGTGAAGGGAATCTTTCTGTATCATTAAAGGAATTTCTCAAGGAGTAACATTTGCATGGTCATACATGGGAGCTCAGAGACCTTAAGGAGTCACACGAATCAGTATTTTATCGCAGAAGTGATTAAACTTGGCCAAATACATTTCTCTGTATATTGAACAAAATCTGTTGGCCAAATTAAACTTGATGTTAGTATTAGGACTTACCAGAACAATATATCTGTCTGTAAATGCGTAGACAGATATGATCTTAATTACTAAGTTTCTAGAATGAGAACCTATTATCCTTCTGCTTATTTGATACAAAATAAACCTACTACCTAAAGAACCAGTTAATAAGCATTACAGAAAGGGGAATGGGTGTGCCTGCTATCCTCAATGATCTATAAATAGTAATGATTTAGACTGCTATAAATATGACTTCCAATAGTCCTGGCCTTCAAAAACCAACCAACACCCATATTATCTTATAACTACGATTCTTCACATGGGAGTGGGAGATCCACTTTCTATAATTCTCCATGACCATTTCATTCAGAACATCAGCAATGATCAATACAGGTCATGAATTTTCCCAGGTACTTCTGTTTCTCATGCTTCCCTAAAATTGGTGAAATACCTGAGTATAGAAGGTTATCAGTGGTTTGGATAAAATAACTGGATGTGGGATTCAGATCAAAAAGATACACTCTAAAATATCAAAATGGTATCCTTTAATGACTCTGAAAGCAGCAGCTCTAGGCAGAATGCTATCTCTGATCAGTGCTCTGATTCATCCCAATCACTAAAGGTTTTTTTGGTTGGTAAAGGAAAACTCCTGTACAGAAACTATTAAGTTATATTTACTTTAGTTCTGTCCCTGTTGTGAGGGGGCAAGCCAAATTCAACAGCCTCAATCCCTTTTAGAATGAGGTAGGATTTTTCAAAAACCAAACCAAACGATAATCAAAGCAATACTCCAAATGCCTTCCAACTTCCTGTGGTGCACTATTAAAGAATACCACTACTACTGGGGGCAGAATCCTGTATAAAATGAATGTATCTTAAGGAGGCTTCTTCCAATACCTTTGATACAATTCCCTAGAAGGAGAGAGTATCTACTTATGTTTGGGATACAATCAGAAATGACACACGAAATGTCAGCAGCTTGGATACATGCATATATTTAATTATGAAACAATTCATCAACAACAAAAACAATGAGGAAAATTCACGAGACCTCAGTGCTGTGGAAGAGAATGGGACATCAAGTCAAAATGACATAGCAACTGGCCCAGAAGGCTGCATGATTAGTGAAGCTAAGGCAAAGCTGACTAGGATAGAATTATATGCTCTTGAAAAGGAGAATGGCTGGAGAAGTATCCACTCATTTGACTGCTTGGAAGCAGGCAGCCTTAGTGTACGCTGCATGGAATGGAGGTGAAGGGCCAGGGAAGGGAGAGAGAGGAGAGGGAGAAGAGCAATATAGAATCCAGGGTAAGCAGGTGGAAGAGATTGAGATAGAATTACAAAGAGATGACGCTAAGGCCTTTTGTTTCCTCTGCAGCCTAAGATAAACCTGTTCCAGGTCTTTAAGTATGTCAGTCAAATTCAGTGATCACAGGAATAGCACTAGGCACCGAAGGAATGGTGGAGGAAGCGGTTTACAAAACTAAAAGGATAACACGGTTACTACTCTCAAGGAGCTTACAACCTACATGGGGAGACAGGTTCCACACACAAAGCTACTATAAAACATATTTACAAAGCAACATAAATACAAATAAATATACATATGAATAAACAATATATGAAAGCTAAAAGGTACTATGTCAATAATTGTTCAGAAGTCCCTAGGTCAGTCAAAGAAGGCGTTCTGAAGGAAAAAAATGTGGACTTTGAGTATAATGTTAGTGGAGAGTAGGGCATGTGCAAAGGCATAGGAGTGGAAGCAAATATGTCATGTCCAGTAAGCAGATTAGCTTGACTACAATAGAAAGTCTAAATAGGTCTTCTTAAGAAGTGTGTGTGATGAAACAGTAGGAGTCTATTTGGTGAAAGACACTGACTTACTAATGGTAGGTCTGGTCCCTAAAACAAAATGAACAGGGAAAGATGTTTTCTCTAGGTAATGATAGTAAGTGGCTACAGGTCCAGGAGCAACTCCACTGCTTTCAAAATTTTGTAGTTACTCTAAGACAGAGAAACTAGTAATGGGATGATGGAGAAGTATTCAGCATCCTTGAGCAGTTCAAGTAGAAGGAACCACTATCTGCAACACATCTTATGACGTGGCAAGTGAAAAAATTCAATGAAATCCCAAGACTGAGGATCTATGGTCAAAAGGCCAGCTGGATCCCAGTAATCTCAAGTGCTCAAGCAGAAGGTCCTAGACCACTGTTACTAATTCTTGGTGGGGAGTAGATTGTATATGCTTATAAAAGAATTTATTTTTGAACTACCATGACAATCAGCTTTGATCCTAACATTTTAGAAATTAAAATAGAAGGATGAGAAGAGCCCTAATCTATAGGGAATGCTCACGTCCCTGAAGAAGGACAGGTCAATAAGGGCCCAAATTCTCCCCTGGTCTTTAAGTGGAAAGGCAAAACATCACACCTTGAAAAGAGGCTTTTCTCAGCCAAAGCAAGTAAGACCTCTTTCTTTAAGCCTATTTATCTGAAGCTGTTCCAGGAAGGAAAAAAGAGTCCAGGCCAGATGTTCAGCAGCAGCCAGAGTCGGACCCCATGTCACGAGAGCTCCGCTGGGAGGCACTGGGTCCCACTGACGTTGAAATACACTGCTGGGGGCCAATCTTGATGCCATTTGCCTGTAGAAGAAAAGAGGCAGTAGTTCCCACCTCAGTGTGAAAGTTAAGTGGGAGAAAGGAGAGGGGTAAAAGGAGAAATCATTAATCACGTTTTCTAGAAGTAGATATGGCCTTGGCAAGTAACCATGCACTCTAGCCAGACTGCTGTGGAACAGTAATCTGTGACAGTGAAGATGAGATGACCAGCTCTGGTATTATCGATGACCAGAAGTGGCTTTCGTGCCCATTTTTAAAGTGACTGTTATACTTAAGTTTCAAAGCTATGTGCAGAATCAGGATGTGATTAGGTTAAGAGTAAGAGGAGGTAAAAGAGAAGTGGCAGCATATTAGCATATAATCCCTTTTTCTGTTTTGACCCCAAATTTGCTTTACAGAAATGGCCACGCTGAGCAATTAAGAATCACACTTCCCCAAGCTCTGGAACAGTAAAAAACTGAGGTTGAAAAGAAAATCTCCCATAACGTATAAACCTTTTAGATCACCAATTAATAATCTCTTTAAGCATTCTGGGTCTCAGACTTGAGAAAAAACGAAAAGGATGACAGGTTTCTGTGTACCTACATAAAAAAAAAAATCAAGTATGAATTGGCATAGCTTCAAATAGTATCATGTTAGATAGGAAGTGCTTACATTCTAGGGAGCTTCCTATCCTGTTTAAGACAAAGCAAAGTTCATTGTCAGACCCCCACCCTATCTCACCTCATTGTGGACATCAAATAAACCCTGCTGGATCTTCCTATATATTTCTTTGGCTGTGTTAATGAAGGCCTAAAGGAAACATAAACCATAGTATTAGGCTCAAGTTTAGGTAGAGAGATTAAGAAAAGAGAATACAAATATTATTCCTATTTGGATTTCAAAGGTGAATTAGGAAATATTAGGAGAATGGAGTAAAAATACAGATGGTCCCCCAAAGGCCCTGTAAAAGCCATTGAGAGTAGTTTCAAAAAGAAAAAGGGGATTCTATGGTATTTTGGTACTGACACACGATATACCTAGGGTTCCTAGGCTGGTACCCTCTGCAAATAAAACAAACATGCTCTCTTCTCAGTTAGTTACTGAAGATACAGTCAGTATCAGGCTTACGAATGACTAAAGTAGAATCCATTAGTTCTACTGATTTACAAATAACAGTAGTGTCAATCCACACTTACCAATTAATGCTACCTAATATAAAAGTAAAGCCTTAGGAATCAAGGAAAAAGAAATGGAAAAATTCCCTTAAAGGGAGACATATGGTCACTATGACCATAAGACATCCTTTTCTTACCCATGTCTTATAAGGGAAGAGAATTCTGAATTAAAGGACAAAGATATGGTATAATCTCTGAAAACTTTCCCTACTTTTTCCCAAATAGTACCTCTTCAACATTGCAGGCTGTTTTGGCTGACGTTTCCATGAATATAAGTCCATGCTCCCGAGCAAAGGCCTCTCCCTCTTCTCTCTTCACATCCCTACGGGATTCTAAGTCACTGCAAGAGATTAATTGGGAAGAAAACTAAAAAAAGATCCAAGTGAAAGAAGAAACTCTTGTTCTAAAAGAATCCCATAGCTGTTTCAACTGCCAGTTAATCCATAAAGAATGTAGATCCTGCATGATGTTCCTCGTATAGGGTTACTGATTTCTGTAGCCTCTTGGAAAATATTCTTCAGATCAGATTCTTGACAGCTGCTGCATGGTTGAGGATAATACCTTACTCTTATTACAGACAAAAAGGTTTATAAGAGGTTAGGCAAGCCCCCTAGTTACTCAAGGTCTATGCCTTATGCTGCTTTTTTGAATGAGATCCAGTTAAAGCAAAGGAAAGAAGAGGAAAGGGAAATTCCAGTTACTGGAAAGTAGAAAAGTCATAGATGTCAAATCCCATAGTGATAAGTGTCTTCCTCTTTACTAGAATCAATCTACAAGAAAGAAGAGAGAGAGCCAGGAATAGGGAGAACACAGTTGCCTTAACACACACTAGTCTCATTATTAATGTGTATAATAAGTAGCAGCCTGCCACCAGGGAAATGAGGGATTCAGAGAAAATGATATGGATAAAATTAGGTGATACTGGGCTTCCCTGGTGGCGCAGTGGTTGAGAGTCCGCCTGCCGATGCAGGGGACACGGGTTCGTGCCCTGGTCCGGGAAGATCCCACATGCCGCGGAGCGGCTGAGCCCGTAAGCCATGGCCGCTGAGCCTGTGCGTCCGGAGCCTGTGCTCCGCAACGGGAGAGGCCACAACAGTGAGAGGCCCGCGTATCGAAAAAAAAAAAAAAAAAATTAGGTGATACTGAGGATGTGAAGACAGAGCCAAGGAATGAGAAAAAATAAAGTGGCATGGAAAGACTTTATGCAAGACAAGATAAAAGGCTGCAGAATAAGGCAATGGTGAACTGCCTGATTTTCATTTTTCTAATAGGAAATTTTCATTTGGGAGGATTCCAGTTTTTCACCATAAAAAAAAAAATCAAGGAGTAAGTCCATTAGAGAACAACAAACCTACAAAATGTAGATTTATTATTCATCAGCTCTGTGAAGACCAGGGAAGAACTAACCCTTAATGGCAACAGTCCAAAATTTGTACCTCTAGCCCAGACACACCTCTAAGCCCCAGATCAGTTTGTCCATTTGTCTGTTCTTCATTTCCACTCTGATGTGTAAAAGGCACCTCAGAAGTACATCAAAATGAAATGTCCTGATTCTGTCCCAAGCTTCCACATCTCCATAAATGGCACAAGCCAAAAACCAAGACATTATTAACACCTTTTCCTCCTTCACTCCAAATACCCTATGCACCCCAAAGCGAGGTACTCCAAAATGTACCTTAAAATCATACTTTTCTCTCTCTGCGTCATCGACCTAGTCTAATCCACCACTCTCTCACTTGGACTGCTGCTGCTAAGATCCACGTCAACCCTTGCTCCCCTCCAGGGTGATCTTTTAAAACCTGATCAAGCTACTTCTCTGCTTAAAACTCTTAAATGCTTCCTACTGTGTTTAGAATAAAATCCAAACTCCTCTCTCAGATCAGTAAGTGCCATGATGAGATCTGGCCCCTGCCTTCCTTTCCAACTTCATCTTGCACCATTCCCCTCTGATTTAGTCCAACCATACCAGGTTTCTTTCAACATTTTAAACTTATCGAGCTTCTTTCCAGTTTAAGGCTTTCACACAGCTTTTTACCCCTATTTGATACTTTTTAAAATCTTTGCCCACTGAACTCTTGCACATCCTTCAGATTCCAGCTTAAATTACAACTCTAAATCAAAAATAAGTACCCTGGTACTCTTTTTTATAGTGCCCTTTTTCTTCCCCTTCGCTGCATTTATCATAATTTGTAATCAGATACAAATCATTTTATATTCAATAACTATGTCCCCATTGACGGTAAGCTCCATGGGAATGGGGGCAGGGCTTTGTTTTCACCTTGCACACTCAGGGTCTGGCACAATGTCTAAGACGTAACAGGTTTTCCATAAATTGGTTGAACCAATAAATGAGTACAATTAGTCTGTGGCCACAGTTCTCAAACGATGCACCTTAGGCACTACTACAAACTCACAAGGGTGCCACAGGTTACTTTAAATATTCAAGGGAAACACAGCAACACTCAACATCAGAACACCAAATAAATTACAAGCTTGATATAACTGGCAATGTCACCATCAGATCCGGACAGATTCCATTCAACATTTGCACATCTTTGCGAAGCTGACTTTTTGGCAGTTGCTGTGACAAAAAGCAAACCCTGCACTAAAATCAATTTGGAACGGAGAGTGGTAGTGTCCAATATTGATTCCAAGGTTTGAGAAGCTGTGCTGTCATTATGGTCATATAAGAATGAAATAAAAAATTATTTTTCTTTTAATTTATGTTTTTCATTTTTCAGTTAGTTGTTATGACAAAAATACTTGTTATCTTGTTTAGATTTATTTAATAACAAAACTATTAGGTATGTCTTTTGGCCTATGGGTGCCTTAGAAAATTTATTGAGAATAACAAGTGTTGGTGAGGATGTGGAGAAACTGGAATCCTTGTGCATTGTTGGTAGTAATGTTAAATGGTGTAGCCACTATGGAAAACAATACAGTGGTACCTCAAAAAATCAAACAGAATTTCCATAAGATCCAGCAATTCCACTTCTGGGTATATACTCTAAAGAATTGAAAGCAGGGACCCAAACAGATATCTGTACACCCATGTTGACAAGAAGCATTATTCACAATAGCCAAAAGGTAGAAGCAACTGAAGTGTACATCAATGGATGAATAAACAAAATGTGGTAAATACATACAAGGGACTACTATCCACCCTTAAAAGGGAAGGAAAGTCTAACACATGCTACAATATGGATAAATTTTGCAGACGTTATGCTAAATGAAATAAGCCAGTAATAAGAAGACAACTATTGTATGATTCCACTTATATGTGGTGCCTAGAATAGTCAACTTTATTGAGACAGGAAGTAGAATGGTGATTGCTAGGCGCTGGTGGGATGGGGAATGTGGAGTTACTGTTTATGGTAACAGAGTCTCAGTCGGGGAAGATGAAAACGTTCTGGAAATGAATGGTGGTGATGGTTACAGAACAATGTAAATATACTTAATGCCACAGAACTATCTACTTAAAAATGGTTAAAATGGTAAATTTTATGTTACGTGTATATATGTGTATATATATATGTTTTTGTTTTTGTTTTTGTTTTTTGCAGTACGCGGGCCTCTCACTGTTGTGGCCTCTCCTGTTGCGGAGCACAGGCTCTGGACGCGCAGGCTCAGCAGCCATGGCTCACGGGACCAGCCACTCCGCGGCATGTGGGATCTTCCCAGACCGGGTCACGAACCCGTGTCGCCTGCATTGGCAGGCGGACTCTCAACCACTGCGCCACCAGGGAAGCCCTGTTATGTATATTTTAACCACAATAATTTTTTTTTTTTAACTGAGACACTAAATGTACCTAAACTAAAAAAGTTTAGGGCCCAAATGATCCAGTGTCCACAGAGTACCTAGATGACTCCTGGTACTTATTATTTATACAAATAAAATTTTACCTCTTATTCCCAATCAGCATGATAACCATGTTGGAGCTAGAGTGCTGCCGGGCATCCTCTAACCACGAGGTCAAGTGGTTGAAGGTTTCACGCCTACAGCAGAAAAGTTTAGAAAGTGGGTCAAAGGCTTATTTCAAAACGCCAAAGAAATTCCAAATGTATGGGAAAAGGGGGAACATTATATGTGTAAAGAAAAATATTAGAGAGGCCTTTCCTCTTTAGCATTCTAACTAGATTCAGTAGATAAAAAAGATATTGAGAACAGAGGAAAGAATCTGCCTCTCACCCACCAGATGTTACTCACCTTGTAATGTCGTACACCAGCAGTGCTCCGGCTGCTCCCCTGTAGTAGGAACGGGTGATAGAACGGAAGGATTCTTGTCCAGCCTTTTCCATCAACATGACAACAAAAAAAATCCCAACAAAACCAGGTTATTTCCAGAGAAATTACTTGATCAAATGCCACTCTAACACAAAGGACTTAATTTTACAAAAGAACTTCTATTAAGAAAAGAGGGGCTTCCCTGGTGGCGCAGTGGTTGAGAGTCTGCCTGCCGATGCAGGGGACACGGGTTTGTGCCCCGGTCCGGGAAGATCCCACATGCCGCGGAGCGGCTGGGCCTGTGAGCCATGGCCGCTGAGCCTGTGCGTCCGGAGCCTGTGCTCCGCAACGGGAGAGGCCACAACAGTGAGAGGCCCGCGTACAGCAAAAGAAAAAAAAAGAAAAAAAAAGAAGAAAAGAGAATTAAGGAAAAGGAAACCTGACTGCCCAGGGAGAAGTCCAGGTGGGAAATCAATATTTTTCAATGACAGTGCAATGGATATTTTGGGTGGGTCAACTCTTCCTATGAGACTGTCCATCAAATTGCTGAATGTTTAGCATCCCTGGCTCCCCGTTGCAATGCTAGTAGTGCCCCACAGTGTGACAATCAAAGACATTCCCATACATTTCCCAATATCCCCTAGGAAAGAACTGGAAATAGAAATAGAAACTCAGACTATTTTCAATCCCATATGATGCTGAACATATCACATTAACCTTTCTTTTCTGTTTCTATTCCTTTATCTATAAAAAGGAAAATTATCTTAGAATGCCAATGCCCTGTCTAATGGAAGTTTCCTTTTGATGGATCAGTGTAGAAAATTAGATACAAAACACTTAAATTGGGCATATGCTGATTAACCTTTAGTGTTCCACTAATAAAGGCAGGACTACCAAGATGTCCCTTGCTGGGATCTTGTCATGGCAAACAGGAATAACAAATAGGGAAAGAAGCCCAGGGCCCAGGACAGAGTTTTCTTAAAACAAACCCAACTGTTTATACTCTAATCTCATTTCCAACTGGGGCCAAGATATTAGGTTTTATTTATAACTGAGCAATTTATTAATTCCCCCATATACTGGATACTTTTGGTTTCCTGATGGAAGAAGTTTTGGGGTTTTTGGGGGGTTTTCATTAAAGGAAGCAAAATCATCTAAATATGAATACCCTGAGCACTGAATCTATCCTATAGGAAAAGTTTTCACATTCTTGAAATTCTTTATCCTCATATTCCAACATAAAGTTTAGGAAGGAAGACTACTGTTCATAATTTAAAGATAGGAAAACTAAGATGTGGAAAATAAATAGCTTTTTCATAGTATAATAACAATAACAGTAATGATACTAATTATATCACAAATGGGAAAAATTAGGCTCAAAGGACAGTTCAGTAACGGGCCAAAAGTTATAAACTCTATATATGTTGAATCCATAATTTAAACTTAGGAGCTTAAGCCACATAGCACAGGGAGATCAGTTGGGTGCTTTGTGACCACCTAGAGGGGTGGGATAGGGAGGGTGGGAGGGAGAGAGACGCAAGAGGGAAGAGGAATATATGTATGTATAACTGATTCATTTTGTTATAAAGCAGAAACTAACACACCATTGTAAAGCAATTATACTCCAATAAAGATGTTTAAAAAATAAATAAATAAACTTAGGAGCTTAGTACTTCATAGCACAAAAGTTTGTTTTCTTAGACATTATTTCATATAACCTAAACCCAGGTTTGAAGGTGAGAAGAGTGTTCCAGTACACTAATCCTAAGGTTACTTTTCCAACAATACAAGAATCTCTTACTATAAGAATCATACAAATGGGACCTCCCTGGCGGTCCAGTGGTAAGGAATCCGCCTTCCAATGCAGGGGACATGGGTCCGATCCCTGGTCGGGGAACTAAGATCCCACATGCCGTGTGGCAACTAAGCCCATGCACCTCAATGAGAGACCCCGTGTGCCGCAAACTACAGAGCCCACGCACCCTGGAGCCCACGCACCACAACTAGAGAGAGAAAACCCACAGGCCACAACCAGAAAGAAGCCCGCACGCCACAACAAAAGATCCCACATGCTGCAGTGAAGATCCCTCATGTCACAACTAAGACCCAACACAGCCAAAAATAAATAATAAATAAATATAAAAATATATATTTAAAAAAAGGAATCATACAAATGTTTTAATAAGTTGCATACCTATTAGAACAACAAAATCCAAAAATAATTTTAAAGAAGTTTGTTGGTAATATTAACAAAACTTTAAGATTTAAAACATGCTTTTTCCCTCCAAGAGTTCACTTAAATTTTATTTACCCTCTAATGGTTTTACGTCTTAAATGATTTGATTCCTGTATTTCTTTTTTTCTTTTTTCTTTTTTTTTGCTGTACACGGGCCTCTCACTGCTGTGGCCTCTCCCGTTGCGGAGCACAGGCTCCGGACGCACAGGCTCAGCGGCCATGGCTCACAGGCCCAGCCGCTCCGCGGCATGTGGGATCTTCCCGGACCGGGGCACAAACCCGTGTCCCCTGCATCGGCAGGTGGACTCTCAACCACTGCGCCACCAGGGAAGCCCCCCCGTTTTGTTTTTATCTTACTTTTTCTCGTCTTCTGCTATGGTTGAAAGCTTCCTTCCTTGTGGCCTTCTAGGAACTAAAAGGGAAAGTCTGAGGGAGGCCTGTGTTATGGTTGAATCATATGGCAGCATTTAACTTTAGCAGATGAAAATACTTCCAGTGGGCCATCAGAAATGCTTTTTAAAATCAAATCACTTTAAATCTCAAATAAACAATCTAACCCTACACTTAAAACAACTAGAGAAAGAAGAACAAAGAAACCCAAAGTCAGTAGAAGGAAAGAAATCATAAAAATCAGAGCAGAAATAAATGAAATAGAAATGAAGAAAACAATAGCAAAGATCAATAAAACTAAAAGCTGGTTTTTTGAGAAGATAAACAAAATTGATAAACCCTTAGCCACACTCATAAAGAAAAAAATGGAGAGGATGCAAATCAATAAAATTAGAAATGAAAAAGGAGAAATCACAACCGATACTGCCGAAATACAAAGGATTATAAGAGACTACTACAAACAATTATATGCCAATAAAATGGACAACCACAAAGAAATGGACAAATTCTTGGAAAGGTACAATTTTCCAAGACTGAACCAGAAAAAATCAGAAAATATAAACAGACCTACCACAAGTAATAAAATTGAAACCATAATTAAAAATATTCCAACAAACAAAAGTCCAGGGCCAGATGGCTTCACAGGCAAATCCTATCAAACATTTAGAGAGAAGAGCTAACACTCATCCTTCTCAAACCCCTCCAAAAAATTGCAGAGGGAGAAACACTCCCAAATTCATTCTACGAAGCCACCATCACCCTGATACCAAAACCAGAAAAAGATACCACAAAAAAAAGAAAATTATAGACCAATATCACTGATGAACATAGATGCAAAAATCCTCAACAAAATACTAGCAAACAGGATTCAACAATACATTAAAAGGATCATACACCATGATCAAGTGGGATTTATCTCAGGGATGCAAGGATTCTTCAATATATAGCAAATCAATCAATGTGATACACCACATTAACAAATTAAGGAATAAAAACCATATGATCATCTCAATAGATGCAGAAAAAGCTTTCGACAAAATTCAACACCTATTTATGATAAACATCTCCAGAAAATGGGCATAGAGGGAACCTACCTCAACATAATAAAGGCCACAAATGACAAACCCACAGCAAGCATCATACCCAATGGTGAGAAACTGAAAGCATTTCCACTAAGATCAGGAATAAGACAAGGATGCCCACTCTTGCCACTCTTATTCAACATAGTTTTGGAAGTCCTAGCCACGGCAATCAGAGAAAAAAAAGAAATAAAAGGAATACAAATTGGAAAAGAAGAAGTAAAACTGACACTGCAGATGACATGATACTGTACATAGAAAATCCTAAAGACGCCACCAGAAAACTACTAGAACTAATCAGTGAATTTGGTAAGGTTACAGGATACAAAATTAATGAACAGAAATCTCTGGCATTCCTACACACCAACAATGAAAAATCAGAAAGATAAATTAAGGAAACACTCCCTTTCACCACTGTAATAAAAAGAATAAAATACCTAGGAATAAACTGCTTAAGGAGGTGAAAGATTTGTACTCAGAAAACTATAAAACACTGATGAAAGAAATCAAAGATGACATAGACAGATGGAGAGATATACCATGTTCTTGGATTGGAAGATTCAATATTGTGAAAATGCCTATACTACCCAAAGCAATCTACGGATTCAATGCAATCCCTATCAAACCACCAGTGGCATTCTTCACAGAATTAAAGAAAAATTTTTACAATTCGTATGGAAACACAAAATACCTCGAATAGGCAAAGCAATCTTGAGAAAGAAAAATTGAGCTGGAGGAATCTGGCTTCCTGACTTCAAACTATACCACAAAGCTACAGTAATCAAGACAGTATGGTACTGGCACAAAAACAGAAATATAGATCAATGGTACAGGATAGAATGTCCAGAGATAAACCCACACACATATGGTAACCTAATTTACTACAAAGGAGGCAAGAACATACAATGGAGAAAAGACAGCCTCTTCAGTAAGTGGTGCTGGGAAAACTGGACAACTACATGTAAAACAATGAAATTAGAACATTACCTAACACCATACACAAAAATAAACTCAAAATGGATTAAAGGGCTTCCCTGGTGGCACAATGGTTGAGAGTTCACCTGCCGATGCAGGGGACATGGGTTCGTGTCCCGGTCCGGGAGGATCCCACATGCCACGGAGTGGCTGGGCCCGTGAGCCATGGCTGCTGAGCCTGTGCGTCCGGAGCCTGTGCTCCACAACAGGAGAGGCCACAACAGTGAGAGGCCCATGTACCGCAAAAAAAAAAAACTCTTAGAGGAAAACATAGGAAAAACACTCTTTGACATAAACCACGGCAAGATCTTTTTGACCCACCTTGTAGAGTAAAGGAAATAAAAACAAAAATAAACAAATGGGACCTAATGAAACAAAAGCTTTTGCACAGCAAAGGAAACCATGAACAAGACAAAAAGACAACCCTCAGAATGGGAGAAAATGTTTGCAAATGAACAATAGACAGAGGATTAATCTCCAAAATATACAAACAGCTCATGGAGCTCAATATCAAAAAAACAAACAATCCAATTAAAAAATGGGTGGAAGACCTAAATGGACATTTCACCAAGGAAGACATACAGATGGCCAAGAAGCACATGAAAAGATGTTCAACATCACTAATTACTAGAGAAATGCAGATCAACACTACAATGAGGTATCACCTCACACCAGTCAGAATGGCCATCATCAAAAAATCTAGAAACAATAAATGCTGCAAAGGGTGTGGTGAAACGGGAACCCTCCTGCACTGTTGCTGGGAATGTGAATTGATACAACCACTATGGAGAACAGTATGAAGGTTTCTTAAAAAACTAAAAATAGAACTACCATATGACCCAGCAATCCCACTACTGGGCATATACCCTGAGAAAACTATAATTCAAAAAGAGACATGTCCCACAATGTTCATTGCAGCACTATTTACAATAGCCAGGAAATGGAACCAATCTAAATGTCCATCAACAGATGAATGGATAAAGAAGATGTGGCACATGTATACAATGGAATATTACTCAACCATAAAAAGAAATGAAATTGAGTTATTTGTAGTGAGGTGGATGGACCTAGAAAGTGAAGTAAGTCAGAAAGAGAAGAACAAATACCGAATGCTAACACACATATATGGAATCTAAAAAAAAAAAAAAGTGTACTGATGAAACTAGTTGCAGGGCAGGAATAAAGATGTAGACATAGAGAATGGACTTGAGGACACAGGGAGTGGGAAGGGTAAGCTTGGACGAAGTGAGAGAGTAGCATTGACATATATACACTACCAAATGTAAAACAGCTAGTGGGAAGCAGCCACATAGCACAGGGAGATCAGCTCGGTGCTTTGTGAAGACCTAAAGGGGTGGGATAGTGAGGGTGGGAGGGAGATGCAAGAGGGCGTATGCATATGGCTGATTCACTTTGGTGTACAATAGAATCTAACACAGTATTGTGAAGCAATTATACTCCAATAAAGATATTAAAAAAAATCAAATCACTTTACTTCTTAATCTCAATCCAAGTTCCTGAACCAAAGTTTGTGAGCCAATAAGCTAGAAAGAGTGAGCAGTTCAATCTGGGTTGGTGTGCATCAGTCTGAGGATCTTTGTCCATCCCCAGTTAAAAAAAAAATCTGAAGCAGCAAAGAATTAAGATGGAGATAAAGAGAATTAACAGTTTTCTAATCTCCCCCAAATGGAAGCATCAGATTATATATAGTTTCAAGATATATAATCCATTCCTACAAAGTCAGATAGGTTCATTTCCTAAGAATCAAAATGCATTCCAAAGTAAAATACAAATGAATTTGGGATTTTTTTTTTTTTTTTTTGGCCGTGCCACGTGGCTTGTGGGATCTTAGTTCCCTGATCAGGGATTGAACCTGGGCCCTTGCAGTGAAAGCACAGAGTCCTAACCACTGGACTGCCAGGGAATTCCCCAATTTGGGATTATGTAATCAATATTTTTACTAGAGCAAACTCATATATTATTTGGGTAATTTAAAACAAAAAGATATGGCATTCAGAATTTGCAACTGTAACAGATGGAAGTGAAAGCTTCCCTATCTCTTTGATTTCACTCTTCTACTACTCTGATCTCCACCATTAGCCCCACCATCATAGCCCTTTGCCCCTGCATCAGCCTTTAGTGTTATATTCAGGACTAAAGTATTTTTGTTTCCTCTCACCGTATCCCAGATTTGCAGTTTGATTTGTTTTCCATCAATGTTGACCATACGGGCCCCAAACTCCACACCTGTCAGTGAAAACCGCGAGAAAGAATGAACAACAGCCATGTTGAATGAGAGGTTCATGCTTTTCCTCAATGTGCTGAAGACTCATCCTCTGTCTGCACTTAGTACCACTAAGCACATTACAGCTGCCTATTTGCTCCAATTCATTTTGTGCTCCTTGAAGTTTTACTTACCTTCTAGAATTAAAAACTGTGCTCTAGATAATGACCTTGGAAATATAACCAAAAAGCAGATATGGGGATAAAACTAATTAATAAATCAAGGAAAAGGTGAATAAAATTTTAGCATTATTATTTAATGCTTAAATGTTATTAGGTAATGTTTAAGTTTGTAACTTTTTTAAAAACTTATAAAAATTTTGAAAATATTTCCTAATATTTTCTCAAAGTCACTCTCTAGTCCTCTGTATGAAACAATATTTCTTTTTGCAATTCTAGAATTTTTGTTTTAGAAAAGCACCTATCTAAGAAGTAGGTTCTCAAGAATGAAACATTTCAGGTCTCCAATAATTCCCAGAGTTCACTGGAAAACAGCCTTCCTCCTAGGAGTTTGGAAACATAGTCTGATAAAGATTTTGGTTTACCTGGCGTTCAGCTTCTTTCAAGGTTATGTCAGGACAAAACTTAAAAACTGAAGATTATTTACATTAAAATTACTTGATGATAAGTCAAACAATTTGTCCTATTTTCTATTTTTATACAGTACTTTACTCCAGGACTTCTGATTTCCAAGTAAGAAAGAGCACTAATCTAGCTTCTGCTATTCAGTGGCCCCAGGCACAGTGTGGCCAGAATCTCAACTCTAAAGTTCTGCAGTCAATAAGACAAATTAAGAAATTGCTTCTTACTACTCTGGACTGCTTCATCAAGAATAGTGATAGTTACTAAAAAAAAAAGTCACTAATTTTGTTTTCTTTCTGGACAAGAAGAATGGAATTTCAGTGGGGAAGAATTAAAAAATAACACTTTTGTCCCCTTTTATGCAACTTCCTCTAATTACACAGAAACCTTCATATTTTGCACATATTTTCTATCTAACTGCCTTGTTTATCTTGGCACAGAAAACTGAATTCAGAAAGAAACACAGCCTATACTGGACTCGGGGAAAAACTTGATTGATCACTTCATTCCTCTGTTTCGAAACTTGTTTTGAAACTTACTCCCATTACCTTCAGGTGTTTCAAAATTTCATCCCTAATATATTCTCTAGCCTTATTTCTTCCCGCTCTCCACTTTAAATTCCATGCTCCAACCATATTAAATTACTTTCAGTTTTCCAAATGTAGCCTGATCTCTGTTATTCCTTTGCACATTTTATTCCTTCTTGCCCTGATCACTTTTCCCTCATCTCTACAACCCCTTTGCCTGGCAAACTCCTGCTCATTCTTCCATTTTCAGCCTCTCTTGATAGAGGTGGTACCTCTTTTCCCCTTTTGCAGTTGAAATTTACTTGTCATTATCTGCCCCCAGCCCCACCTCCTACACTGGACTTTCAATGTAGGCACAGTGTTTGCCTTGTTAAGCACTGTATCACTAGCACCTAGCACAGAGTAGTTGTGCACTTAATATTCATTTGCAAAAATATTTTCCTGTTGATACTATCCTCTAAATCCTTTTCTAACCTCATTAGGTATTTCTGAATAAGTCCTTTGGGATCAGTAGTAACTTAGACTTCCATAAGGTGTGACTTGTAAGTGGCAATATAGTAAGAATAGGAGCTAGGGATTTTATTCTGAAACTGCATCTGCATGGCAAGAAGACTAGTTTTACACATATATTTTTTGGGGGGGGCTGGAGTTATGGAGATTATGGGGAAAGGGTCGTTAAAGCCCCAGCAGGCCATGCCTTATCACAAATATGTGGAAGATGTTCATACTTCCCAGGATCACCAGTGTGTCTCTGAACTCTATCATTCTCTTTTCTTTAAAACAAAAGTTATTAGTTCCACGTACCTTTGAATTCTAAGTTTGGGACGGGTCTTCAATTTGCTTCCTCCTTTCCAACACACACACAAAATCTATATAGTAGTGATTACTTTGAAAAAACACATGTGAGGTTCGCACTAATTTACCGCAAAGCAAGGCGAGTTTTTGAATAGTTATGTTTCCGTGGGATTTTCCACAGACATACAAATTGCATTTGGGAAAACAAATCCTACAGCAACTAATCCATACCTCACGCTCATCTCTAAATTTAAAGTTACCTTTCAATTACTTACTCCCCATTTGTCAGCATTTGATTAGTCACACTTCACTAAACATAACTTTTAAATAGTTCAAAAATAGGGAGAGGTAATTTTTTACTTCGAACACCAAAGGCTGCTAACTTTCCACTTTAGTTCGCCATATTTCATAACCTATTCTAGGACAGGTACATGCATTTACCTATTGTGAGGTCGTGGACAGGCTGGAACCTCTTGTCTGTAAACTGCAGGAGGAGACATGACTTCCCCACACCTGAAAGAAGAGAACGCGCGTTCTAGGAGTTACGCCGCCCGGGTACAGTCCAGTGTCGGGGCGTCCGGGACTCGGGAAGGGGAGCGGAGAGCCCGGAACCCCGAGCCCCGAGCCCCGAGCCCCGAGCCCCGCCCCCGGCCGCCCGCCCCGCCCCCGCTTCACTTAATCGCCCAGCCCACTGAATGAGCCCCGCCCCCAAGACCCGATTTCGGTGCTTCGAATCCCCGCCCCAGCTTGAGGGCTGTCGCCCCGGGTTACCTGTGTCCCCGATGATGATGTACTTGAAGAGATAAGCATAAGTCATGGTCCCGTTTCCTCTGGATTCCGGGTCCGCCCGACTTCTACAGCCCTTTACCTCCGGCCTCTCTAGCCACTCAGTCTATCGACCTCCGGCCGCTCTAGCCCAGATCACGTCTCTATTACTCTCCCTCGAAATCCCCTTTCGGTCGGAGCGACGGTAATACCCAGATACCAGCTCCAGGGCCGTCTGTAACACTCCTACCTGCCATTATCCCACCAAGCTCCAGGGGGAGATAGCTAGCCTTTCAGTGCTCTCGGCCTTCCCGGGCTAACTCGCAACAGCCCCACGGCGCTCCTTCCAATCAGCGGAGAGCGACGCACGTCGTTGCGGAAATGACGGCAGTTCCGTGTCCAGTGGGGCGGTGGGAGCGATGAGGGCACTGAGACCGTGGTAGGCGTTGTGTGAAGATGGAGGTAGGCTCTTCAGAGTTAGAAGGCTGGCGAGAGAGCCTGGCTAACGGGGTTGAAGCAGAGGCGGGAAGCCGGGCGGAGAGGCTGCTGACGGGAGGGGCGAGAGAGCAGGGTTTGGGGAGTGATGTCATAATGTCGGGGTCAGAATCTGTCGCTCCGAGCCAACTCCCTGCTTCCCCTAACTTATCCCCGCGGCTTTCTTTTGGTTTACAGTTTCCCGGAGGAAATGACAATTACCTGACGATCACAGGGCCCTCGCACCCCTTCCTGTCAGGGGCCGAGGTGAGCACGAGCTGCCGACGCTGCGGGGGGGAGGGCGTGAGGCAGCGGCGGGGCCGGGTGGTGGGGAGGAGAGCGCGGACGCCAGGGGCCGGGTGTTGGGAACGGGGTCCGCGATTGATGTTTGGAGAAAAGTGGCAGCTGCCTCCACAGGCTATGAGGACCATGGGGATGGCCCGGGAAGCTGCTGTCATCAGAAAAGCAGGACGTTGGAAAAGACCGAACCTATTTCAGACTGATCTGGATTGGAATACAGAGTGGAATTGTCTCCTTTCGTGGAGGAGAAATAACTACAATAATCCTGGGAGATCGCAGCGGGGAGAAATTGTTTAAGCCAAAGAAATTTGAGACAGGGAAGGAATTTACCTACCAGAGGTTAACTGTGGAATGTGTTCATTTTTAAAACATACTTTGTTGAAGGGGTCTTTGTTTCATTTAAATTTCCTACCCAGTGATTTTTGGAAAAGTTAATAGTTATGTTTACTTACATGGTGTTAGCTTGTTTTGCTAGTGACAGGATGAAAGGAAATAGTTGCCAGAAAACATGAAGGGAGTTGAGTAGACCATGCATTTCTTTTTTTTGAATAAATTTATTTATTTTACTTATTTTTGGCTGCGTTGGGTCTTCGTTCCTGCGTACAGGCTTTCTCTAGTTGCGGCGAGCGGGGCTACTCATCTTTGCGGTCCGCGGGCTTCTCATTGCGGTGGCCTTTCTTGCTGTGGAGTACGGGCTCTAGGGTGTACGGGCTTCAGTAGTTGTGGCGCGCGGGCTCTAGAGTGCAGGCTCAGTAGTTGTGGCGCACGGGCTCAATAGTTGTGGTGCACGGGCTTAGTTGCTCCACGGCATGTAGGATCTTCCCGGACCAGGGCTCGAACCCGTGTCCCCTGCATTGGCAGGCAGATTCTCAACCACTACGCCACCAGGGAAGTCCCTAGACCATGCATTTCTGTTTGCCAGTGACTCAGAGTTTGGGCAGGTTACTTCACCCTTGTATGTCACAAGTTTCCCCAGCTGTCAGATGGCTGTAATAATAGTTTTTTATGATGATGTGAAGTAGAAGTAACGATCATGGTGAGGTCCTTTAGTATTCGTGGAAGAGTTTTAGTTGAAATATTGTCGTAAGTGTATCACTTGCTTAGGCAAGGCAAAAGAGTAAGATGGAACAGAAAAATAAATCTTTCGGTCTTTGAGAAACTGAAGTCTTGAACTTTGTACTATCTTTTGAGGATTTTAGTTTTTTTAAAAACGTTGTGTAAACCATTTGCATCAGTGTTTTGTATCTAGAATTATCAATTGCTGTTGAATGAACTTATAACAAAATTTAATGTTTTCGTGGATGAGAATTAGATTAGCAAGGAGCATTTGCTTTTTTTAAACTGCTTTATCGTGATTACTATTCATTATTATTCTTCTAAGCCGGGGAAAGTGTGAATCAGATAAGCAGCAAATTTAGAAACAATATAAAACAAAAATCTGTTTGATGCTTTGCTGTCTCTTTGCTAGTTTCTTCTGAGTGATATCTCCATGGTTTAATTTCACTGTTTGGAGTGCTGTAAATTTCACATTGGGCTCATCCACATGAAAACGCATCATTGCCAATTTCTTCTGAATCAGGTCTCCACATTTAAATTTCTTTTTATTTATTTATTTATTTATGGCTGCGTTGTGTCTTCATTGCTGCGCGAGAGCTTTCTCTAGTTGCAGCGAACCGGGGCTACTCTTTGTTGCAATGCTGGGCTTCTCTTGTTGTGGAGCACGGGCTCTAGGCGTGCAGGCTCTAGAACACAGGCTCAGTAGTTGTGGCTCATGGGCTTAGTTACTATGCGGCATGTGGGATCTTCCGGACCAGGGCTCAAACCCGTGTCCCCTGCATTGGCAGGCAGATTCTTAACCACTGTGCCACCAGGGAAGTCCTTAAATTTCTTTATTTAGAGTGTTGTAAATTTCACACTGGGCTCATCAAGAAACTTTCCGGGTTTGAGTCTATCCTTTGTTTTTGCTTTTATGACTTTAAGAAATGTTTTAAAAAACTATTTTGCCAAGAAGCTCATAACTAAATTTCAGTGGATTCCTTTAGCCTAGAGCCCTGTCAGTGTTAACATTTCTCCTTGTCATTACAACTTCTTCACCTTTCTTTCCCCCCTTGTTTGTTTGGTTTTGTTGTTGTTTCAGTTTTTTAATTTGTTTTTCCTTTATTTCAATTGGTTTGTGGTTTTTGTTTTTTCTGGTCTTACTGTGAGCCACCCCAAATATGTCTTAGAACTAGATAAAGGTAATTAAAAAAATTTTTTTCTTTTAGAAGAGTAAGTTTTAGAGTTTTCTTGCAAGAAAAAGAAATGTCCACAAAAGTAATAACCATAAAAAAGTTGAAAAATTGGACTTCATTGAAATTAAGAACCTTTTTCTTTTTTTTTGTTGCACCATGCGGCTTGTGGGATCTTAGTTCCCTGACCAGGGATCAAATCTGGCCCTGGCAGTGAGAGCACCGAGTGCCAACCACTGGACTACCAGGGAATTCCCGAAATTCACAGACTGGGAGAAGATATTTTAATACATGTATCTGGCTCATATTCAGAATATATTCAAATACTTCTGCAGAATAAAATAAAGAATCCCATTTTAAAATGGGCAAAATATTTAAACTCGCACCTCAGGGCTTCCCTGGTGGCGCAGTGGTTGAGAATCTGCCTGCCAATGCAGGGGACACGGGTTCGAACCCTGGTCTGGGAAGAGCCCACATGCCATGGAGCAACTAAGCCCCTGTGCCACAACTACCAAGCCTGTGCTCTAAAGCATGCAAGCCACAACTATTGAAACCCACGTGCCACAACTACTGAAGCCCATGCGCCTAGTGCCCGTGCTCTGCAACAAGAGAAGCCACCGCAATGAGAATCCCACGCACTGCAACGAAAACCCAACGTGGCCAAAAATAAATAAATTAAAAAAAATAAAATAAATAAACTTGCACCTCACAAGAAAGGATATCCAAATTGTTATTAGGCGTATGAAAAAGTGTCATTGTCATCGTCACTCATTAGGGAAATGCCAATTAAAATCACAATGAGATACCATTTCACACCCATCAGAATGTTGAAAATTTAAAAGACAATTCCAGGAGTTGGCAAGGATATAGATAACTCTTAATCATTGCTGGTGAGAGTGTAAATTGATTCAACTTCTTTGGAAAACTAGCATTATCTACTAAAGATAAACATATACCTACCCTGTAACCTGGTAATTCCACTCCTTGATATATACGTAAGAGAAATGAGTGCATATACTAACCGAAACATGTTCACAGCAACTTTATTTATATAGCTAAACAGTGGAAACAAAACCAGATGTCTATAAACTAATTTGTTAAAAGGAATGCAACACAGCAATAAAAAAGCATGAACTACTAATAAATGCAACCTGGGTGATCTCAAAAATATATTACTGAGTAAAAGAAGCCAGACAAAAAAGGGTAGACACTATAATAGTTCTTTTTTTTTTGGCGGGGGGTGGCGTACGGTGCACCTGACAGCATGCGGGATCTTAGTTCCCTGAGCAGGGATCAAACCTGTGCCTCCTGCAGTGGAAGCGTGGACTCTTAACCACTGTACTGCCAAGGAAGTCCCCATGAGTTCATTTTTTAATGAAGATCAAGAATAGACAACACTAAACTATGCTGATGGAGATCAGAATACTGCTACCTGTTGTGGAAGGGAGGGAGTATTGACTAGGAAGGAGCATGAGAAAATCTTTTAGAGTGATGGAAATGTTCTGTATCTTTATCTGGGTGGTAGTTAATTGGGTGTTTACGTATGTAAAAATTCATTGGGCCATACACTTAAAATTTATGTGCTTTACATAAGTTATGCCTCAGTAAAATAATAATAATTTTTTAAAAGTACATGTCCAGAGAGGAAGGCTTAGCATTTATTACAGCATTGCTTGAGATAGGAAAGCTGTATAATCTGAAGGGAGTTTAATCTTTCTGTTTCTCTTGTTTAGGCTGGCACTTAAATAATGATATTGTGCTTTGAGCACTCTGGGGAAATAAGTTATAAAGATAACTATCCTTAGTTAGGAAAAGTAATCATTAGAACCAGTTAATGATTTCAGGCTGAATAGTTAAAATTTTCACTACTGTATTAGTTTTTAAAAACAATTAAACTATTTTAATAATCTGTAGTACCGGGGTAATGTTGAATAAATAGGTGTTTGATTAAAATAAATTTCCTTAAAATGAATAATCTACACAAGAAAGTACTTAAAGAAATACTGGATTGTGTGCTTTGATATAGAGGAATGTGAAAAGATAGGGAAATGGTATTTTTTAATATTTTGGTTCTCTCAATGCTAAGCATCCTTGCTTATAAAGTGTAATTCCCAAACTGCTTTCTTCCTCATAAAGGCCCAGGAATTTAACAGAGAAGGAAACAAAAGCTGAGTTGAGAAGGTAGTGGTATCATGTTCCTATTTCCACCTTCTGTGTCCAAATCATTTATTTTTACTTTAATATTTGCTACAGTTTTATCTTTATTTTATGTTTGACAATCTAGAGTATGATTTACTTATGTGGTGAATCCACTAAAATAAAATAACTTTAGATATTGGATTTACCTATAATCTTAGAGATAACTTGTGGTAGTAAAAGATTTAGAGTGGATCTCTATTCTAGTATGTGTGTGGTTTACCTTCCTGTATTCTTGATCATTACCATTATTTTACTCTTCTTTTTTAAAGGAAGAAACAAATAGAACAAAATCAAAAAAAACACCGTTAAAGCCACAGATACTGAATAACAAAGCTGTTTGCACATTCCAGGGGGTGGTACATAGAAAGAATGTCTTGTTAATTGGTTACTATGGAATCTCTACATGTCTGGTTTTTTAGTGTACTCCATGAGAGCGCTCCAGATAGTTTATGAGGGCTGGTCCTTTGCAGAACACTGGTCTCCTGTTTTGGATATGAGTTTTTATTCTTTTTCAGTTCTCATTAATAGTATCATTTTCATATCTTGGCAGAGTTGCTTTTTTATTGTGGTAAGCAGAATAGGATAGTCATTTTTTGCTTTACTTTTGCTGTATCCTCTTAAAAAATTGTATACCACTATTATACAACTATAAATCTAGTGCAGTAAATGTTTCCCCAGGTCCTTTTTCCTGCCCCTGTAACTTTTGTTTGTTTGCATGAGAATTTGGTAAAAATCTTTGTACTCTTCTTCCTGAAAAATGAGCACATGAACTTAAACTGAAATCTCAGAAAAAAATCATGGACCTGAAGTTAACAACTTCCACACAATAACAAAAATGAGTTGTGTACTGAGAAAAGTTCAGTTCTTGGGGAGAGTTTTAGTTTTTCCTAAAGAATTGTCTGCTCCCATGCTCTTTATGTATGCTCCTCTCATGTTATATCACAAATTTTTACCATGCTAAGTAAAATAGTAAGGCTCTTGGAGGAGGAAAATATAGAAATGAAGCTATATACATATCTTTTTGTCGTTTAGGAAATTTCTCTCAGTGTGATGTGATTTCAGAGAAATCAAGCATTTCACAGGCATGCTCTTTCTCCCTGGTTTTACTAGCTGGAAATATTCTTTCTAGCAAAATTTAAAAATGCTGATATTAGTGAGACCCTTTCTGGGTTTGGAAAAGTCTTGAGGAATTCCTAAAGAATGCTTTACTTAATCATGAAAAAACCCCCGAAACTGTGAGTACCTATTTAATTTGATCTGAATCAGTTGGTATTTACTGTGCCATGTGACAAGGTTGATAGAATTTAAAGTTTCTAAAATTCCAGCAATCTGTGGTAATTGGTTGGGGCAGGTGTTAAGTTAAATAATTAGGATATTAATATTATCATTAAGCAGTTATATATATCAGGCCATGTGATAAAGTTTTGTATACTAAATCCCATAAATCCTCATAATAACCATATAAGGAGATTACCATTACAAGTCCCATTTTATAGATGAGGAAAATCCATTCAAGGTCATATAGTAAATGGCAGAGAAGGGACTTGAACCCAGATCTCTGTGACACCAAAGTCTCTTGCCATTATTAAGGCTCTGTTGCTGCAGATGCTGCCATTTTAGTTTTTTAGTGTCAAAAGGAACCATAACATTTAATGTATCTTAGGTCAGACATTGGTCTGTAGCTCCGTGAATTGTGGCGTCATTCAGAATAGAAATAGTGTATTATTATTGTAGTTGGACTCAGAGGAAGGATTTGGGTCTTCACCTGGAATAATTTTTTTCTTCCTTTCTTGCAGAAAGTCTTGTTCAGAGCAAGACAGGAATGTGTTCAGGAACTGTTAGAGAACCAGTTTGCCCTCTGGCTATATCTCTTAATGAAGGTTTTTCTCCTCACTCTTATCCTTATCTTAGCATTGTTGGGTTTTCCAAAAATCTTGTACACATGGAAATCTTATTTGTTGTTAGTATCGTGATTTCTAAAATGGAGAAGTGGTAGGAAACTCTTAAGTGCATATACTTTAGAGGGCATAAAGTTCCCATGATCCTTTTAGGATCTGCTTCAAAGGAACCCAAAACAACAGTCAAAGTATAATTGTCTAGTTGACAATGAATTTCTGTGGTCTAACGGTTCCGGTGTAGTAAGTATGAAATAACTGCTGTCTATTAGAATAGAGAGATTTTAAGCATCATAGCTAAACAGGTTATAAAGGTTGGGTCCCTACTAATGGTGCTGAAAGAACCATTCATTAGACCAATAGGCAAAATAGTTTAGGACAACCAAGATGGTAAAGGTAGAAAAGAGAGAAAAGAACTGAAAATTGTGATTGATGTTGGCAGCCTTGTGACATATGGCCAAGGATATGAGGAAGATTTATTTGTAAAATTAAATAGGTCCTAGTAAATTGATAACAGAAATGGGATCCACGCCAAAAAGAGGTACACTGAGAATCTCCAGTACTCAGCCATGTTCTTCACTTAGCAGTATGCAGTTCCTCCTCTTCCCACTAAGTCTTTTTCCCTTTTTTTCCTCCCTACAGACGTTCCATACACCAAGCCTGGGTGATGAAGAATTTGAAATCCCCCCTATCTCCTTGGATTCTGATCCCTCACTGGCTGTCTCAGATGTGGTTGGCCACTTTGATGACCTGGCAGACCCTTCCTCCTCTCAGGATGGCAGCTTTTCAGCCCAGTATGGGGTCCAGACATTGGACATGCCTGTGGGCATGACCCATGGCTTGATGGAGCAGGGCGGGGGGCTCCTGAGTGGGGGCTTGACCATGGTAAGGGGCAAGACATTATCAGGCTTACCCAAGCTCATGGGCATGGTGTTAGGGGAGACATAAGTAACTCTATTCCCTGCTACACTTGGGTAGTATTTATTTTCCATTCTTCTGGCTAAAGGCTCACCAACAAAGACCTCGTTTCCCCTGAATAAGTGAGATGTATCATCTGAATCAATTTTACTTGAAAACTGGTTTAAAATTGTAAGATGTCCAGTGTTAACCCTGAAATGAAAATGATTTATTGGGATTTTTGAAAGAAATGTTTTTTCCCTACTACTATGGCTTTCATATCCTAGGATTCAAGTGTGAGTGTGATTGCTGGCATGCTGAGGGATGTATTCAAAAAACTGTCTGAAACCAGAAGTATTAATTGTGGATTAGTATGTGTTATAAATCAGTGTATTTGGGCTTCTAGCACATCTCATTAGTAGCACATCTTCACCCACTGTACTTGATGCCAAACATCTCTAACATTGCCCTTATGCACTCTGATTTGCCTGTGTATTGCCGCTTTAAGAGCCGTTATTTAGGAGGGTACAGGGAGAAAGTTTTTCATTCCCCTGTGTGTCATCACTCTCTCTAGATTACTGAATAACTTACTTGCTCTTTAAATTAACTTGTCCAAAATTATGACTTCTTTGGTTATTTTTAGTTATTTTGGAATAGGCCTTTGAGGTACAAAGAAGTGACTTAGTACTCAATTTGTAATTTCTGTACTTTATTAAAAAGCTTAATATGTTTTATATGTAGACAAATTATTTGATGTTTGTTTAAATGATGATACTTTCTGGGTAAGCAGAGGGTTTATAAATTGTCCTGAATTCCGGTGGGGGGAAGGGAAGGGTAGTGCTTTTTATATTTAGTGTTTAATTAGTCCTTCTGCTTCTCTCAGGACTTGGATCATTCTATAGGAACTCAGTATAGCGCCAATCCACCTGTTACAATTGATGTACCAATGACAGACATGACATCTGGCTTGATGGGGCATAGCCAGTTGACCACCATTGATCAGTCAGAACTGAGTTCTCAACTTGGTTTGAGCTTAGGGGGTGGCACCATCCTGCCACCTGCCCAGTCACCTGAGGATCGTCTTTCAACCACACCTTCACCTACTAGTTCACTTCATGAGGATGGTGTTGAGGAATTCCGGAGGGTGAGGCATTCCCTGCCAAAATCAAATCTGCCATATTATTCTGGGATAAAACTCTTGACCTACAGCTCCTAAGTATTCTTTACTCCTGCCCTGCTGTCTCCTCTGCTCTTTTCTGGGTATGGGGTCCTGCCTCTCTAGTCATAGTTTATAATGCTCCTTCCAATCTCCATTCTTATTGGTCCTCACGTACTTTACTGTCTTAATCCTATTGCCTCTACTTTTAGCATTTCTGAGAATTCCATTCATGTGACTAGTTTACCCCATATAAAAGTCCTTTTCTTTCAGTTCTCCCGACATGATACTTCTCTTCTTCTTGTAATTCTGTCTCTTTCCCCCCCCACAGCAACTTCCCAGCCAGAAGACAGTTGTGGTGGAAGCAGGGAAAAAGCAGAAGGCCCCAAAGAAGAGAAAAAAGAAGGATCCTAATGAACCTCAAAAACCAGTTTCAGCATATGCTTTATTCTTTCGTGACACACAGGCTGCCATCAAGGGACAGAATCCCAATGCCACTTTTGGGGAGGTTTCAAAAATTGTGGCTTCCATGTGGGACAGTCTTGGAGAGGAGCAAAAACAGGTGAGCAAATAACAAGGAACTAGTGGTTAGTGAATGTTCAAGTTTTAACTTCCTTATGTGTTCTTATTTCATATCAGCTCTTTGTTAATGGCATTCAAGATCATCCTTCATCTTAAAAGTTGCAGCCGTACACTGAATCCCAAATACCCATCTAAATACTATAGGGAGTTCCCTGGTGGTCCAGTGGCCAAGACTCCATGCTCCCAATGCCGGGGGCCCCGGTTCAATCCCTGGTCAGGGAACTAGATCCCACATGCCACAACTAAGACCCGGTGCAGCCAAATAAATATTTAAATATTTTAAAAATAAATAAATAAAAACAAATTTTAAAAAAAATTATTATAAAAAACACTGAATCTAACTTTCTATGCCTTTTTTTTCTATCTGTAAAATTAGGCTATTCTTTGGTGAGTTGCATGCTGTAGCTAACTCTAAAATCCACAGCCAAGTTTGAATTTTTTCATTGGCCTCATATAAACTTGAGAACTATAGTTAACCTCCCTAAATTTAACCTGGATTAAACAAATGAAAATTGTGATACTACATGAATATAAGATACAGTTGAAATTGAAGATGGCTATATTATCATTACCCTACACTCCCCAGGTCTTCTTATTTCTTAACCACTGGACCACCAGGGAAGTCCCCAATTTATTATTTCTTATGATTCTGTAAATTGGTTGGGTGTTTTTCCTGGTGTTCTTAGCTGGGCTCATTCCTACAGTCGTACCCAAACAACAGCTGGTATAGCTTATCAAGATGACCTTGCTCCCGTGCCTGGCAGTTGGTGCTACCTGTTGGCTGAAATGCCTTGGTTCTCTTTCACATGGTCTCTCATCCTCCAAATAGGCTAGACTGGCTTCTTTACACTATGGCAGAGTTAGAGCAGTATTCCAAGAGAACAAAAACAGATGTCCCCAAGTTCTCTTTTTGTCAGTTCAGCCACATTCTAATGGTTAAAGCAACTCACAGAGCTAGCCCAAATTCAAAGAAATGGGAAATAAGTTTCAGCTGTTGATGGAAGACTAGGTATGCGGCACAGGAAGAATTCTTGTGGCTATCATTGCAAACAGTTTAGCACATTTCCTTAAGGGAAAGTATACTGGTTAGACACAATCCCAGACTAAGCAGACTACTCATCTTATTGGGGGTCAGGATTTGTTCTGGTTACACAGGTGTGAGCAAGGGTTGCTGTTGGCTTTAGAAGTGTAGCTATTCTGCAAGCCTACTGTTGATTGGCTGGCTTTCAGATGCATGGTCACTGGAAAGTCTGCCATGGTGGCTGTCTTGATTACTAGCTTTCAGAAGTTGTCAATATTTAGACTGAGATGAATTGTCTTTCATTGATGAATGATGTAGGATTATCAGTCTTTACTAGGAGTTTGTGGACTTTCTAAACAGTCTGTCTTTCATGCAGGTATATAAGAGGAAAACTGAAGCTGCCAAGAAGGAGTATCTGAAGGCTCTGGCTGCTTATAAAGACAATCAAGAGTGTCAGGTAAGAAGACTGGGGTAGGTGGATACTTAAACCAATAAAAACATTTTTAAAGCTGTATATCAGCAATTATAAGAAGTAAATACCACCAAAAACCTGTGGAACCTATTAATAGTATATAGTTATTAAAAGCTCAAAAATATGTAACAGGTTTCCCATTTGTTTCCATTGTAAACCTTGCCAAACAGTCTGAGTTTATTTTCATTGTTTACTTTAGCCAGGCAGACACATGGCTGCTCTTTTTTCTTTCTTTCTCTTCGTAACCCCCGCCTCCCCAATCTGTGATGTACATTTTCTTGGGAGGTGATTAGAGTGAGTATGTCCTGGGGAAGAGAATAAATCTCCTGATTTTTTTTTTTTTTTGGTCTTCTTTTAGGCTACTGTGGAAACAGTGGAATTGGATCCAGCGCCCCCATCACAGACTCCTTCTCCGCCTCCTGTGACTACTGCTGAGCCAGCCTCTCCAGCAGCAGCCTCAACAGAGCCCCCTGCCCTGTCTCCTTCCATTGTTGTGAATTCCACTCTTTCATCCTATGTAGCAAACCAGGCATCTTCTGGGGCTGGGGGTCAGCCCAATATTACCAAGTTGATTATTACCAAACAGATGTTGCCCTCTTCTATTACTATGTCTCAAGGAGGGATGGTTACCGTTATCCCAGCCACAGTGGTGACCTCCCGGGGGATCCAACTAGGCCAAACCAGTACAGCTACTATCCAGCCTAGTCAGCAAGCCCAGATCGTCACTAGGTCAGTGCTGCAGGCAGCAGCTGCAGCAGCAGCTTCCATGCAATTGCCTCCGCCCCGACTACAACCCCCTCCGTTGCAGCAAATGCCTCAGCCCCCGGCTCAGCAGCAAGTCGCCATCCTGCAGCAGCCTCCCCCGCTGCAGGCCATGCAGCAGCCCCCACCTCAGAAATTTCGAATCAATCTACAGCAGCAGCCGCCGCCACTGCAGGTCAAGCTTGTGCCTCCACCCACTCTAAAAATGCAGACTACCTTGGTTCCACCACCTGTAGAAAGGAGTCCGGAGCGGCCTGTGAACAGCAGCCCTGAGACCCACACAGTGGAGGAAACCTCTCCTGAGACAATCTGTGAGATGATCACAGATGTAGTTCCTGAGGTGAGCCTCTGTTTTTAAGTATTTCCTCTAGACCAGTGAAAATGTGTAAGCATTTTTGGTTGACCTAATAAAAGCAGGGGTTGCCACTAGCATTTAATGCCTGGCACAACTAGGCGTATGAAATATCCTGTCAGTTCCCTGCAAGATACTCTGTAGTGTTCTTGGTGAGAAACATTAAGAGGGCCTCCTATCCTAGACTACTCCTTAACTAAGCAGAAGTAATACGGTAGTCAACTAAAGATATATCCTAAGCATAGAGTTATTTTTCAGGTGTCTTACCCAAGGATCCAAAGCTTTGGAGATAAATCCTTCCATTTCTCTCAAACCTTGACTGCTTGGCTTGATGTTTTTAAGTAAGGGGATGGGTAGGGAATACAGGTAGAAAAATTCAACTGGTTAGTATCATTGAGTCTTTTCAGAAACAAACAGATGCCAATTTACCCTAGTTTTAATTTGTACCTGACCAGTAGTCATTTTGAAATATGGGTCTGTTTGTGACTATAGTCCCACAATGAATGAAGCAGTCATTTTAAAGAAAAATACCACCCACCCCACCCCTTCAAAACCAGGAAACTATTAATCTCTAAGTTTTTTTCCTTTTTGCTAATGGCACCACGTTTTATCTTCTTAGTCTCTGATCTTAGTTGAGGTGACCCAACCTCTATTCACATTCTATTGATTTGATATTTTCAGAGGAATATTATTCAACTGTAGAATAAAGTCAGTGATGGGTAAAATTAAGATTAAACACTAGCAGTATGGCAGCATTCCCCTTATAGGAAGCATCTTCATGTCAATCTGCATGGCAAAATTCTAAAGCTGGATATAGAGAAGACCAAGAACTCACCTTCTTTTGGAAGTGTACCCCCATCTGTGAGGGACTGTAACATCTGTTGCTCCATTGGATCCTAGAGTTAATTTGACTAGCTGGCTAGCTAGGTAAGTAGCAATCCAATCCATCTTTGGTGCTCTCTCCCTCTCACAGGTTGAGTCTCCTTCTCAAATGGATGTTGAATTGGTGAGTGGGTCTCCTATGACGCTCTCACCCCAGCCTCGATGTGTGAGGTCTGGCTGTGAGAACCCTCCCGTTGTGAGTAAGGACTGGGACAATGAGTACTGCAGCAATGAGTGCGTGGTGAAGCACTGCAGGTGAGCTTACAGTTCCCCTTCTTATAATTCAAGTATGACTAAATAAACTGTGTTGGAAAACACAGTAACCCTGAGCATATAATCAGTACCACCTTACCTTTGGTAGAGTAGGTTGCTATATACATCTGATTGTAGAAGCTGCTAGAGAAGTTCCCCTGCTTAAAAAAAGCTTACATTTGCCATGTAGATAAAGATGACATAATGAGCAGTTCACACTTTTCAGTTACATTACCTCTGTGTGTGCTCTTTAAAAATATGACACATCAAGCTGGTGGTGACTGAATCTTAGTTTAGCTTATCTCCTTAGTGCAAATCAGACCTCTTAGGGAATTAGAATTTGAGAAGGAATGGATAGGCGGTAAGTAGCACAATAAGGTGCTAAGTATAGGGGGAAAGGGAAGAAGTTCTGAAGATTTTCCCCATTTCCCCAGTTTTCCTGAGATTGACCTACATCCATGAAACAAGGCATTGGTATTTCCTATCTCAAATCCTCCAAAGTAAATTAGGATTGCCTATACTTCTGACTCTTAGGCCCACTGCCTTTATATTCCTATTGGGTGATATATGTCAACCTATTTGTTTAAGACAAAGTTTTAAAAAGAATATATCTAGGCTGTAATTCTGAGTTTGTGTGTATCTTTTTCTTTCTTAGGGATGTCTTCTTGGCCTGGGTAGCCTCTAGAAACTCAAACACAGTAGTGTTTGTGAAGTAGTCCTGTTCTCCAAGCCAGTGAAGACTTACCTGCTGGGAACATGTCCACCGAGCCTGTTTTTAAAAAGACAAGCTGGGCTTCTGGTAGTGCCTGATCTCAACCCATGATGGTCCTTTATGTCCTTCACGTTACTCCCCTTTTGTCTCTCTTCTACAGGGGCCAGGCTATGGAGCAGGGCCATTGAGTTTGCTGGAATTGCTTTTTACTTTCACGTACAAGCAGAGATATCAGTGATAATAACAGGGGAAAGGGTGAAGGGCATATGAACAAGCAGAACATAGGGGTGGTGGCTAGGGGTGGGGAATTGTTTGAGGAAAACTTGTTGGTATAATTGTCATAGGACTTGCCTAAAATACTATTAAAATGATAGGATAATACTCAGCTTTGAGCCTAGGAGAAAACATCACTGTGTGCATCCATTTTAAAGGAGCTAAAAAAAGGCTGCATTAAAGGTTACCTCTTAAATAGGGAACTATTACTATCACATCTGCACATTAATTACTTTGAGAACAAAGGTTTTCAACATAGTAAGCACACTGGGCTGTAGAGAAAATAACATCACCTAGGAGCGTCTTTTATTTATTTCTCTGCAATATTTCTGTAGTCAACGCTCTTATCTCAGTTATCACAGTTTATGAGTGCAAAAGGCAGAACTCTACATCCTTAATATAAGAGGTTTCACCAAAGTTTAAAGAAGTTGTGTTCACTTGTGTTTGATGAAGTATCTTTTGAAAGATAGGCCAGAGGTGTTTTCACTTATATAATATATAGGCTAATTCTCTGCATACTCTAGGCACTTATTTAAATTTAATGTAAGATGTGCTTATTTCACTTTTCTTGGAAATAAACGAATAATAGACTAGCAAAGCCACATAGTTGTAACAGAATAAGCAACATTTCGAGCATGATAGCCCTAGTGATGATAATCTTAAATGAAACTCAAATCTTACCTTAAGAAATGTTGTCCCAGAGAACCCCCTTCTTGATTACCATGTTTACTAGCACTAATTGCTAATCACTTTGATCCTATACAGTATAATCAATATTTTAATGTTTTTCAAGCATTCATTTAGTTTGAACCCTTATAGCAACCCCATGAGGTAGGTAATATTCCCAGTCTACATATAAGTAATCATACTGAGAGATGAGTTACACAAGATCACACACTGTTAAGTGGCAGAGCCAGAACTTGACCTCGAAATCCCAACTACAATACAAAGTTTTATTTAAATAAGGAAAATAACTATTGTACAAATATTACTCTTCAGGTGCAGCCTGCAGAGCCATGGCTACGGATGCTTAGGTTTAGAAGTACTTCTATAGATTCTTAGGTTTAGAGATGATACCATCTGGATACCTTTGCTTGAACCGGGCAACCACATCTGGGTCTAGTAGGTGGATCCCATCCAGTTGGTTTCCAAGGGTGATCCTGAAGCATGGGGAAAGATGGGGCAAACCAAAAATCCTGGAATTTAAAGGCTTAATACTGTTAAAAGATACGTACTTTTTATTAAGACTGCCTATCATCTCATTGAATATTCGTGCCAATTCTTTTAAAAAGATCTTACTATTAGTATAGTATATGGTAGTATGGCTGGTTAGAAATTGGGCACAGATTCTGGTGTTAAAAAAGGCTGGATCTGTACTAATTAAGGGTTAATAACTTATGTTTAACCAGGCCTACTTCACAAAGTTGCTGCTGCCAGTGAGTATCCTTTGGATTAGTGAAATGCTAGCAGCACGTCTTTTAAAGCTCTACTAACAGAATGAAAAATTAAAATTGTTGACAGATTACACAGTTTCTCAGTAACCACCAGGGGGCAGATTCAGTACATCCCATAGAATAACAAAGATCTTTAGGTTGTAACAGTGCAGACCTTAAGAGCAGTGGTTTAAACCTTAAAACCTGTTGGGTTCCCAATGAATGTTGTTGGTTGCTTAAGAATCCTCTGAAGCCCATTTATAGACTAGTGGAATGTGAGGTGAAGCTCTACTAACTTCTGTCCTTGACCATAAACAGTTTTGCCCTTGGGGGCTAGCATGTTCTCTGGTCACCTTACCAGTTCGGTTGCACATTGTGTGGTCGTCCAAATAACTCAATCTTGCGAGTGCCAGGGGACAGTCTTTCAATCATGCCATAGATTTCATCCGGTTTATGACTAGTGGAACGAACCTAGGAAATAAAAGCTCTAGCTACTTTTAAGTTACCCAAGATTGAAATTCTAGCCCTTTCCATTTATGTTTATGATCCCAATGAGAAAACCTGGGATAAGAATATACCTGACTAGAATAACTGATAGCAGTTTTAAAATGTGCATCTTTGGATGCCTGGGCAAAGTACATACCTCAGCTACGATCACATCACAATCCAGACCCTGGTTGAAGCCTTGGGGATTTCCTTTGACACCAACCTGCTCACCAGAGAACAGATTACCTTATGAAACCCCAGCATTTGAACTGTTTCTCAATAAGCAATCAAACAATTCCTATTTTTTGCTCCACCTATTGAATTGGGCCCCACTGCTGCTCACCAAGCAGTGTTCCTTCCCATGGTTCAACCAATGACCTGTGCGGCCTGTCCGAATGATGCGTTGCAGTTGATTTGTCTTCACCCAGATAATTTCATCTACCCGTTCGTAACTGTGGGGTATAAGAAAAAGAATTGGAGCTTTAATCAGGCTTTCACAGTTTAGGGGTGGTGCCATCTGTTCTACAGAGGCAAGGAATCACAGAATACGCTGAAAGAAAGGAACACATATCAACTACAGTAATTATGTACTTATTTCCCTCAAAAGAAAGCAACACAATGATCGTTACTTACCCCCAGAGGTTCAGACATTCTCTGCCCAACTCCATGGCCCTAGAAAGAAATAAAGGTTAAACAGCTATTTCCATGCCCATATTTCTTCTCCCTTCAAGATACATGTGTTGTCTTCAGTAGACATTCAGTGAACATGCGAGACACCATTAGGGCAACAGAATGGATCTAAGAATGAAAAAATAAAACTTAGTATCTATTCTCAATGACCTTACCTTTCACAAGCAACAAACGTAGAGTTTCATAGACTTCATGTGTCATTTGTGTTATAAACAGGCATTAGATCTCAGTAGGTAAAAAAGGCTGACTCACTTATATATTTAATAGCAGGGCTAGGAAAACCCAGGATTTTATCCCCACCCAGTACTCACTCTATACTATATCTGCCCATACCTACATATCTTTGAACTGCATTACCTGCCTGTGACCCAGAGGAAGAGAAAGCCATCATCCTGCAGTACTGGTATGTTGAGCCTGCGCATCTCATCATCTGTCAGGGTCCCATAGGGCAGCTCCATGTGAATATCCCAGGGTGGGTCAGCCATCACAACTGCAAACTTGCCCAAGATACTGACGTCCAGGTAGCGGATATCACAACAGATCCACTGCATGAGGTGGTATTTGGTCATCTTCCCTTCCTTTACTCTTAGATTCATGGCCCCAGTCCCTCTTTTTACATTTGATTTTCCTATTCCCTTAGATGCGTATCTATCCCACTCCATTCCCAATCAGCAGGGCGGATTGGTGATTTATGCCCTGCTTTCCTACATGTATGGCTACCCTACTAAGATAAAGGTCCTTAAGTTGAGGTAAGTTTTCTGAGCAGATAGGTACCTGAGGTGGGAAGAGTCGATCTGCATTGGAGTCACCTCCAACGCTCTGTGTAAGGGCAAGCTCCTGGCTTGGTGTATGGTCTTTGCTTCCAGGAGCTTCAGAATCCATGCAAGCATCAATTTCATAGTGAACATATTTGCAGGTATCCATGTGGAAACATGTGTTAAGGAAAGAGCAGTCACCTAATGACTCATCAGTGTGTTTATTGATGATCCGTCTGGGGAAATAAAAAGGGAGAATTGGAATCAAGATGGTGTTCCAGTTAGATGCCGCAGTTCGAGGTCCAAATTGTTGCAAAATTTCTAGTCTTTCACTATCATTAGAGCTGCCTCCACAAGTTTTCAAATAAGGAAGGCAGGTGACATTAAAATCTGTAATTTACACTAAAGAAGAGTTTTAATTCTTCTCTGAGCAAAGAGTTAACTTCCTTATGACAGGAAGGAAGGGCTTGCTAGTTAGAGCAGAATAAAGCACCTACCTAACAGCCCAGGTTCCTGTTTCTCCTAAGATCATCCTTCTTCCAGAGAACTTTAACTTTCACTGGGGCTCGGAGACAGAGATGTCTTGCTATTGCAAGAACAGAGGGGCATTTTTTTCTTTAAATCTCACATCGTTTTGGGAGTGCAGCCTGTATTCCCTCCCATAGAACACTACTTCTGAAAGTTTACCTTCACAGTCTGGAAGTCTTAGACAAATCATATTAAAACCACTTAATAACAGGATTAAAGACAGAAACCCAATAACCGGAAGAAATGTGCTTAAAAAGAATGACTGCTTCTAGGAGACCCATCCAACCCTCTCCCTCCCAAAAGACCTGAAGTGCAGCTTGCGACAGGGCCGGTCAGCATCACTGGCTTTCATGCACTCCTCCTTGGTTCCATAGTCACAGAACTCTTGCACTTGAGCCCGACCTCGTGAGCGAAACTTTTCAACTATGGATTGTTCCTTGGCTGTTGTAGTATTCAGTAGCTCTAGGATCTCCTGACTAACCTGTGACAGAAGAAACCTTGGTCTTAAAAGGGTCTGTAGATAAAATTAGCCCTTAAACCACCTCTGCAAATTCTACTTGACATCAATGTCCTATGAGGGGTCAATAGACTAAGTTAATATGGGAAAATTGGAGCCCTAGGAGAAGAGATGTGTCATGGGTTTAGTCCTTTCTCACAAATGTGCCTTTGGGATGAAATTAAAATATAAGAAGACTGGTTCCTACTGCTAAGCATTAAGCTAAACTCCCCTCCCCAGGAAAGCATTCCTTCCAACCAAAACCACTTACATTTATTAGGTACTGAACCAAGGCACAGTGCTAAGCACTTTAGTGTTTAGCTCAGAGCCTATGCAACAATCCTATAAGCAGGGGGTGGGGGAGCGGTAGGAAATGGATAACTATTGTGGGTCCAATATTTAATAGACTCAGAAACCACTACAATGCCATTCCACATTGTACAATCAATTTCCATAATTATTGGTCCATATGACTATCTTCCAGTATTCGTCCCCTCTATTACTATATTTGGATTCCTCTTCTCAAGATCTGATGATTCTTCCAAACAGATACAATGAAAAAGATTCTCTAAATCCGAGTTTCCCAACATTGGTGCATTGTTTACATTCTGGGCCAAATAACTCTTTGTCGTGTGGAGGTTGCCCTGCTAAGACTGTAGGATGCTTTGCAGCATCCCTGGCCTCTGGCCTCTACCCACTAGATGCCTGTAGTGCTCCCGTGCTGTGACAAACCAAACATGTCTCCAGACATTGCCAGATGTCCTCTGGGGGTTGCGAGGGGGGTAAAATCATCCTCAGTTGAGAACCACTGCTCTAAACCCTGAATTCTAAGAACTGCTCTTCGCCCTCGGGGTAAATTCCTCTCAACCAAAGCTAAAATTCAAAGTACATGTGTGAAAGCATTTCCATCTACCCCTACCTTCTTGCTCTGTTGTTCCTTAGTAGATTGTTGGTTAAGAAGGCTCTCTATCTCCAGATCAACATCTGAGGCAGCATGTTTCCTTGACTTCTTGGTTGGCTCCTTGGCTACTTCTGATGCTGAAGAGGCCAAACCAGAGGCCAAAGAGCTAGCAAAGGTAGCTACTGTGGTCGAGTCCTGTTCTGCACGCCGCTTCTGCCCTGTGATAGTCCCCGCTACCTCCCCAGAGCCCTTTTTTTCTGCCACAGCCCCCATCATGGCAGACAGCTTGGAATGATCAGCGTAGGTCACAAGAGTGGGATGTGCATCATCTTGTAGGAGACCTCGCTTTACTTCAATCAACTCCTGAGCTGCAAACTTCTGTAGGAGGCTTTCCACCCCATCTTGAGTGGCAGGGGCATCTGGCTAAGGAAGGAGGATGGGGGGAAAGCATTAAGACACTGACCATGAACTGAAGAAAAACAGTGGTAGTTCCCAACCTTGTCTTATCTGGTCATTACCGTGGAGATGGCAAGACGGATGGACACAGCATCAGTGGGCAAAGTTAGCGCCAGATCAGAGAGGTGGTGTAGCAACTTCTTCTCTAATTCAGGGTCTGTAGCTAGTTCAGGAACTGCTGAAGCCGTGCTGGGCTTAGGGCCACCAGAAGTGGGTGCAGTAGGCACCGGGCTGTCACTACGGAAGGTTGGAGACAGTGCTGCCTCTGGATTCCGAAGATCTAGGAGTGAAGAGAAATGAAAATGAAAAAGGGCAACCATTGTCAATGTATACATTCCTCAGGAGTCAAGTTCTCCAGCATTCACAACACACAGTTCTTTCATTTCATGAAGAAAATTCTCTGACCAGATTTAGCACTAGATACCCCTTATTAAATCACACTCAAGCATTCACTGCTTTGCCAAGATAATCCTGGATTTTCTGGGAACCACTTACCTTTTCTCTGTTGGGTGAGAGGTCTTTTCCTAATTCCTTTCCTTGCTGTGCTTCAAAGAAATAAATTAGCAGCTTGGTAGATTTAAATGTCCATACCACCTCCCTTTAGTCACTCTAAAATGACAGCTGATATAATCAACCTGTAAGCCAGGAATATTTTCAACAACCTACACTGTGATCAAATCTTTTTGAAGAATTGAATTTGAATGAATTAAGGCCACTGGACATCAGAGGGTATAAAAAATGACAGGAGGGATTCCCTGGTGGTGCAGTGGTTGAGAGTCCACCTGCCGATGCAGGGGACACGGGTTCGTGCCCCGGTCCAGGCTAGGCCCGTGAGCCATGGCGGCTGAGCCTGCGCGTCCAGAGCCTGTGCTCTGCAACGGGAGAGGCCACAACAGTGAGAGGCCTGCGTACCGCCAAAAAAAAAAAAAAAAAAAAAAATGACAGCGTTGGGGGTTAGAATGATGCGACCTTTAAAGTGAAACACAAAAATTTTATAAAACTGCTGAAGCCCTGGTCACCAATGATATTTCTTGACTATATTTTTATCACTTACTCTAGTACTTCACAAGCTGGGTAGCCAACATAACCTTGAGAAGAGTTAAGAAACTCAAATCGGGACAAAATATTACCTTTGGGAGAGCCTAATATCTGTGATTATTTAGTTAAAATACAGATGAAATATTAAACATTCAGAACCTGTATTGGAATTCCGTTAAATACTATATAAGTGGGCCACTAGTTTACATTTAGAGATATTCTGGTTACTTAGAAATTTCCACTCTAATGGAACTAACTTTAGTAAAATTTAACTCAGAAGTCTAAGGAAAATGGAGCTGAAGTATACCAAACACCTTGGGGGAACAGTTACATTTTAGGAAAATAACTTATACCCTACATGGAAAACAGACTCCACAACTCCATACTAGCTAGAAATGTTAAATAATTGCAGAACTTTCTTTACCTTGCTTATGTATGATTCTTTTATGTTCTGCTGGATCTCAGACTAGAACTTTTTTTTTAAAAAAACATAATCCTATTTATTTATTTATTTGGCTGCGTTGGGTCTTCGTTGTGGCACGCGGGATCTTTGTCGTGGCACACAAATACCCTAACAGACATCATCTCACTGAGGAAAAGCACTGATTTTGCTCCAATGTTAATGTCAATAAGTTGAAAATGTACTTTTTATAATTAACCTGATACTACCAAGAATATAATATAAACATTTCTTCTTCTCACAGAGTTTTCACTTTCTCTGGTAACTAAATTTATATGTTCTTTGAGTCATGTGTAATTTTTCTTAAAGTAAGCAAGAAGTCTATGAAAAGAACCACTTTAAACATACATTTTCAATCCCTGGAACTGGATACAGACATTTTTTTTTTCCTCTTTGGTTATCTGACTGATCACTTGTTTTAATACAGTTCTTTTAAAAAACAGCCTGTGATTCTGGTTATGAATCCTTGTGTTAGTAACACCTCCTAGAAGTATTCTTTTCATGACATTCAGGACACTGAAGCTGAAAATACCTTTTTAAAAAAATACCTTTTTCAGGTTATTGGGAGGAGGAAGCTCACGTTTAATATTTTGGAAAAAATCTAACAGCTGATTAATGCAACTGTTATTTATAGATGGGCTTTAGCCACTCTGTGAATTCCATGAAGTCACTACAAATTTGGGGGAAAGACTCCAACGTTTTATCATTCTTAAAATGGGTCACTGGCAGAAAATCATTAGGAATCCTTGAGCTCCAAATCCTTCAGAAAGTATCTGTTCAGTTATTAATTCAGTATATTTACTGAGTGCTTCCATTATGCTGGTAACTATGCTGACACTCTGCTTCTAATCTAATGAAAAATTTAATGTGTTGGGCTCAGCAAAGGAATACTTAATACTTGAGTTCATTCCTTGGTTAAGAGCTCCGTTGAAGATAAACAAAATACTAGCTTGAAGACATAAAAATATGGCTGCTCTACTAACTTGCTGATCCCTAAAACATGTCAACATCTATATTCACATCTTCAATCCCATTGATGAAATACATTGAGCAATTCACATATTTACTAATGTGCTAAGCCTGGCCAAGTTTATTTTGTTTCAGTTAAAATTAAGTAAATATTTATTGGAAGTGATAATCCTCACTTCAAAAATCTGTACTTTACTCTATGGAAAACAGTACGGTGGTTCCTAAGAAAACTGAAAATAGAATTACCATATGATCCAGCAACTCCACTTCTGTTATATATCCAAAAAAGCTGAAAACAGCATCTTGAAGAGATATCTGCACAGCCATATTCACAGCAGCATTATTCACAATAGCCAAAAAGGTGGAAGCAAGTATCCACCAGTGGATAAATGGATAAACAAAATGTGGTACACACATACAATGGAATATTATTCAGCTTTAAAAAGGAAGGAAATTCTGACACTTGCTACAACATGGAGGAACCTTGAGGACATGCTAAGGGAAATCAGCCAGTCACAAAAAGACAAATACTTTATGATTCCATTTACATGAGGTATCTAGAGTAGTCAAACTCACAGAAACAAAATAGAACGGTGGTTGCCAGGGCCCGGGAGGAGGGGAGAATTGGGAATTATTGTTTAATGGGTACAGTTTCAGTTTTGCAAGACAAAAAACTTCTAGAGATTGGTTGCACAATAGTGTGAATATATATACATCACACTATCAACTATACATTTTAAAATGGTTAAGATGGTAAATTTTATGTTCTGTGTATTTTGCCACACTTTTTTAAAAAGTTGTACTTTAAAAATGCCCGGCTGGGCTTTCCTGGTGGCGCAGTGGTTGAGAGCCTGCCTGCTGATGCAGGGGACGTGGGTTCGTGCCCCGGTCCGGGAAGATCCCACATGCGGCGGAGCGGCTGGGCCCGTAAGCCATGGCCGCTGAGCCTGCGTGTCCGGAGCCTGTGCTCTGCAACAGGAGAGGCCACAGCAGTGAGAGGCCCGCGTACTGCAAAAAAAAAAAAAAAAAAAAAAAAAAAAAATGCCCGGCTAACAAAGGTCTCCCAATGATTCTTGGTTCATAGTATTCTGCATTCATTAATGACACGAATACATTTTAGTTTACTCAATATCCTTGTCTTTTAACATTAACCTCAGAAGTAAACAAGTATCAGATTTCAGTAATGCTATAAAAATCTAGATGTGGTAAGAAAATTTTTATTTTCTGTGAGAAAAGAACTGACTGAAGAAAAAAAACTTTGCATATGGCGCAATGTTTGGTTAATACCAAAGTGTGGTTAATACCCTGGAGAAGTGAAGTGGAATTTCTATTAATTAATCCATGATAATATGACTTGCACTTCTTCCCCTACTTACCCTGCCCTCTTACCTTCCCTTTAATTGTCTAAGTCCTACATAGCCATAGAGACCAAATTCCAAGTGCCAACTCTTCCCTGATGCCTTCACTGGCTAAACCGACTCTTGTTACTTCTACCTTCACTGTACTCATTGTGGAATCGATTCATTTGGCATTTTACATATGTCATATTGCATTTGACTCTTCCTTTATCCCCAACTAAATTTTAAACTCCTTGAGGGCAGGGACACTGTCTTTTGTCTAACTGGACTCATGTACGCTGTAGACACTCGATAGATGTTCATTCATTATGGTATAAGAGTCCTGCCAGAGCATCTTCTAGTTCCAAGGGCCAGCCTACAAGTGCATGGACCTAATATATATTTCAACACAAGATTTACAGACGGACTCGAGTATACTGATATACAGTGCAACAAGCTACACACAAGAGCGGTACGGATTCATTATCCTTGTAGATCTTTGATTTGCCTTAAATAATTCAGGGCTTGTGCTGGGGATGTGGTATGAGTAGTACTTAATCTTTTGAGGTTCCTTCAAGTTTTAAGACTGTGACACAGGAGAAAACGGGAGGGGAGAAAAAGTTTAAAAACAAATGTTTTCAGATTCCTGCTCAGTGTGTAAACGTCTAAGACAATGCCAGTTCCTCTACTCGTTTAGCAACACCGAGTGCTAACTCTGCGAGGGCCATTGAGCTGGGCACTGTGGATATAAAGGTTCCGTACTTGCTCTCACAGCGCCCCGAATCTCAAAAGACATGACCACTAAAAAGCAATTGCTATAACCGAGAAAAGAACAAAGCGCCACGGGAGTAACTAAAAAAAGGGACTTGCTGCTTCGAGGGATCTGGGGCTGAAAGGCCTAGCAAGTGAGACGCTCTCACAGACTCAAGAGGAGTCAACCTGACGCGGGGAGGCGGAGGCTTCCGGCCGGGGAAAGCGGAACCGGCGGAACCAGGGCCCAGGCTGGGAAGGAGCCGCGACTACTTGCAGGAAGGTGAAGCGTCTGTGCTGCTGAGGTGGGGGGAGAAGAGTACCAATGTATGAAGCCTTAAAGAAACGGCAGTTTGGAGAAAGGCACCGACTCGGGAGCTGTGTTTTTCTCCAGAGTTCCCTCCAGCCCTCCCCGGCTAAGGCTCGGCCCCAACAGTCCCGCGCCTCACCCAAGTGCCCCGAGTCCTGCTTCCGCCTCCGCTGCAGCCTCTCCCGCAGAGAATCCAGCTGCTTTTTATGGGCCTGGATAGAGCTCCACGTGTCCGACATTTCGGTCTCGCAGCCCAGACACGTCCCGAACCAAGGGCGACTGCCTTCCACCTCTCAGCCCTAGTTCCAAGAATTATCCAACTCTCATGCGGACACCCGAAGCCTAACCGGAAAGAGATCCCGGGAGACGCACCGGACGGAAAGTCATTTCCGGTTTTGCTCTCCCTTTGAAGCTGAAACGAGAGCCACCTTAAGTGTTGGCGGAATGGCGGGTATGTTTTTTATGGGAGTTCTTTCACGCTTCCGGGTGAGGTGAGGCTGTGGTTGCCATGTTGGTGCCTGGCAGAGCTGCCATGTTGCTTATAGCCGCGCATGCGGCCATGTTGAATATTAGGAAATGAGTTCGAGTCGTACTAAGCGCACGCGGGGCAGCGTATGTAGTCTAGATTTTGGAAATGAAGGATCACTAATTTCTTTTGACAGTTTGGTACTAACATACCTTTGCCACTGAAGGTGTAGCTTCATGTTCCCGTGCACTTGTTTGCAAAAATATAGCCATAACTCATGCATATTTGAGGGAGAACTGATGGAGCAGAGATACTATAATGAGTCTACAAATACATATTCTCACTCTTTTTGCTTACACCAAATCTACAAGTATCATGTGTAATACATTAAAATAGAGTCCTCAGGGAATTCCTTGGTGGTCCAGTGGTTAGGACTCTGCGCTTTCATTGCCAACGGAACCGGTTCAATCTGCGGTCGGGGAAATAAGATCCCAAGCTGCTCGGAATGCGTGCATGCATGCATAAATACATACATATATACATACATACATACTCAGAAGGAGGCACTAGGGGGCTCCTGAGGTTCTGGTTGAGCTGTGTTTCTTATTCTGAGAGCTGGTTGTATGAATACGTTGTTTGTGAAAATTAACTGAGCCAAACATTTTGGTATGTGCACTTCTCTGTGTAGTAAACTTAAAAATTTCGTTTTTTTAATGAGGTTCTCTGAATGGAAGCATTTGAGAACCACTGATTTATCAAGCCTACGGAACGCCAAACACTGCCAGAAAGAACAGCTTAAGAAGGCACGGCCCCTGCTTTCAGAGCTTCTGGTATGGTAAAGGAGCTATGACCCAGTTTATTGATATTGAACCATCTTTACAGACTAAGGCAGCACCGAGCATAGACTTAAAAAACAAACGTGATTGCAAAGAAAGGAGGACTCCAAGCCCAGATGACCCTTTGGCAAGGAGGTGACATCAAAGTTCAGGCTTGGAGTGACAGCTAGTACTTCAGTAGGTGAAGCTATAGGAAAGAATTCCAGGCTAAGAACATGATAAAAGCAAAGGTCTAGACTAGATGTAGAAAAGCATGATGCGTGCCGTGCTGACCCAGATTAATTTTGCTAGAACACAGAGAATTATCTTTGGGAATTTGGGAGAATATTTGTTTCCATATTTGAGGCCAAATTGCAAAAGGTACATGTTACCTGAGTAACGAGCTTGCAATTTATTCAGCATACAACAGGGTACATTTTAAGTTTTGTGAATAGGGAATATTTTAGGGAATCTGGTGTTCTGGTTGAATTGAGATGGGGAGAAAAGTTTAGAGATAGGGAAGATAATTAGTAGCCTATTGTAACTGTTTGATGATAGGACCTTTAAGTTAGAAGCTATCTATGTATAGTAATGGAAAGGAAGGGGTGAATATGAAGGGAGACTACTGAGAAGAAAGATGTATGTGTTTTGGAATGTGGCAGTTTCATTAATTTATTCAGAAAATATTTGAGTGACTACTATGTGCTAGGTACTGTGGAGATTTAGTAGTGATCAAAATATCCATTTCCATATCATTTTCTGAATTTAAATTTACCTAGTAGATAATTTACATTGTCTTTTTTTATTTATTTATTTTACTTTAATTTTATTTTTGGCTGCATTGGGTCTTTTGTTGCTGTGCACAGTCTTTCTCTAGTTGAGGCGAGCGGGGGCTACTCTTCGTTGCAGTGCACAGGCTTCTTATTGCGGTGGCTTACCTTGTTGCAGAGCACAGGCGCGTGGGCTTCAGTGGTTATGGCACACGGACTCAGTAGTTGTGGCACACGGGCTCAGGAGTTGTGGCTCGCAGGCTTAACTGCTCTGCAGCATGTGGGATCTTCCCGGACCAGGGCTCGAACCCGTGTCCTCTGCATTGGCAGGCAGATTCTTAACCACTGAGCCACCAGGGAGGCTGCCCTACATTGTCTTTTGAGATGTGTACCTTTATATATGAGTATTGAGATAGAGGACACAGAAATGAATATGGGCTCATATGAGCATATCTGGACATTTAATTCTCAGGATTATACTTAATTAGAAGGAAAAAATTCCATCTTGCTCAGCTGAAATACTCTTGGCAAAGTTGGCTGATGTGAGATCATAAAAGACTACTTCCAAGGGCCTGCTCTACCTAAGGCTTTATTTATTTTTTTTTGTGGCAGCAACCTGCGGCACACGGAACTTACCTGACCAGGGATTGAACCCACATCCCTTGCAGTGGAAGGCAGAGTCTTAACCACCAGACCGCCAAGGAAGACCCTACTTAACAGGTTTTGCTTCCTTTAATAACCTGGGTCTAACAACTACCCTCAAGAGAGTTGACAAGGGATGCTTTGCACTTTCATTTGGGATATATTCTGTGTGGCCCTATGTTTAGACACATGTATTATTACTGAAGTAAGATAATCCCATTATTGCTCTATTAGAGAACTGTTAGAGTTAACTGTTCACAAATCTGAATCCCTCACTTGCTGTAAGATCACTATTTCTTTCAAGGTCCTTAACACATAGAAATGAAATACATAGAAATTATATAGCAGTAAAATTAAATAGTCTTGGGAGAGAAAGACAGTACTGGATATAGCTTTGTAGAAGATGAAGGGGGTTGATTCATCTTATAGACAGATTTCCACAGGTCAACCCTTAAATTCATAAGCATTTTCGTCTAGGAAAGGAAGAATTTTTCTAGTGGAAGAGATTCAGTCTCTGGTAGAATTCGAGGTACCTAAGACCTGGATTGCCTCCTCTCACCTACAGAGGAAGCCAAAGAAGGAGTACAGGTACTCCTTAAAGTCAGCCAAGTTAAGGCCAGCTCCCAGAAGTCTTTGCTTTCATATTCACTTTGGATAAATTATTACAGTAGTAAATTAGGCAAATTTTAGGAGCACAGGAGGGCCACTTAGCATGATCTGCTTATAGAGGGATTTTTTTCTAGACTTCTCAGGACCAGTTTTCAGCTCATAAGAAAGCCACTGCTTTCTTGTGTGCCTACTCTTAGCCAGTCTGTATACAACTCTGAGCAGTACAGGAAGGAGGAAGGAATCTCACCCAGACCTCTTCTAGTCAAAAGAGTGTAAGCCTAGTTGTGAGTAGATGAGTGCTGCATGCACTACATTTCTGAACTTTTCCTCCTATCTGCTGTGGTAGACTTTCCAGAGTTAGCCATGGCTCCCATCCCACATGCCCTTATGCAGTATGTCTTTGCCACTCTTCCCGATAAGAGGTAAAGCTTGTTTCCCCTCCTCTTGAATCTGAACTGGTTTTCTGACTAGCTTTGGCCAAGAGAAAGTGGCAGAAGTGATAGTCTTTGAGTTTCAGAGTCTAGGCCTTTAAGAGGCCTTGAAGCTTCTGCTTTTGTCGTCTTGGAGGCCTAGGCCTTCATGGAAGTCCAGTTATCCTAATAGCTAGACCATTTGAAGAGAGAGTGAGGGAGAGGGAAAGGGAGAAGGAGAGGGAGAAAAAAGGAGTGAGAAAGAGACAGAGAGAGAGAGAGAAATCCTAGAGATTGAAAGATATCAAAAAGAGTTCCTGGAGAATGAAAAACTCTAAGAAAAGAGACTGCAGTATTCCAGCCATTCAACTGAGGGGCCAGAGGTGAGTGAGGCCATCTTGGATCCTCCAGCCCGAATTGAAGCTGCTGAGTGAGCTCAGCCCTCACCACATGGAACATAGACAAGTCATCCTAGCTGAGGCCTGTTGGGACAACCCATGGACTCACAAGCAAATACATAATTATTGTTTAAGACACTAAGTTTTGGATGGTTTGTTACACAGCAATGGGTTACTGAAACATCCACAGTATTGACCAAATACTGCACTTTGTAACTGGTTCTTTGGTCAAAATTCTTTTTTCTTCACTTTTGTCCTTACTCATTTTTTAAAATTATATGATCAAAAGCAAAGTGTCCAATGGGATTAGTAAATCTGTTGTTAAATTAAACATTAGAAAAGACAAGGAAATGTAAAGGGAAGTCAAAGTTGGGTCTAATGGAGAAACGCTCATGTGAGTTAAGTTTGTTTTGGGGATCAGGAGACGGATGTTCCTTGATTTACTGAGAAGTTCCAGGGACGGTATCCAGAGTCCCAGGAGCAGAAATCTGTGAGAGATGAAATGTGCCAATAGAATTGAAACCTTTTTTTGGGGTGACAGAGGTTGAAATCTGGGAGAAGCAGATCCTGAGAGAGTCAGGAGTCCAAAAGTTTTATTGGGAAGTAACACTTGTAAAAAGAAAAAGGGAAGAAAATGGGATTGGGCAGGGAGAGCTGTCCAAAGCTGTCAGTGATGCAGACATGACAGCCTCTGCCAGACCACTGGAGAGTTCCATAGCAAGAATCATTCATTAGTCCCATGTTCCCTGGGAATGGCTAAGCCCTGTACCACCCACCACCTTGCTTAGCCTTTGACCAGGGGTTTGGAGAACAGTAGGACAGCTAGAGGCTGTCAGCTAACCAGGTTTCTTGCAGCTAGGTAGCCAGTTCTTTCTTAAAGGGACATGTCTGAAGTAGCACACCTCTGTATCTGCCAAAGGGGACTTGACGTGCCTTATGTAGGTTTTTATATGGTAACTGCATTGGTCCTTAGGTTGTCATATGGATTCAGTTAATATATTTCAGCATGGTTATTAGGAAAACTGAATGTAAGAGAACTGTACGTCCCCGCCCCCTTCTCTCTCTTCGTAACATGAGTTAGTTATTTCCCTTTCTGGAATCCCACAGGCCACTGTGTCTATCACAGTATTTACTACCATGATATAAAAATATGTTTTCATTTTTCTTCTTCCTTGACTGAGCCCCCTTAGGGGCAGAAGTTTGTTTACCTTTGTATCTACCCAACACTTGGTCTCTGAAACAAAATAAATCCTCAAAAATTAACTGAATGAATGAGTGAGGAAGCTGTCTCTTGCTTCTTGTACTAGTGATTTTTTATCCATCTAGTTTGAACTGAATCCACTATGTATATTTCAGGTAAAGCGTTTCGCAAGCTGCATTTCTTGACATATTCATTTCAGCAGGTTAGAGTTAATTCACCTTCCAAAAGGATGATCAAATGAGAAGTGCTTGAGAGTAAGAAATGGTGGGGTTGAGGGTGGGGATTGGAGGGGACTGCAAGAAGGAAGAAACTGAAGGCTCTAAGAGAGAAATAAACTAAAGGTGAAGAGAGAAAAGTAAAAGTTGTAGGTCAATGAAAGAATAAAAAGCAGGAGAGGAAAAAGAAGAATGAAAAGGAGACAGAAGGGAAAATAAAGTAGAGCTATGAAGGAGTGGGGTGGGGAGTCCAGCTCAGTGCTGAGCTGCCCAAGGAAGCACCCATTAGCAGAAGCCTCACTGACAGCTGTTACCATAATGGGAACTGGCATCTAAAGAGAGGGCAAGTCTAGTTTAATTAGTTAAATGGCATTATCTATGTCCAGTGGGGGTAGGGGAGGTAAAGGGAATAGAAGGATTGGTGACCTACCTCCTTCCATAGGCTGAAAAGAAAAACAGATTTATAAAGCTCTGGTAAGGAATTAAAGAGACAGGAGCTGTTTCTTCTCCAGCCGACTTCACAAGATTGCCATGTCCTATTCACTTGTACCTTTAAAGCGGGACGGGTTTAAAGTTGCCTCCAGGAGGCAACTAGAATCAAACCTCTGTTCTTTACCTTGAATCGAGCCAGTAGGTTTACTCACCTTTCCCTTCAGTCTTCCAGCCAGCCTCACCACTTCAGGAGTCTTTAGTATGTAACAGAAAGCAAGCACCATTCCTGACCACTGGTGGTTAGCACTGAGACCGGGATTCTGCCGACCTGGGTTCTTAATGCAGTTCTGCCACTGATTGGCTGAATGTCTTTAGGCAAATCATTTTACCAGTCCCATCCCTTTAGCATGTGGTTTCAGTGATATAATCTTACAAACGAAAAAAAAAAAATTCCGGAGAATGTTCTCTTTAGGAAAGCAAGGTCTTAAGAGTCAAATCTGAACCTTACCATGTTGTGGAGAGACAAAACAAAACAAAACAAATATATATATATATGCTTCATTTCATTCTCCCACCCCCAATGCACTTCCTCTGCTAAGAATTCTCCTTTATATTATCTTGTTGGTAGAAATTACTAGGGTTGAATTTTTTTTTCCTGTTTATAACATCAGACCTCAAGTATCATAAAGATGAATTCATCTTGGTTCTGCAGATTAACTGATGTCAGCTAGGCTGGCCTACAGGTCAGGATAGATAGATAAAGAAACAGCTTTCAACCTCCAAACAAAACAAAACAAGTAAAATAAAATACAAAAGCCTGGTGGTAGAAGGTTCTAGGCAAAGAGAAAACCTGGACAGTGGCTATAAACAGTGAGCAAATCCCCTACCTTTTGAGAACACAAACACCATTTCTACAAGGAAATTACATTCACTGGAGGTTGTTTTAGGACAAGGCTGAGCAAATTAAATATTTCAACACCATATGTTCAGCTTTGGCAGGAGATGTAGGTGGGAAGGGAATCTCAATGTTAGGGAATGCTCATATCACATCCCAGCTGGCTGTTGAAATGAAATAAGGAGAAACACACAAATATTTGGTTAAAACACCTTTAATGAAAAGGGAAAGACACTAACATCTCCTTTGTCTGCTCTTCACATTTTACTATGTTAGGAAACTGGAGCCTACACCTTTGGAGGAGGAGCCATCACTCAAGTCAGTCAATAGCAGAACCCTCACTCCCTCCTCCTCAGAACTCCGGTTCCAAATGAGCCTATGTTAAAAGTAAATACTACATCTCATTACAAAACGGAGAGGCAGGGAGGACAGCACCTAGGGCTCATCTCCCAAAGTCTGGGACTCTAAGAACCAGACAGTGGCAAAGACATAAGCCCCGGTCCGTGGACAAGCAAAATGGGAAGGAAGTGGACCTTGAAAGAGGAAGATGAGGAAAATACAAGGGGCCAGGGAATAGCGGAGGGAGTTATCTAAAACTAGAAGCACACTAGTGCTAGGAAATCCCCCATGATCCATGGTGCATTGCTGCACACTAAAGTCACCATTAGTTCAAAAGAACATTCATGAGACCCATCAACCCATCCAATTAAGAGTTTGAGGTCCCCTCCCTTATATCACACCCCTTTCTTAATCACATAGGTTCTCAGCAAGCCCTATGCTTTAGCAACACTCCTAAACGCTCCATTATTCCTTCAGCTAACCCTCATCAACAATGCTTGTTAAAGATATGAACTTCACCTTTCCTTCCCCAAAATATCCATCCCATGGGAGACCTCTCAGCAAGAAATCCACTTGTTTCCTAACTCAGAGGCAAGGATGAAAGATATGACAAGCTCAAAATATCTTGGCATATTAACCAGCCAACACCTTTGCCTTAACGTGACGAAGGCACATTAGTGCCTTACTACTGGGAAGAGTGTCCTATGCCCTTCGTTTCTCCCTACACCCTGGGGCGGAGCCACCAGATACTGATATTGTTGCATCTTCATTGTCGGCACCTTCTGGAGCAGGGGGAAGGAGAAGAAATGTACGGTTTGCTACTTCTCTTCTATGATGGGCTTTCTCAGGCACTGTCTTGGATGCCAGAGGCCAAAAGAAAAGGAGGGGGGAATCTCTTTTCCTTGGCTTCTCTGGATCCCATTGCTGGAGGCAACTTCTCAGCCACAGTTCCTGGGCCAAACAGCACTGGTGGTGTGGGGCCTGAAGGGGTAGTGGAGATGGAGATGGAGATGGAGCTGGAACTCTGGGGCTTGGTGGGCAGGTCACTTGACAGTAAAGCCGTGTCCTGGTTTCAGCAAGACAGGGAGCCCACCCTCACCAGCTGGGCAGGAATGCCCTGGGACAAGAAGTCCTGCAGGTTGACCTGGTCACCAGAGAGGAGTGGCCCTAGGCCCTCCAGGGACAGCTGCTGGCCCCTTCGGGCTGGGCTATAATTCCAAATGTGGGTGCTCAGATGCACCTGCCACAGGGAAAGGGAGAGGAGAGGGTAGAAGGGTCATTCCCAGGGAGGGCGGAGAGGGTTCTTCTTGGGAATGTGAAAGCTGTAGAGAATCTATTTTCCTCAGGTACAGTGAATGAAGAGGAAAGAAAAGTTTCTCAGGGGGCCACCCCCCTGTAAGCACAAGGATTTCAAAGCTCAGGGATTAGAGAAAAGCCACTAGGGACACATCATATAAGAACTCAGAGAAATAGACAAATAAGGGCTCACAGATCTTGGAGGTCCTTCTACAGAGCTCTCAGTTTCTGCCCCCGGGGTCAAGGGGCAGCAGGTTCAGAAAAACAGGCTCATGGGATCGTGGGGTCATCTTTTCGGGGAAATGGGGAGAGCCCTGGGGAAGTGATGGAGGATGAGCAGCCAGGGACCAAGGAAAGAGCAGCAATATTCTGAGGGCCGTGGGGGGCAAAGGGCTGTACCTGGTGGTGAGCCAGCAGCATATGCTTCTTGAGGGTAGCCCGTTCGAGAAAGCCCTGCCTGCAGAAAACACAAGTGAAGAGCGGCCCCTCCTTGGGGTGGGTCTTCTGATGCTCCTCCAGAGCTGCCTGGGTGGGAAAGGTCTGGCCACACACCTCACAGGCCTTTCTGCTACTGCTCTCTCCGGGCTCCTTTCTCATCGCTTCCTGCAGGCTCAGCTCCTCCACCAAGGTGGGGCTGCTGCCTTCCCCTTCTAGGGCCAACGCTGACACGGGGCTGGCGCTCCTCTCCGGTTTGCCCCCCTCTTCTGTGCCTCCTGCAACATCACTGCCGCCCTGCTCCACTGGCTGCGTTCGATCCAGGCTGTCAGGCGGCGGCGGCAGAGAAGGCTGTTGAATCGTTTTCTCATTACTGTCCATCTCCTTCCCAGCTGTGGCCACTGCCACCACAGTTCCCACTTCCTCCTCTGCCCCGGAGGCCTCTTCTGAATCACCACGCACTGATATCGCCTTCTCACCTCCACTCTCGGAGCCTCTCCCTGCCAGGGAATCTTCATCAGTCACGTCTTCCTCTTCTTCTTCGTCCTCTTCTTCCTCTTCGGACAACTCCTCTTCTGGGGATGGCTGCTGGGATGGCTGCTGGGGGAAGCTCCCCGCCCCTGAGACCGCAGACTGCTCAGGGCCGTTCTCCTGGGCAGTTCCCCCACCTTCAGGGAGCGTGGTACCACCGTTGGGGATCTGGCCCCCCAGGTGCATCCGAACATGCTGCTGCAGAGTAACAGCATTGGTGAACTTCTTCTGGCAAATGGGGCAGGAGTTCTGGGCCCGGGCAGCTGGACTAGCCTTGTGGCCCACGAAATGTGCACGCAGATTGCCCCGGGTAGAGAAAGCTCTGCCACACACTTTGCATTTAAAGGGCCGCTCACCTCCATGTTGGCCGTAATGCAGGCGCAGCGCTCGAGGACAGCTCAGCACCCGAAGGCAAATGACACACTGGTTAGGTCCCGATGAGGCTGAGGATGAAGTTGCAGGGGCAGAGGTTGTGGAGGCTCCCGAAGCAGTAGAGGCCACTGCCACGGCTCCTTGACGGTCAATCTTCTCTACCAGTTGCTGCAGCTTGGAGGTCTCAGAGGGTGAAGCCCCCAAGGGCTCTAGCACATAAGGAAAGGGGAAGCTACCAGTGGACTTAAAGTGGTTGGTAAGCAGGGCCCAGCTGGGTAGCGAAGTCACCAGCTTACTTAGCTGCATGCGGGTTGCTGTGCCACTTTCTGCCACCCCGGCGATGGCTGAGCCCTCGCTCCCGGGTGGGGTGTTTTCATCAGCTTTACTCTTTGGCTCTACCGCTTTCATGAGCACGAACTTATTGAAAGCAGGGAGCGCAGGAGCCGTGGCTGTGCCTGCCCCGGTGGAGAGCAGCGTCAGGCTCTCTGTGGCACTGAGTGCCGTGGTGGAGGCCACCAGAGGCTTGCGTTCCACACCACCACCTGGCATGGCCGCCTCCTCCTCGGCCTTCTCTGGTGGCACGGACATACCATAGGGCAGGCCGCTGCTGGTGATGACGTAGTCCAGATGCTCTGGTACCGGGTGAGGGTTCATCTGCACGTGCGGGTACTTCTCCCGATGCCGGTGGAAATGCACTTTGAGGTTGCCACGCGTGGTAAAGCGGTTGCCACAGACATTACACTTATAGGGCCTCTCACCTGTGTGGGAACGCAGGTGGATCTGCAGGGCACTGTCACTGCCAAATACTTTGGCACAGAAGCGGCATTTGTGCCGTCCACCAGGCTTCTCCAAGGGACCCATCAATTCCCCATAGCCCAGCTCACCACCTCCATTCTTTGGCTTCAGGAGCCCTGGGGAGGCAGTAGCCTCGAGGCCCCGGGCTGCCCCAAGACACTGTGCTGCCAGTAGTCCCGTGGTGCCTGGGAATGCCAGATGAGGCGAGGCAATCAGCTGATCTGTGCTGCCTGACAGGGCCGGGGAGGGGGCAGGGGTGGGTTTGTGGCTTCGCCCGACCCCTCCGGCAGCAAAAGGGTGCTGTGACCCCAGTGGATGATAAAGGTGGAAGAAAGCCTGCTTGGGTGTTTCCGCCCCTGAGGAAGAGGAGGTGGAGGAAGGCGCCAGTGTCTTGCCAGTTTGGACAGGCTTGATGGGGCTGAAGAGGGGGAGCAAAGGCTTGGTGGAGGAGACGGCGGCTGTCCCAGGTAACTCGGAGGGGCTGGAAGGGGTGCCCACTGTCTGGCCTAAGGAGCCAAGCAGCAGCACCTGCCGGCAGATTTGCTCAGTCATCTGCATCTGATGGATCTGCCGCTGCTGCAGTACCCGGAGCTCTTCCAAGATCAGAGGGATGTTCAAGTGGCCGCTGCCTACACCTGGGGGCGGAGGAGGAGGTGGAGGGGGTGGTGGTGCAGGAGTGGATTCTGGAGGTAATGGAGTTGCTCCTAGCTTAGGGCTGGCCAAGATCAGGCCCCCACCTCCCCCAGCTGCTGTACCTGTGGCAGCTACGAGAAAGTGCCCCGAAGACTCCTCTCCCCTCCGCTCTGGGCCCCAGGTGGGATCTGTGGGTACAGAGGACCCGGAATCCGACGGGTTGCTCTGCTCGGCCTCCATGACCTGGGGACTGCTGTGGCCCTCAGGTCGGGGTTCAGAAGAGGTCGAAGAGTTGTTGGGGTTCTCCTGGCCCCCAATTATCACCATTACAGGGGGGTCAGGAGAACATGCATTCTGGTGGGCGAGGAATTCAGCTGGGTCAGTGAATTGTGCGCAGCACTTGGCACAGACTTGGGGGTGGTCCTCCTCGCTAGCATCACCTGGGAAGAAGACAAGGAAAGAGCGTGGGTGGTGCGGTTCGGATGGGTATGCAGAGGCTGTAATTAACGAGCCCAGTAACCGCTAGTGGGGGTGGGGAGATGAGCTCACCATCCGGCTGGCCGTGCAGGAGGCTAGAGCTCAGTGCTGTCCCGCCTGGACAGGAGACTCGCCAGCACTGGGGGCCAGGAGGGAGGGGGAGCGGGCATGCACAAGCTACTCCCCCCCTCCACCCCACCCCCCCGGGCCACTGGCGGGCGCAAGGACTGGGTGTTGAGTACCGGGTCCTGTGCAGAGAATCGTGCCTTCTATCTCGTCCGCCGAAAGTCCTCTCCCCGCCCCCCGCGTCCCCTCCACCCCTACCCCTGCCCGGGCCGGGCCCTACCGCACCTCCAAGCTCCGCCGGCTCCCCGCAGGGCCCCCCGAGACGAGAGCTCCTCCCGGCTTCGTGCGCCATGGTTGTGTGGGAGGTGGAGGGCCAGGTGGAGTGGGAGACAATGGGTATCCGGATTGGGGGAGGCGGCACTGGCCGCCGGGGCTGCGGCAGCTTCTGCACCCAGCGGCCCAGACTGCGGAGATGGAGATCGGCGGCGGGGGCAGGGAGCGGCGGAGGAGGGGGAGGGGAGCGAGGAGTCGCGGAGGAGGGGAGGAGCTGGAACGAGAAAGCTGGGAGAGGGGAGATGGGGGAGGAGCTGCTGGGGAGGGAGGGGAGCGAGCCCAGAGCCCAGAGCCCGGGAGGGTTTCCGGAGGCTCAGTGACAGGTGCTGTGGGGCATGGCGGGGGTCCACCTTTCCTTACCCTCTGCCAGCTCCCCCCATCTCCGGATGTCCTTGCCCAGACCTGCCCCCCTCTCCCCCCCCAGTCCCCCAGCAAGCTCAAGGGGGCACAGTAGGAAACACAGCCTTGCTCAACAGAGCAAAGCGACAGGCTTCTCTTATTTTCCTTTGGATAAAGGATCCGCTGAGCCTGGAAAACGTGGGCTCCAGAGAGGGTGGTCTGAGGGCCAGAGCGGGAGGGGGATCCCAGCACACCTACCCCTTACCTACACACACATAATCTGGTGCCCCCAAGATACCCCAAGTTTTGTCCTGTTTTCCTGACCTCCATTCCCACCCTACCCCCA